>NC_052154.1:158596753-158902789 GCF_902713615.1 Scyliorhinus canicula
AACCACAGAACAAAGGCAAAGTACTGTGGATCACGCGAAATGCAGGAAGCAGATTGCAGAGCTGCAATCGCTGCTTTCAGTGCAAAATGGGTTTCAAAGCACCTTTGGAACACAGTTAGATGGAGAAAATGCCCCAGATTGGCAAGAATTAAGTGAGACAGCGCAGCGTTATGTTCAGGGAACATGTGCGCCAGCAGCGCAACAGAAAAGGCAAGCACCCCAACCCCCTACAGATCAGATCATAACCGCACCCATGAATCCCGTAATCACGCAGAGAAAAGCTACAACAGAAGGCGCACCAGATATAACCTGCACCACCCCCTTAACTGTAACCCAGCTCAGGGACGCATGTGAGAAGATCACTCCGTTCCTCCCCACCGCAGACCCCCACCAGTTCTTTTCTAAAGTGAAACAGCAGGCGACCATGTACGGCCTGGATGAGAGAGAGCAGGTTAAGCTCACCGTGCTGAGCTTAGATCAGTCCGTGGTAGCAGCCCTCCCCGACCCACAGAACGTTGGCGGAGGCACCCTAGAGGAGATGCACACCTCCATTTTAGATGCCATAGGGTATAATCGAGGTGACCCCGTAGAAGGACTTAATAAGTGCCGACAGAAAAGATCCGAACACCCCACAGCATTCGCAGGAAGGCTGTGGATTCATTTCAACGCAGTTTTCGGCGATTTAAATAGAGCGCATTTGAACCGGGAAAATATGGTTAAATGGACGCGCACCATAATCTCACACGCGACAGAGGCAGGACAGAGCGCTTGCAACAGTTATGACCCCTCAGAAGAGGCCCATAATGAGAAATGGGTCCTGAAAAGGTTGTCCCGCGCTTGGGAGCAATCAATTCAGGGAAAGAGTAAGGTTAAATCCCCAGAAGAGGCTCAGGCTGCAGCAGATATTCAGGCAGTGAGAGAGCACCAGAAACCCGCATGGGTAAATGAAGGGAAGAGCAGCCCGCAGCAGAAAGGACAGGAATGCTATAACTGTGGACAGTTAGGGCATTGGGCAAAGGAATGCAATGCACCCCAGCGATCTCAGAGAGGCCAGCAGACAGGCACTCTGAACCGCAGTAAGGCAAAACCCATCCACAATATAGCAGTACAGTCAGGACCCACCAATGTGGACGAGACGAACTGACGGTGTTCGGGCTCCCCCACTTGGGTCTGTGACACACTATGGGATCCATCAGGGAGACCCGTAGTCACAGCGAGAGTAAAAGGGAAGCCCATAGAGTTACTTTGGGACACAGGAGGGTCCCGCACCACCATTAACTCTACGACCACGGCACACGCAGACACGTGGCCGACCACATCCACCATTACACTTAGCGGGTTCACAGGACACTCGCAGCAGGGACACATTACGGCACCCGTAGCAATCCAGCTAGGGAACATTTCCACAAGACACCCCGTAGTTTTAGTAAATCTTCCCCGGACAGCAGAACACATCCTGGGGATAGATTTTATGAACGCTCATAGCTTGTCATTCGACCCAGTGAACCAGTGTGTCTGGCGAATGGCTAGATCAGACAGAGCCCCAGCCACCCTCACAGTAGGAGACTACGCTAATCGGATTAGCGCAGTGGGAGAGTACTCATTTGACCTGGCTACACTCCACACCGACAGACAAATAAAAGCCCTACTGAACAAACACAGGACAGCATTTGCCAGTCACCGTCATGACTGTGGCAGAATGACTGGACCAGTTCACGTTACCGGACAGGACCCCCGACCACAGAAACAGTATAGATTTCCCCTGGAAGCAGAGGTGGAAATAGAAAAGGTGATAGGAAGCTTATTGGAGCAAGGTGTGCTCAGAACGGTAGCCTCGACCAATAACGCCCCTATTTGGCCAGTGAGGAAGCCCGATGGATCATGGCGTCTGACCATCGATTATCGGGAACTCAACAAAGTAACCCCCGCAGTAGCCCCAATGGTAGCTACTAGTCCCGAGACCATGCTCAAGCAGGGACTCAACTCCAAATACTTCACGGTATTGGACATCAGTAACGGATTCTGGTCAATACCATTGGCAAAAGCGTGCCAGTACAAATTTGCCTTCACCTTCAAATCACAGCAGTACACGTGGACATGCCTCCCACAAGGATTCCACAATTCCCCCTCCATTTTCCACCGACAGCTGGCAAGTGGTTTAGAGAAATTCTCCCGCCCCGAATGTCTGGTACAGTATGTAGACGACCTACTACTGCAGACAGACACAAAGGCAGAGCACATTACGCTTCTGGCCGAACTCCTGGAACTGTTGACTTCAATTGGATGTAAAGTTAACCCAAGAAAGGCCCAGATTTTGGAAAGTAAAGTGATGTATTTGGGAACAGTCATCACACACGGCAAACGCGAGATGGAATTCAAAAGAATTGATTCGATTGTCAAATTGCCCCTTCCCCAAAATGTTTCGGCCCTCCGGTCGTTTTTAGGACTGGTTGGCTATTGTCGGAACCACATCGACGGATTCGCGACAAAAGCCGCCCCACTCTCAGACCTCCTTAAGAAAGGAGCCCCCTGGGAATGGCTTCCGCAGCATACAGAGGCTGTGGAAGAGTTAAAAAGAGCCCTTAGCGCAGCACCCGCGCTGCTAGTCCCAGACCAACTTTCCCCCTATGCAATAGAGGTAGCGAGCACCGATCTGACCCTCTCGGCCGTGTTGCTTCAGGAACGGCACGAACAGCTAAGACCAGTGGCTTATGCCTCCCGACTGTTAGACCCGGTAGAACAAGGATTCTCTGCCTGTGAGAGGCACCTCCTTGCTGTCTTCTGGGCAGTACAATACTTCTCATACATTACCGGACTCAACCCCATTACTATTCTGACCGAACACACACCCACACAGCTACTCCTAGACGGTCGACTGAAGGACGGTTCAGTTAGCCAGATTAGGGCAGCTAGATGGACACTACTTTTACAAGGACGGGACATTACAGTAAAACGGACCCGCACACACACATTTTTAGCAGACAACCTCCAATACCCCGGACAGCCCCATGACTGTGAAATTGTAGCCCCCTGCATAACACAGGACCCTTTATCGCAAAAACACCCCCCAGGAAGCTAGGGAACCCAACCCAAAGCACCCCACACACAGACACGTGTGGACCCCTGAGGATTTACGTGGACGGTTCATCCACAGTTTTAAATGGTGAGCGTATCACAGGATGCGGCATCTATGTAGAGGACGCGCAGGGTCGCGCTCTCGAAGAAATCGCACTAAAACTACCAGGTCACTTAGGCGCGCAGGCAGCAGAGCTCGCGGCCATAGCTTATATAGTGGACCACCCCGCTTCTTTCCCCAGCCCAGCAGACATATATTCAGACAGCTTATATGTCTGCAACAGTTTAACCGATTTTCTGCCCCTGTGGAGGACACGAGGTTTTGTCTCCGCAGACGGGAAACCCCTTCCATCAGCCCCTCTACTCCAGCATATTTTAGAAAAAGCGAAGGACAGGACCTTCGGAATAATAAAGGTAAGAAGTCACCATAGGTCATCACCCCCTGGGAATGTAAAAGCCGACGCATTGGCTAAGGCAGGTTCCAGGCGAGGACACTTCTGGACCCCCCCAGCTAGCGCACCAGCTAGCGCCCCTGTGAGCGCAGTCCAAATCTCACAGACAGATATTAAAGATCTTGTAGCAGCACAGAAGCAGGATGAGGATCTCAGGGAGGTTTTCAAAGGCAACTTTGTGCCAGAGTACGAGAGATTTAAACACGCACTGACCACACATGAGGGTGTGATCATAAAGGAACAACTTTATGTGGTCCCGCAGCAGGACAGGAATACAATGATTGCTTTATTTCATGATAACCACGGGCACCAGGGAATTGATGCAACCACGAGGCACCTCAGGCAACTCTGTTGGTGGCCTAATCTCAGGACTGATGTAACGCATTATATTGAGAATTGCCTTATTTGTGCTCAGAATAACCCGGAGAGGTATTCTAAAAAGGCACAACTTCGGCATACTCGACCAGTTAACGGCCCCTGGACAAACCTCCAGATCGATTTTATAGGACCATTGCCCCCTGGTAGGAATGGCTATAAATACGTTCTGGTGGTCATCGATACCTTTACCAAATGGGTAGAGGCATTCCCCTCTAGAACAAATACAGCTAAGACAGCTGCAAAGATCCTGACCCACCACATCTTCACGAGATGGGGTTTACCCCGAAGTATTGATTCGGACCAGGGATCTCACTTCACAGGACGGGTCATGAAGAACGTCCTGACAATATTCAGCATAAAACAAAATTTCCACATTGCGTATCATCCACAGTCCAGCGGGATTGTGGAGCGCATGAATCGGACCCTAAAAACTACCCTTAGGAAAATGGTACAGGAGAACAATTCGACATGGGATTCAGTGCTCCCATTTGCACTCATGTTCATAAGGAACACTGTTTCCACTTCCACAGGATACACACAACACACACTCATGACCGGACGCCCTATGAAAGGTACAGAATTCCTTTTAGGACTGGACATGACCAGCCCCGAAGTGACGGCCCTCACACACGAAAAGACGGTTAAAGACTTGGTTGAGACTGTGAGGTCTGCACAGATTGCAGCCGCAGTTCAGCTAGGGAAACGCCGTCAACAACGCACAGCTTGTTTTAATAAGACCGTACACCCCACAGAATTCCAGGTTGGGCAACAGGTAATGTTATCTGTTTACAACCCCAGCAGTTTTTTGGCTCCAAAACATTCCGGCCCATACTCAATTTCGGATAAAATTAGCCCCTCAGTTTACAGGATAAAATATCCTAATGGGAAGACCGCGTGGTTCCATATCAACCAGTTAAAGGCATATGGAACACAGGCCAACCATGCTCACCATGTCCTGCTAGACGCAGCAGAACACTTCACCCCACCCACCAGAGACACCTTTCCACCATCCCCCTCACAGACCAGTTCATCAACGGACTCGCCCATGACTCCGCCCACAGACCACGACAGACCACGCCCCGAAACGCCCACAAGCTGCCACAGCAGAGACAGCAGGACAGACACTGACTCTGAGGACAGAGACAGCACACAGCCATACAGCCCACACTGCACCAACTACGACCCCGACTCCAGTGACCCCATGGAAGTCACTTACCTTAAAAACCCAGAACCACCACCCGACCCCGACTACCCCGACAACACACTTGACACAACACTATGGCACAGGGACAATTCATACAGACTTGTCCGCAACGATGAAAGTGACCCCCGGTCACACAATTCAAAAATATCATGCCTGATCCACACAAGGGTGTGGGATCCGGGAGAGCAGGACGACACGGTGTCTGAATCCCGATACGGCAACCCCTTTGTGACCCTGTTCACAGAGGCAGAGTCAAAGTGAGGTGTCCAGATGATGTAAAATAGGAATCGTTTGAGGGAAACGATGTCCTTTCTGATGGAACCTGCACGCATGTTTGTCTATCGTTTTATGTTTGTTTGTTTTTCAGGAATGTAAATGGTTCAGTTGGAGGATGGACATCTTCTTTTCAGCTGAAAAGATTGTGACCACCTCACACACACGTTAGCTTGTCCGCCGATACCTTTGAGAACTTCAGTTCCCAAACCCGTTTGATTGGAGATCTTTTCAAGTTGTAAGGCTTGTGACCGCCTTACACACACAATAGTTTATCTGCAGATACCTGTGAGAACTTCAGGTTCTGTCCTCAGTTGGAGCATCTTGGCTCCCTTGTTTTTGTTAGGTGCCCCTCTATTCGGTGAATAGAGGCTGCAAGTCACGGTTAACACATTCGTACCCGTTTAATCCAGGTTACTCAGGCAGTGGACAAACGGCACTGAGGACCCGCCCTGTCTGAGAACCAACCTTGGTCAGCCAAGCTCGGGTATGGCACAGCACGCCCTACCCGGGGATCCCATCCAACTCGTACCCGTAGCGGCCCATACGCAACCCATTCGACCTTTCATTTCCAAGTTGTTTTCATTTTTCGTTAGGCAGCCCTTAGGCAGCCATCCCACATGCTATTTACATCCAGGAACATTCGGATGGTAAACTAGCAAAGCCTGCGAGACGGCTCGCAGGAGAAGGATTGTTAGGTGTATTCTGGTCTTCAAATTCGCTTTTGAAAAAAAAAATGAGGGGAGTCACAGGGTGTGACTTGGCCAGTCATTTTTAAAGGGTCAATTGGAATTTAAAAGACAGATGCACTAACAGGTAAAGATCTTAAACTGTGTATTGACAGATACTGTGCTTGATCCCATAGCTTTCGAAGGACGAGACAGGGATCGAAGCAAGGATTGTCCATACAGGAGGAAGAAAGAAGGAAGAACAAGTTGAAGATGATGGAAGCTCACCTATTGCTTTTAAATGTTATATTTGTATGTGTGGAAGCAAGACACGTTTCCCCCACAACCCCCACAGTAAATGTTTCCCTTACAGCAACTCCCCAGTGCTCAGCTCTGATCAGTGAGGTTCAGACCTGGTGCACAAAATTTATGACATGGTACTCCATGTCATACGTAATCGAATCACTACTGGTGATTGCGATCCTCATTATACTGGTACAGACCCTCAGGTTGAGGAAATGGAAGAGGAGAGCCTCCCGTTCCTGCCCCTCAACCGTCTATGGAGTTCAATCTCCCATCTTCGGATTTCACCAAGCCCCTCAGCCCCTCACTGATTAAAGCACTCTGTAAATAAAGTTCGACCCTGTATTATATTGTCCTATACTCGACTGCCGAGTTAGGAAGTGTGATGTTGTGGTGTGAATGGTTAAGGTTTTAGAGTGTGATGAAATGTTTAAGTTAAGGTTAAGGATAATAGTGATAGGTAGAGGTTCCCAGTCTTTGTAATGCATGTCCCTTTGACATAGGGCCAAGTAGAGATGTCAGTTAAAAATGTTTTCCTCCCATAGTTTAAGATAGAGTAGCCCAGGAACTGGCAAGAGGTCAGGGAACACAAAGAAGGCAACCCAGATGCACTCAAGGCAACGTACATAGGTGATCCTTCACAATATTTTGATTGTGAGGATCACAAGGAGGGAATGTAGCCACTGTAGCCACCTAAAATGGACGCTGAGCTGCAAAGTAAGCCAAGCGCTAAGACTGCAGGGAAAAAGGCAGTTTAGCCAAAACAGCAGTCTGCAAAGAGAGCATTTTGCATTCTGCAAGTAGCAGAAACCAGTTTGGGCTCAGGTGAGAAGACCTTAGTTAGGTGCAAATGGCAAAACGCTTTGCATACTAATGAGGCAATCAGACCTGAACACCCACACAATAGAAACATTTGACTCTGAATGGACACATTCGAACCAAGGCCCAGACATCGAGGCACCAGAAACCTCCAAACAAAAGGGCATAAGAAACGCCCCCCCATCACGGAGACCCCCTCGCATTGGGGAATTCAAACAGTATCGATGAGGAATTGACCCAATAGATAACCAGAGGTAAAGCCCGCCCAAGAAGAGGGAAGGACATTGGGGACCCCTATAAATATAGACCCCCACACATGGTCCTGTCTGTTGTTTTTGTGCCCCGGCTTTGACCAAGACCTCCGACTCGCATCCTGACTCCAGCCGTTGAGCACCAGCCGCCGAACCGTAAGTGCCAGTACGACGCTCGCTACGCGAACTAAGCCCGCTAGACCCCCAGTGACCAGCACGCTTTCTGAAGGTTGCAGCCCAAGACCGGGACGAAGGCCTCGCTCCCTGACCTTGCCTGTTCCTGTGTAGTTAAGTATTCTGTTTGCTTAGTTTAGTCATAGCTTAGTCCCTTAGTGTGTGCATGCGTATTTATTATAATTGTATAATAAATATTGATCGTTTGGAACTTACTAATCGGTGTATCGTTTTATTACTTTGAACTTGACCTTGAGATATATGTGAGTTGTCTATACGGCAACTGGCGACTCCTGAGCTGAAAAATACATAAGACAGAGCCTAGTGGTGTTAAGCACACGGCCTTTAACACAGGCAAGTTAATACACCCCAATAAACGCGTTTTGCACCCATAGCAAAACGTGCAACAGTCGTAATGATTCTTTATTAGATCCACAAGCTCATTGAACATTTTAGTGTTGGGGCTGCAGGATAAGTTAAACTCTTAATAGTGCTGAAAGTCAGGGCCCCACATGCTGTCAAAAGGATTACTTTATGTCTATCATCCCTTTTATGCCATTGGTGTGGAAGAAGTAGCGCATTTGTTCAGCATACTGGGGCCAGCCCTCCATCTCTGCATCATAAGGGGCTTCTCAAACAAGGATATTTCCAGATTTTTCTTTTTTGCTTTGTTTCTTACTGGAGTTGTCAGCGGGTTTTGAAAAGGCTGCTCAGTATCCTATTCTTGATCCTCGTTGCCAATGTAATAATTCCAGGACGTATGGAGTGAAAGGCCAAACTGGGTTATTTTAAACTGAAATTAAAGCTGCCACCCAGGTACACAAAACAAAGATCCCAGCCCAGGACTACAGTATCAGGAATTGGCATCTGGATCTGGGAGCTACATTTCAAGGTCCCGCTAACGATCCCCAGCTGGGCAGCCCTCTGCCCGCTCACCTCGAGAACTCGGATTCCACGAAGCCCATGGGGAGAAAAAAATCATGGTGCTGGTGAAGGTTATCATAACTTGAAAGGCATCAGAAACTGTTTAAAATCAAGCTTACTTAAAATGGACTCTGCAGGTCACATGACGCACAAGGTTGGCCATGGCTTTGGAAATTTCTAAACAGCAGTTAAAAGATGAAAGCAACACTTGTCCATGAGGAATCTCACAGTCTTCTTTGAGGATATTACAATAAACCAAATTGGGAAGCAGCAGACGATCAGTTTCTCCAGCCAAGATTGTAACAAAGGGAGAGCCAACGAAACTCATTATACCTGCAGATGTGCTAAAAGCACAATTTATTTCATTAGGTCAACAATGGATTTGACCAGAGGCATAGAAACTGTTTGTTAAACTGCATTTGCCTCACCACATTGGACCACACCACATAATCCAAGCTTCTGACCTTTGGCACACTTCCAATATTGTATTTTGAAAACTCAGTCTGCTGTTTTACCTCCAACCTGCACAATTCAACAGCAGGAGCGCAGATTGACAAAGCAACCTGCAACAAATCTCGGTTCTTCGAGGCGTGTTAGTCTCGGAGCCTCAGATCATCGTCAGACCAAGTATATATACAACAAGTTCATCCCTTATCGCCATCCATTTTAAGGAAACTCTTGTGGTGCCGACTTCAGCCAGGAGTTCAACGGAACAGGAACCTTTCCGAGATGGACCGCCGTCTGGGCTGGCTCTCTGGATATCACTTGAACGGATATCTATTCGTGGCTCTTTTACTGTTAAGTTATTCATAGTTGTAAAACTCTCCTTTCCTATCCCCTTACTGTACATTTGTGTGTGTGTGTGTGTGTGTGTATGAAGTTACGATCACCGCCCCAATGCCACCTTCCACCCCCAAATGTGTGAATAAACTAACCATCTATTTTCATCATAAGCAGAGTTTGTTGCAAGACACTCAACAAAAATTTAAATATCGCAAAATATCGGCCTCACAGTAGCATGGTGGTTAGCATCAATGCTTCACAGCTCCAGGGTCCCAGGTTCGATTCCCGGCTGGGTCACTGTCTGTGTGGAGTCTGCACGTCCTCCCCGTGTGCGCGTGGGTTTCCTCCGGGTGCTCCGGTTTCCTCCCACAGTCCAAAGATGTGCGGGTTAGGTGGATTGGCCATGCTAAATTGCCCATAGTGTAAGGTTAATGGGGGGTTGTTGGGTTACGGGTATACGGGCTACGTGGGTTTAAGTGGGGTGATCATTGTTCGGCACAACATCGAGGGCCGAAGGGCCTGTTCTGTGCTGTACTGTTCTATGTTCTATGTAACTGAGGGTTTGGGGAAACATGCCACTCACTGCCCATGTTTAAAACCATTAAAAACAATTCTGTTTGACCTCCGGTGATGTGCTGAGAGGACACACATCAGGTGGCTCTCCTCTGAACTGGGACAAAAAAGGTACTTTTAGTTGAACTTTGCCCAAATTTCAAGGGATAAAATCCCTCAACAACTGAAGGAGGGTAACCGAGGAAAGATGTCAGCGAATAAGAGCTTGAGGAGCTGAAAAGACGGAAAATGCCACAACCAGTAGGCGGATCAGACAGTGGACCCAGAAGGCGAAGGGTCTCGACCACACAGGAGAGAAGGCGACCAACAACCCAAGCATCAGTCCCCCCCCCCCCCCCCCGGCCCCCACCACCTGGAGACGGATGGAAGAGTTTCCTGATGAAGGAACTGACCGCCATGAAGGAAGCGATCAGGATAGAGATCCAGGTGTCGGTCAAGGTGGCAATACCAGGGGTGATGGAAAGGCAATCGAAGGGCTGGGAAAGTGGCAACCCAGGACAGGACGATCGCTTGACCTGAAAATGGCCTTGACGGACCAGAGCGACAGAATCATTGCACTGGAGGTGGAGGTAAAAAGGTTGGTGGCGGCCCGGGGGAACCTAAGTGGAAATGTCGAGAATCAGCAGAACAGGTCCCAACGACAACATCAGGATCGTGGACCGGCCTGAAGGCATTGAGGGCAAAGACCCGAAGATTATGTTGCCCAAATGCTGGGCAACTTAGTTGGGAGAGACAGCTTCCCCAAACCCCCAGAGCTCGACAGAACTCAGACCTAAACCCAAGGCCAGGGAGCAGCCGAGGGCGATTATCGCAAAGCTCCACCTATACCAGGTCCATGAGAGGATCCAGTGTGGTGGGCACAGCAAACGAAAGCAAGCACCTGGGAGGGACACAGAATTAAAATCTACCAGGACATTGGGTCAGATCTAGCAAAACGCAGGGCTGAGTTTAATCAGGCGAAACCGGTCCTGTATAAGAACGGGGTACGTTTCGGTATGCTGTTCCCAGCCAGGCTCTGGGTCACATACCAAAGGAAGGAGCGTTGCTTCAACTCCCCAGAGGAAGCAAAAAGTTCATCAGAACCAACGGCTGGGACAAGGGACAGGCACGGCAATGATGAGAGTTGTACAAAGAATGACTCTGAAAGAGCAAAAAACTCATTGGACAGTGAGGACAGTGAGCATGCTTGTGCGGGACTGTTCTGCCTCATTCCAATTATAAACGGAAGGCAGGGGGCGTGATTCTCCGAAACGGAGAGAAACAGCCGACGCCGGAGAGAAACCCGGAGAGTTTCACTCCGGCGTCGGAGGCCGCTCCTCGCCCCCCTATTCTGCGCGAATCTCGGGCGCCGGGCCTTGCCGCTTGCGTCAAAGTGGCGCGCCGAGAATGACGCGGCCGGCGGCGCCTAAGTGACGTCAGCCGCGCATGCGCAGGTTGGCCGGCGCCAACTCGCGCATGCGTGGTTGCCGTCTTCCCCTCCGCTGCCCCGCAAGACATGGCGGCTTGATCTTGCGGGGCAGCGGGGGGAAAAGAGTGCGTCGTTTAGACGCCGGGCCGACGATCGGTGGGCACCGATCGCGGGCCAGACATCTGCTGAGCACGGCCGTGGTGCTCGATCCTCCCTCCGCCCCCCACAGGCCCCACACTCACCTTTCGCGCGCTGTTCACGCTGGCAGCGACCAGGTGTAGTTGGTGCCGGCGTGAACCGGTCGGGTTCGTCAGGCCGCTCGGCCCATCTGGGCCGGAGAATCGCCGGTCGCCGTGAAAAACGGCGAGTGCCGATTCTCCAAGCGGCGTGTCACAAAACGCGAAACGCCATTTTGGGGTGGGGGTGGGAGAATCGTGGGGGTGCCCGGGCGGCGTGTCGTGATTCGCCCGGCCCTCCTGCGATTCTCCCCCCCCTGCGTGGGGAGCGGAGAATCGCGGCCAAAGTTTTAAAAAGCGGGGACTGGGGAAGGCAGGTGAGGGTTTAAACAGGGAGAATGGGTAATCAGTAGACAGAAGGAAGGGGCGAGACTATCCCAGGAAGGAGGGCCACCACACTAGCAGAAATAGCGAGCATGGGAAGTCAGAAAGCAAGGGGATCGCGGCTTATCTCCCAGCAGGGAGTGAGTGCTTGGCGGGGCGGGGTTTGGGGCACAGGGACATGGAAGGTGGAAGCACGGGGTGGGGGGAGAAGGGGAAAGGGGGACACGGGGGGGGGGGGGGGGAATACGGGGGTGAAGACGGGGGGGGGGGGACACAAAAGGAACAGAGAGGGAAACATGAAATGGGTACCGTACAGTCCTCGGCAGGGGAGGAACAGGCTTAGGAAACAAGATGGTTCTGCAGGCAGCCACTTCAGAGGGTCCCTAAACAAAGGGAAAGCCCAGAGTGCAGGGGCTCACCCACATGGCATACATAGTTGGCAGCGATGTTGGGTGCCCCCTGAACAAAGTTAAACCCCGGAGCGCAGGGCTCTGGCCTCATGGTGAGCATGGTGACCATGGCAATTATTGACGGCCCCTAACAAAGGGAACCATGGAGTGCAGGGACGCGTCCATCAGATAACTATGATTGATCCCACAGGAGTGTGGGGACAAAACCCCACAACCAGGATGATCAAGTGGAATGTGATGCGACCATCAATTCACGCGAGACAGAAAGTTGAAGTGAACAGTGGCTTTAATCGACTAGAACAGTGCCTGCCTGCGACTGCTCTGCAAGTGAGAGCTGCCTACAGGGAAGCTGCTCTTTATACCTCCCCTCAAGGGGGCGGAGCCAGGGGCAGAGGCCACAAGGGCACCAATATGATACATTCCGTGTAGTACAGTACAATGGTCCATAGGTGGAGCCCACATGGGCAACAACGTGATATAATGTAATACAGTGGTGAATGGTTAGTACAATACGTTCACCACAGAATGTTAGGGGACTTAGCCCGGTTAAAAGATCCAGAGTCTTCGCCCATCTGAGAAGCCTGAAAGCCGACATCATCTTTCGACAGGAGACACACCTGAGGGAGAAGGGTCGACTGCGGACAAGAAAGGGCTGGGTGGGACAGACATATCACTCATGATACGGGACGAGGGCTAGGGGAGTAGCCATATTGATTAGTAAGAGGACAAGGTTCGATGCGATATGGACGGTTATGGACCAAGGGGGAACGGTACATCATAGTCAGCGGTGTCCCAGACGGTGCACCGGTTGTCCTGGTTGATGTGTATGCGCCCAACCGGGACAAGACAGGTTTCATAAAAAAGACCATGGCGGAAATCCCCAACATTTACTCGCATTGACTGATCATGGGGGGTGGGGCGACTTCAACTGTGTACAGGACCTATTGACAGACCGATCGTGCACCAGATCGGGGGAAAGGATGGGCATGGCCAGGGATCTGGCAACATTCATGGAGCAGATGGGGGTGGTGGACCCATGGCAGTTCCTACACACTGCTGAGAAGGAATTCTCGTCCTTTTCGCCGGTCCACAAAGAATTCTCAAGGATAGACTTCTTTGCAGTGGGAAAGTGGTGCGTCCAGGAATAGCAAGAGTGGAATATTCCGCCATAGTTATTTCTGAATACGCTCCACATTACATGGATGTGGGGTTGGAGGCGGGCCGCGCCCAGCGCCTCATGTGAAGGTTCGACACGGACCTACTGGCCAATAAGGTCTTCTGCCAGAAAACATAACAAGCCCTTGGCAAGTACCTCACAAACTACAGGAACGGGGAAGTCTCACCTGCCACATTCTGGGAGGCACTAAAGGTGGTGATTAGAGGAGAGATCATAGCCTACAAGGCATGAAGAGATAGGGAAGAGAGGGTGGACAGGCAACTACTGATCAACTCCATTCTGGAGGTTGACAGAAAGTATTTCAAGGCCCCAACCATAGATCCTCTGGTGGAGAGGAAAAAGCTACATATGGACTTTAACCTGCTATTCACCAGGAAAGCAGTGCACCAGCTCCGCTAGACACGGTGACCTTCTATGAGCACTGGGAAAAGGCTGGCCGCCTACTGGCTCACCAGCTGAGAAAGCAGGCAGCCAGTAGGGAGATAGCGCAGGCAAAGGATAGCAGAGGCAGACTGGTAATTGAGCAAATAGGGATCAACCGATCATTTGAGATCTTCTACTGAGGGCTGTACGCCTCCAAATGCAGAGGGATGCGGAGATGAAATGGTTCCTCAATGGACTGGACATGCCAGTCGTGGGGGATGATAGGCGGGGTGGGGGACGATAGGCGGGGTGGGGGAGGGGGTGGTGCTGGAAGCACCAATAGGACTGGGAGAGGTCATGAAGAGCATTAACTCCATGTAGGCGGGGAATGCGCTGGGACCCGGTTCTGTAAGAATTTCTATAAGCAATCCGCAGTAGGCCTGGCCCCACACCTGCAGGACATGTTCGCAGACATGCTAGCGGGGGACACCCTGCCTCCTACGCTAACATAGATCACGATATCGCTGATACCAAAAAAGGTCAAGGACCCGATGGAATGCGGGTCATGCAGACACATTTTGCTGCTCAATGTAGATGCGAAGATATTTGCAAAAGTTCTGGCCCAGAGGCTGGAAAACTGCATACCAGAGGTGGTCGCAGAGGACCAGACAGGCATTGTCAAGGGGAGGCAGCTAACTGCGAACATCAGGTGGCTGCTGAATGTAATAATAACCCTCCCCGGGCAGGGAACACCAGAGGTCATCATCTTCCTGGACTCAGAAAAGGCCTTTGACTGAGTAGAATGGAAGTACCTATCCAAGTGCTCGAGCGGTTTGGGCTGGGGACACGATTCACCTCATGTGTGAAACTCTTGTACAACGGCCCCAAGGTGAGCATTTGGAACAACACCAGCAGCTCTGAATATCAGCTACACAGAGGCACTAGGCAGGGATGCCCACTGTCCCCGCTCTTGTTTGCCCTGGAAATGGAACCACTGGCGGTCGCCCTGTAAGATGTGAAAAGCCGGGATGGTGTACAATTCTGCAACTTCTGAGAGAGTTCAGAGCCGTCTCGGACAGGACAGGGGATGTTAGCGGTTTGGGTCCTCTCCATAGGGGAGAGGCTTGTGACCTTAGACGAACTGACAAGAGGACCTGGACCTACAGGGACAGGAGCTGAGACACCTCCAAATTAAACACTTTCTCTGTAAGGAGATGGCAAGATACCCCAGGGCCCCTTGAGGAGCTAATCAACACAGACAATAAGGAGGTGGGGAACTGTACGATAATTTACGGACAGTTGCTAGACAGAGATGCCCGTTTGGGGCATCCAGAGGCCCGTTTGGGGCGGGAGCACCACCGTTGTGCTCGGGGGGGGGGGGGGGGGGGGGGGGGGGGGAACAGGCCCGCGATCGGTGCCCACTGATCGTTGGGCCTGCATCCAAAAGGGACGCACTATTTCCCCTCCGCCGCCCAACAAGATCAAGCCGCCACATCTTGTCGGGCGGCGGTGGAGAAATGCGGAACCGCGCATGCGCGGGTTCCGTCAATGGCGTGATGACGTCACCCGCGCATGCGCCAGCTGCGCGTCATCTTGGCGCGCGGCCTTAACGATGGTCGTTAAGGCCGCGACACCGTGATTCCCGTGGTCCCGCTCCTAGCCCCGATTGGGGGGGGGGGGGGAGAATCGCGTCCCGGGAACAGGCGTGAAGGCTGCCGTGAAACATGGCCAGTTTCACGGCAGCCTACGACTCTCCGCATTTGCGGAGAATCTCGCCCGCGATGTCTATCCGTAACCTCTTTTCATTGACACTTTTTGTAGAGTGCACATTTTCCCACAGAGATTTATTGTCAATGTGACAGTCAATAGGTATATTACCTACATCCTCTAATCCCAAAATTTCTGTCAATATCTGACTTATATAAAAGGCCATATTCACCGCTTCCACTAAGCTTTCAGAAAATAGGGGAGGATAATCATAACCAGCCATCTTTGTCCTGGGTTCAGCCAAGTTTCCCTTTTTTTTTCACTCCTTAGTTTGATCTGGAAAAATTGTATCTTTCAAGCCTTCACATTTACACAGCAACCATCCTCTGGTACCATTGTTAGCATGTACTAGATGCTGTGGTATGAAGAGGCAAGAGTTCAGCTCCTTTTTCACCAACACACCTTTAATGGTTCAAACTCACTCTGCACAGAACTCTACAGATCATCACAAGCTCCAGAGTCCACCTGAAGCCCCTTTACATATCAGTGTCAATCATTGAACACTTAACATAAATGAGACAACTAATTGCAATGTCTCTTAACCCATTACTTAACAACTACGTGGATCTGTCCCTGCTCCCAGCCTCATCCGCCTGGACCAAAAGGGACTCTCCGTCAAGACAAATTGTCAGAACACTGCATTACTAAGATTCTGCATTGGCTTTGGAAAGTTAATGCTGTAACAGATGAAACCAAATAAGTCTCTGCTGTTATAACCCCAGACAGTCCTTAGCAATTATTGTTTTACCATTTGGGATGAAGAATACACCAGTTGCCTTTCAAGGATTGACAAATCAAGTTGTTGCCAATAACACAACGGTGTTGATGATATTGATGATCTTTCGGTCTCCAGTAAAACCTGGGAAGAGCAGGTGGAACTCTCAAATGAACCAGATAAAAGACGGCAAAAAAACTGATTTGGTGATAAATTTGTAAAAAAAAAAGTGATTTTGCCAAGGCTCAAATCATGTATTTGGTACAGGTCATAGGGCTGGTTTGAACGTTACCCAGAGAAGCTAAAGTTCAAGTGTTATGATCCCAGTTGATGGGACAACTGGATGAGCTCATCCCGAAATGAAACCCTGGCTCAAAAGGCCGTAACTTTCACTTTTTTAAAGAAAATGTGGAGAAACAGAGTAAGAAGATTGCCAATTAGCTTTTAACAAGAAAATTTTTTTTTTATTAAACATAGAAGGTTTGACTATTATATAATGCTCCTTCACTACGCCCCCCCCCTTCACAAATGTACCCAAATTTTAAGAATAACACAGGTTACATGAAATAGCTTGTGCTATAATGTTCTCAATAAACACACACTCCCTGTAACCCAACACGTTAAATGTGGTCAGACAACCGCTCCCCCACCCCCACCCCCCACTCTGAAACCCGGTGGTCGATGAAATAAATTTCCTGTGGGTTTCTCCCCAAATTTACCCCAGATAATTATCAGACGAGTGTTTCCAAACTCCGTTCATGTAAATTAGACATTCTAAATTCTCCTCCTGTGTACCTGAATAGGCACGGGAGTGTGGCGACTTGGGGATTTTCACAGTAGCTTCATTGCAGTAAGCCTACTTGTGACAATAATAAAGATTATTACTAATTGCATCCAAACATCTACACAAAACTCTGGTCCTCAGTCTCTGCAAATACCATTGTTTCCAAAGGCTGGAAACTAGGACACCAAACCTATGATTGCTTCCTACGTTTGCCTTTTCCCTGTGCAACTTCACCCAGGTCTGCGCTTCCAGCTCTGTCTTTAGCTTCAGTGACAGTACCTTATTCCAATGGCAGTTCCTCTTTGCTCCTTTAACTTCAAACTTCCTGGAAACTTCTTGTTTCCAGAACAAATTGTCCTTTAGCTTCTCTGGTGCTTGCTTTCCATTACTCCACTGTATAACTTTTCTGCTTCTAGCAGAGTTGTGAGCTGTTCCCGCTCTAGCTTCCTATCTCCAACTGCCTGGATCTAGTTAAACACTAAAACACAAAACATCTGTTCACTGAACACAGTCCCCGGTTGCTAAGAAACATCTTTCTTTCCCCAAGATCCTGCTTACTTTTCCTGTAACAAAGTTTCTCTCAGCACAATAGAAACACAGTTTTGGAGTGAACCTCACAAGCCCTATACATGCAAACACCTTTGTTTAACATGAATCTAACTGTAAGTTTAACCTTCCTTACACAGAAACCCAGTAAATTAATTAATCATAATAATAATAATAATCGCTTATTGTCACAAGTAGGCTTCAATGAAGTTACTGTGAAAATCCCCTAGTCACATTCCGGCGCCTGTTCAGGGAGTCCGGTATTGGAATTGAACCCACACTGCTGGCATTATTCTGCATTACAAGCCAGCTGTTTAGCCCACTGTGCTAAACCAGCCCCTAATATCATAGAATTTACAGTGCAGAAGGAGGCCATTCGGCCCATCGAGTCTGCACCGGCTCTTGGAAAGAGCACCCTATGCAAGGTCAACACCTCCACCCTATCCCCATAACCCAGTAACCCCACCCAACACATTTTTGGACACTAAGGGAAATTTATCATGGCCAATCCGCCTAACCTGCACATCTTTGGACTGTGGGAGGAAACCTGAGCACCCGGAGGAAACCCACGCACACACGGGGATGATGTGCAGACTCCGCACAGACAGTGACCCAAGCCGGAATCGAACCTGGGGCCCTGGAGCTGTGAAGCAATTGTGCTATCCACAATGCTACTGTGCTGCCCTAATAAACTCACTTAAACCTGTACTTTATTTCTAATATCTAACAATACAAACATAACTTACTTACAACTACCTCTGTATCCTGACACAAGAAATTATAGACTTACCTGTCCCAAAAAAATGGGTAATATTATGATTCCTTGGAGCGTATGACTCCTACAGGATGTTGGTCCTGAATTTCAGCATAGTATTTGCTGTATTGTTGAAGAAAAATGTAAGGGTTAACTGGACATTGGTTTGTCAGACTACATTTGAGAGGAGATTCAAGGTCATATCAATAAATGAATCTGTTTTGACTTCATCAAATTTCAATAAATGTGAAAATGGCTATTAATGCTAATTGGAGTCAAAGAGTCATAGCATCATAGAGCACAGAAAAGGCCCTTTGGCCCATCGAGTCTGTGCCAGTCAAAAAAACTCACCTAATTATTCCAATCCCATTTCCTACCACTTGGTCCATAGCTTTGCATGCCTTTGGATCGCAATGCATATTTAAATGCTTCTTAAATTATGTAAGAGTCTGCCTCCATCACCGTTTCAGGCTCCCTTGTAGGAGCATTGTTGTAACAAGATAATACTGCTACAGTGCATCCAGTCAGTTATTTCCCAAGAAAGCTCAGTACCCATCAAAGAAGATACTACACAATTGAGAATGAAACATCAGTCTTGTCATTACTCTTCGACATCAAGAGACACACATTCACATTGCTGATGGTTCACTGGTGTTTTGGAAAAGTTTTGCGTGCATAATCTTCACTTATTTTGCTGGAATTTAATGCTGCAGCCCTTCCACCTACAGTTTGAGCATATTGTTTGGAAAAAGAATGATTTCTGGTTCCCCAGTGTTGCATTTGAAGGTGGAGTAGGGGGGGTGTGTGGGTACCACAAATATGCACTGGAGACTCCCTCTGGGAAGTTCCCAGGTAAGGGTTTACATGGCAATGGTCAGAAGTGCTACTTTTCTCTGGACAATTGCACTGTGCTAGGAATCATTCGACCAAGTCATTTAAATCACTAACTTTGGATGGTTCTGCCAGTGATAGACAAATAGTTAATTTGATAGAGTCTACAGAAATAAAAGCACTTCTGACTTCAGTGTCACTATTTTAAAAACACAGATTGATCCCTGAATGGGAAACCCCCCACACCCTCGCTTCCCAAGGGGACAACCCACCACTCACCACAACTAAGTACCCCACCTCCAATGCAATCCACACCCGCACGGGATTCTCAACAACCCCCTCCCCCCACCTTGACATAACCCCTCAATATAACCATACCCGATCCGCCCCCCCCCCCCCGCCCGCCCCCCCAAACCAGCACCCGCCCCACCTCCAACCCGATGCCTTGGTCCGATCCCTCCATGATTAACCCCCTGCCTATATCCAACTCTCCACCATGTCAGACCTCCCCACCCCCCGTCTCCTCCCAATATCTGTCTCCTGCCCACCCATTTCCATCTCCCCTCCTGGATGTCTGTCTCCCCCACTGATGTCTGACTCTCCCCGCTGATGCCCAACTCCCCACCTCAATGTCTGACTCTCCCCAATTGCTCCCCTCCCCCAGCTATCCGACCCTCCATGCCCCCAATTTCTGACCCACAACCTACCCCATCCCATTCACTTACCTTCGGCACTTACCTTTTCTCTGGCCTATTATTTTCAATGGGACATTTAAACTTACCTGCTTTACCGCAGATCGCGCCTTAAAAAGGGGGGGCATGTCTGACTTCACTCTGCTTCTTGTACATTTCACTGCAGAAAGCACTTAGCTCCTTTTGATGTGACATGGAGATGCTGGTGCTGGACTGGGATGGACAAACAAACCGTTTGTTCCTGTAAAGATCCACATTCCAACCATTCTCCACGTTGTTGAAAAATAGATCAACAATCCACCAAGCATCTACCTCTGGACAATCAAACGGTTAATCACTGGCTAATGCAATGTATTGTTGCATGAAATTGATTGGAAGATTTCATTTCAAAGCTGTCAAGGGTTTTGAAGCCCTTTAAAATGTACTTGGCTTTCAGAGAAACACTGACACTTGTAACAGCTGCTCCTTTAAACACTTTTGCCTGAGGCAGCAGATGTTAGGGAGGGGTAAGTAATGATGCAGTAATTTTTCACTCTACTGCCTGGTCTGCTCTTCAGCTTCCAGGCAGGAATGACTACTGTGGGTCTCTGATGAGGGGGACACTGATGTGGGGGACTCTGATGTGGGGGACTCTGATGTGAGGGACTCTGATGTGGGGGACTCTGATGTGGGGGACTCTGATGTGGGGGACTCTGATGTGGGGGACTCTGATGTGGGGGACTCTGATGTGGGAGTCTGATGGGCATCTCTGTTGGGCGTCTCTGATGGTGGTCTCTGTTGGAGGGGTCTCTGGTGGGGGGGTCTCTGGTGGGGGGGTCTCTGGTGGGGGGGTCTCTGGTGGGGGGTCTGATTCAGGAGTCTGATTTGGGGGTTTGATGGGGGAGGGCTGATAGAGGGGTCAGATGGGGGGAGTCTAATAGGAGGTCTGGTATGGGGGTCTGATGAATGTTCTAATGGGGAAGACAGATGGTGAGAACAAAGAAAAGTACAGCACAGGAACAGGCCCTTCAGCCCTCCAAGCCCGTGCCGACCATGCTGCCCGACTAAACTACAATCTTCTACACTTCCTGGGTCCAAGCCCCTCTATTCCCATCCTATTCACGTATTTATCAAGATGCCCCTTAAATGTCACTATCGTCCCTGCTTCCACCACCTCCTCCGGCAGCGAGTTCCAGGCACCCACTACCCTCTGTGTAAAGAAACGTGCCTCGTACATGTCCTCTAAACCTTGCCCCTCGCACCTTAAACCTATGCCCCCTAGTAATTGACCCCTCTACCCTGGGGAAAAACCTCTGACGATCCACTCTGTCTATGCCCCTCATAATTTTGTAGACCTCTATCAAGTCACCCCTCAACGTCCGTCGTTCCAGTGAGAACAAACCGAATTTATTCAACCGCTCCTCATAGCTAATGCCATCCATACCAGGCAAAATCCTGGTAAATCTCTTCTGCACCCTCTCTAAATACTCCACACCCTTCTGGTAATGTGGCGACCAGAATTGAACACTATACTCCAAGTGTGGCCTAACTAAGGTTCGATGCAGCTGCAACATGACTTGCCAATTCATGAAGGCCAGCATGCCGTATGCCTTCTTGACTACCTTCTCCACCTGTGTTGCCTCTTTCAGTGACCTGTGGATCTGTACACCTAGATCCCTCTGACTTTCAATACTCTTGAGAGTTCTACCATTCACTGTATATTCCCTACCTGCATTAGACCTTCCAAAATGCATTACCTCACATTTGTCCGGATTAAACTCCATCTGCCATCTCTCTGCCCAAGTCTCCAAATGATCTAAATCCTGCTGTATCCTCTGACAGTCCTCATCGCTATCTGCAATTCCACCAACCTTTGTGTCGTCTGCAAACTTACTAATCAGACCAGTTACATTTTCCTCCAAATCATTTATATATACTACGAACAGCAAAGGTCCCAGCACTGATCCCTATGGAACACCACTAGTCACAGCCCTCCAATTAGAAAAGCACCCTTCCATTGCTACTCTCTGCCTTCTATGACCTAGCCAGTTCTGTATCTACCTTGCTCACCCCTGATCCCATGTGACTTCACCTTTTGTACCAGTCTATCATGAGGGACCGTGTCAAAGGCCTTACTGAAGTCCATATAGACAACATCCACTGCCCTACCTGCATCAATCATCTTTGTGACCTCTTCGAAAAACTCTATCAAGTTAGAGAGACACGACCTCCCCTTCACAAAACCGTGCTGCCTCTCACTAAACGTCCATTTGTTTCCAAATGGGAGTAGATCCTGTCTCGAAGAATTCTCTCCAGTAATTTCCCTACCACTGACGTAAGGCTCACCGGCCTGTAGTTCCCTGGATTATCCTTGCTACCCTTCTTAAACAAAGGAACAACATTGGCTATTCTCCAGTCCTCCGGGACATCACCTGAAGACAGTGAGGATCCAAACATTTTTGTCAAGGCCTCAGCAATTTCCTCTCTAGACTCCTTCAGTATTCTGGGGTAGATCCCATCAGGCACTGGGGACTTATACACCTTAATGTTTTTCAAGACGCCTAACACCTCGCCTTTTTGGATCTCAATGTGACCCAGGCTATCTACACAACCTTCTCCAGACTCAACATCCACCAATTCCTTCTCTTTGGTGAATACTGATGCAAAGTATTCATTTAGTACCTCGCCCATTTCCTCTGGCTCCACACATAGATTCCCTTGCCTATCCTTCAGTGGGCCAACCCTTTCCCTGGCTACCCTCTTGCTTTTTATGTATGTGTAAAAAGCCTTGGGATTTTCCTTAACCCTATTTGGCAATGACTTTTCGTGACCCCTTCTAGCCCTCCTGACTCCTTGCTTAAGTTCCTTTCTACTTTCCTTATATTCCATACAGGCTTCGTCTGTTCCCAGCCTTCTAGCCCTGACATATGCCTCCTTTTTCTTTTTGACGAGGCCGACAATATCTCTTGTTATCCAAGGTTCCTGAAATTTGCCATATTTATCCTTCTTCCTCACAGGAACATGCCGGTTCTGAATTCCTTTCAACTGACACTTGAAAGCCTCCCACATGTCAGATGTTGATTTACGCTCAAACATCTGCGCCCAATCTAGGTTCTTCAGTTCCCGCCTAATATTGTTATAATTAGCCTACCCCCAATTTAGCACATTCACCCTAGGAGCACTCTTATCCTCGGCCACCAGCACTTTAAAACTTACTGAATTGTGGTCACTGTTCCCGAAATGCTCCCCTACTGAAACTTCTACCACCTGGCCAGGCTTATTCCCCAATACCCGGTCTAGTACAGCCCCTTCCCTAGTTAGACTGTCTACATATTGTTCTAAGAAGCCGTCCTGGATGATCCTTACAAACTCTGCCCCGTCTAAGCCCCTAGCACCAAGTAAGTCCCAGTCAATATTGGGGAAGTTGAAGTCTCCCATCACAACAACCCTGTTGTTTTTACTCTTTTCCAAAATCTGTCTACCTATCTGCTCCTCTATCTTCCGCTGGCTGTTCGGAGGCCTGTAGTAAACCCCCAACATTGTGATGCACCCTTCTTATTCCTGATCTCTCCTTATATAGCCTCACCGCCCTCTGAGGTGTCCTCCCGTAGTACAGCTGTGATATTATCCCTAACCAGTAGCGCAACTCTGCCACCCCTTTTACATCCCCCTCTATCCCGCCTGAAACATCTAAATCCTGGAACGTTTAGCTGCCAATCCTGTCCTTCCTTCAATCAGGTCTCTGTAATGGCAACAACATCATAGTTCCAAATACTAATCCAAGCTCTAAGTTTATCTGCCTTACCTGTAATGCTTCTTGCATTAAAACGTATGCACTTCAGGCCACCAGACCCACTGTGTTCAGCAACATCTCCCTGTCTGCTCAATCAGAGCCATACTGGCCCTATTCCCTAGTTCTCCCTCAATGCTTTCACCTTCTGACCTATTGCTCCGTTTCCCACCCCCCTGCCATACTAGTTTAAACCCTCCCGTGTGACACTAGCAAACCTCACGGCCAGGATATTTATGCCTCTCCAGTTTAGATGCAACCCGTCCTCCTTATACAGGTCACACCTGCCCCGGAAGAGCTCCCAGTGGTCCAGATAACGGAAACCCTCCCTCCTACACCAGCTGTTTAGCCACGTGTTTAGTTGCTCTATCTTCCTATTTCTAGCCTCACTGGCACAGGGAGTAATCTGGAGATTACAATCCTAGAGGTCCTGTCTTTTAACTTTTTGAATAGATGCCTCAATGAGGTCTGATAAGGGGGTTCTGATGGTAGGGGAGGTCTGATGGGTGTTTCGATTGGGGGGCTTGAGGGGTGGGGGTAACATCCCGCTGGATACAAATCACCGATTTGCGTCCATTTCAATTTGATTAACGGACGAGAAGCCCAATTCTCCACCCTCCTATTCAGCTTTGGTGCAAGTTTACCCAATCGGTGGCCCTGACGTGGTGAACTTCCGATTGGACTGAAACTGGTTCATACATATAAAAGGACACACATACTGCCTTCCAAGTTCAGTAGATGATAATTCCGGTTGTGCAGGGCAGCAGGTCTAAAAAGACAAAGAACAAGCAAAGTTTCAGCTCTTTCCGTTACTTGAACATAAACATCCTGGATGAACTGGTGCATTCTCCATGATAATGTCTCTACCAATCAGTGTCCACTTGCCAATCAGCATTCTCTTCTCATACAGAATAAATTTGGTTCTTGCAAATATGCCCTGATGAGTGCCAGACAAAAAACTTTGACAGAAATGCCTCTTTGTTTCTGCAATACTCAACGTCTGTAGTACCAAACCAATAGCCAACTTGATAATTTATCACAATATTACAAAGTTCAATTAATTAATCAGTTCGAGGAGAATAAAATGTAAAATAAATAACAATGTATCGTACACTAAAGGGAATTAAAATTCTCTGTACGTCAACATCTGACGAATATAGACATTAAGAGCTCAGTAAATGCATTTTCATTAACTCCCTATTAAATAAGGGGAGGATAGAACATAGAACAGTACAGCACAGAACAGGCCCATCGGCCCTCGATGTTGTGCCGAGCCATGATCACCCTACTCAAACCCACGTATCTACCCTATACCCGTAACCCAACAACCCCCCCCCCCTTTAACCTTACTTTTTAGGACACTACGGGCAATTTATCATGGCCAATCCACCTAACCCGCACATCTTTGGACTGTAGGAGGAAACCGGAGCACCCGGACCCGGAGGAAACCCACGCACACACGGGGAGGACGTGCAGACTCCGCACAGACAGTGACCCAGCCGGGAATCGAACCTGGGACCCTGGAGCTGTGAAGCATTTATGCTAACCACCATGCTACCGTGCTGCCCAGTTCAAAGGAAATAGCTGATTGTTGAACTATCAAAGGATAGTTCAAAGGAAATAGCTGATTGTTGAGTCCTAATTTACTTTAGTTCATTTCTATTATATAAATTAATAGTTTGATAAAGAAAGGCACAGGAAGATCCCAGTGTCCTGGACAACCATATATGCAGAAGGTGTGGTCAGATGGAGCAGTTTGAGCTCCAGGTTTTGGATTGGATTGGATGAATGCGCAAGGGCATGATGGGCCGGGGTGTCTTTAATTTTAAATGATTCTGTCTCTGGTGTTGGGGGGACTGTTATTACCAGGGTTGCGGGGGGGTGGGGGGGGGGGGGGGAGCATTTTGCTTGGACATCAAACACATTGGGGGCCTTAACTGTGAACATTTGTCCATTTTTTGGCAGCTGATAACTTTTGCAACTTGAAAAATGAAATGAAAAATGAAAATCGCTTATTGTCACGAGTAGGCTTGAGTTAAGTTACTGTGAAAAGCCCCTAGTCGCCACAAACCGGCGCCTGTCCGGGGAGGCTAGTATGGGAATCGAACCATGCTGCTGGCCTGCTTGGTCTGCTTTAAAAGCCAGCGATTTAGCTGAGTGAGCTAAACCAGCCCCTATGCGCTAAACCTGTTGCTATGCACACAAGGAAATAATATAGGAAAAGAAAGTAAGTTTTGCTGTTTCGTGTTGCACATTAGGCAGTGTCTGCACAGCCTATCCTACTGATGTGGTGAAGGAAGGCATCAGTGCTGCACCCATTAAGGAAGTTGCACAATTTGTTTATAGTAAATCTTTACACAATGGATAGTTTTCAACATAAAGTCCTAAGAATGAAAACTGGATTGCAAGCCAAAGGAATTGCATCACAAAACACTCGCCCTTGCACTCTCTGGGGTGTTTCCTAATATTATAATTGTTTTGTATATTTTGTCAGTTTGCCTGCAGTAGTGGATTTAGGTGAATGCACTTTGACCTTTTATGGGGTCTCACTACTCTAATTTTTATGTGATTTGGTTTTCTTTTTTATTATTTTTGTTTTTTGTGTGTTTTTTCGTGGATTTATGACCTGCACGTTTATCTACAAATGCAGGATTAGGCCAGCATCCGCCACTGACACTGGTGTGATGCTGGGTATGACAACCAAGCAAAATAACATAAAATAACTGACGGATAAAACAAAAGAGGGGAATGCCTCAAAACAGCAAGTGGAGCACAGCCCAAAAAAGAATAAGAAAGGAAACAAAAACTTACCAAAAACCCGTCAAATCAAAGTGTGAAAATCGGGGGCGGTAAGGCAATCCAACCCTGCGGTGCCCACCGAGCACGGAAGGCCTCGAGTGTGCCCGTGGACACCGCATGCTCCCTCTCTAGGCCGCGGAAGATGGGCAGACAGTCGGGTGGACGACCCCCTCGGTTGCCCGCTGCCTGGACCTATAAATGGCAAGTTTGGCCAGGCCCAGGAGCAGGTCCTCTGCCCTCCCCGCACCGGATGTCCGTAGATCAGGAGCGTGGGGCTGAAGTGCAAAGAAAACCTCAACAACAACGTTGTCAAGAAACCAAAAAGGGAGTGCAGCCTCGGACAGACAATATAAATATACGCCACAGTCTCCACCAGGCCGCAAAAGTGGCAGGTCTCTGGCAGAGCCGTGAAGTGATTCAAACGATGGTTGCACGGCACTGCCATGCGCAGCACCCTCCACCCCAGGTCCCCCAGTTTTATGGGGAGGACACCTCCATAGAGGGACCTCCAGTGGGGACCACCGCCGCCGGACGGCAACAAGGCACGCCAAGGCGTGTCCGGGCGGCGTGAATGCACTTTGAATGTGTTGAAACAAGTAAAGAACTATCATTGCCCAACTCTGGGACAAGAGCTTTTGAATGATCTGGCCATACTTAATACCGTAAGAAGTCTTACAACACCAGGTTAAAGTCCAACAGGTTTGATTCAAACACGAGCTTTCGGAGCGCAGCTGCGCTCCGAAAGCTCGTGTTTGAATCAAACCTGTTGGACTTTAACCTGGTGTTGTAAGACTTCTTACTGTGCTCACCCCAGTCCAACGCCGGCATCTCCACATCATACTTAATACCAACTGTGACATTGTACAAAAGCTAGATTTTTCTCAATAAATTAGTGCATTTTCACAGAAAAAGGCGAAGGCAGCACGGTAGCATAGTTGTTAGCACAGTTGCTTCACAGCTCTGGGGTCCCAGGTGCGATTCCTGGCTTGGGTCACTGTCTATGCGGAGTCTGCACCTTCTCCCTGTGTTTGCGTGGGTTTTCTCCGGGTGCTCCGGTTTCCTCCCATAGTCCAGAGATCTGCAGGTTAGGTGGACTGGCAATGCTAAATTACCCTTAGTGTATAAAAGTAGTTAGGTGGGGTTACGGGGATAGGGTGGAGGTGTGGGGTTAGATAGGGTGCACTTTCCAGGGGCTGGTGCAGACTCGATGGGCCGAATGGCCTCCTTCTGCACTGTAAATTCTATTATTCTATGAAAAGCACGTGTTAAATTTTTGAAGAGTCAAATTATGTCTATCTTTTTGGTGCCCTCTGTATTTTCATTGTTTTTAAATTATAGCTGGGGGGGCACAAAAGCTGTGCCTCTGAGAGGGCCAGGGCCTGGAGATTACCTGTCTCTGAGGTGGAAAATGGGGTTGCATTGGTTGAGCAGTTGGAGGAGGTTTCAGTCCCTCGCTCCGCCCCGCTTTAAAAAACAAACTGTCCAAGTCCGGAGCAGGTTTCGAGTCGGTTTGCTCTCCCAAGTCGGCTGGGTTCAAGATGGAGTACGGAGCTAGCCAAATAGTTTCCAACCCCACCACCTATCCGTATCAGGGACTGAAGGAGGAAGGACAGCAGCAGGTCCAGACCACCGTCATTACCTTGGGCCCCAATGTGGCCCATGTCCGCGACCACCTACCCTGGTCCATCTTCAACTTCTTCTATTTGAATTTCTGCTGCCTGGGATTCGTGGCGCTGGTTTTCTCCGTCAAAGTGAGTGACGGGCTGGGGAACAAAGATTTAGGGGGAGAAGTTCAATGGGGGGGGGGGGGGGGGTTGGAACTGCGGAGGAGGAACTGAGACCCCGGGAAAGGGGACAGTAGCAGTTTGGTGGTTTTCCAAATTCTCCTGTTAAACTTTCACAAGAGCTGCGATACCCGGGTCTGCTGGACTGTGTTTAACAATGAGAGAGTCTCACTGGGCAATCTCTGCCGTGTTGTTAAATTGTCTTTTTTTAAATTCAGGAAATTATTACAAATTGAACATGCAATCCACAAAGTGTAACAGACTGGTTGTCATAGAAACTTACAGCTCAGGAAGAGACCATTTGGCCCATCCAGTCTGTGCTGGCTCTCCTAAAAGAGCAGTCACGCTCAGTCCCTCACTCCTGTTTTATTGTCCCTAACTCTGCAAATTCCTCATTCTCAAACTCCTGCCCCAAATTATTAATGGAATCGGCTTCCAGCAGCTTTTCCAGTAGAATTTTTCCAGATCCCAACAACTGAGTGAAAACATTTCTCTCCATCGCCCCTCAATGTTTTTCAATGATTTTAAATCTCTGACCTCTGGTTATTGATCCAGTTACCAGATTTTCTCTTACTGAATTTATCAAAACTTTTCATCTTGAAAACCTTTATTCAGTCACCTCTTAAATTTCTCTCTTCTCTCTTCCAAGGCGAACTGTCTTAACTTTTCCAAATTCTCCTCAACTGAAGTCCCTGACAACATCCTTGACCAACTTTCTCTGTTACTTCATCAAATAATCCAATAACTTTACATCTGATTTGCCTTTAATGATCTGATCTGGCTTTCCTTCCTTAACCCATGTCTGCACATCTGTTCACATCTGTAAGCAACAAAAGTGTTCCAGATTGAGTCCATGTAATCTACTAACATGACCAAAAGATTTTTAAAAGGTTAGACATGAAAAAAGTGTTTCTACCTGTGAGGAAACCAAAACTTTGCAGCATTAAGATATTTACAAATGGATCCAATGAAAGAAAGAGGGGCTTGCATTTGTATCACTCTTCTCATCATCAGATGTGTCCATGTGTTTGGACAATGAAATCCAGCCGACGTTTGAGAAACTGGGGCAATGGTCTGTTTCTCTGCTATTGATTTGATATTCCAAGATGACTTAAGGAATTACTAATATGCGTTGCAGTCAGTGAGCTCAAACATTTTCTGAAGTGTAGTCACAATTGTAATGTAGGTTCGGATAGGTGGCAAGCGATTTCTGCACAGCATGCTCTCAAACAACAATGTGATAACCACAATGAAGATAACATCAGCCAGGAAATCAGGGATAACTGCCCTGTTCTTCTTCAAAATGGCACTATGACATCTTTTACATTCAGCTAAGAGGACAGACTGGGCCTTGTTTTCACACCTCTTCTGTAAGATTGCAGTTCTATAGGTGCCACACTCTTGTTAGTATTGATTTTCCGATGGTAGATGGTGGGAAAGTTACCATGAGCAGAGCATTGAAAGCCAGACGGCACATGATTGCCAAAAGAAGCAACACTGACAGGAAAAAAACATTTTTGTTTAGTGAGCGATTGGGTTCTCGAATGCAAAGTCAGGCTAGATCTGTGTGCTCCTGGAGTGGGATTTGAACCCAGACCTTCTGTGACAAAAGAGCTACATAGCTGCTGCTGAATGAGATGTCGATGAAAAAATCTGAGTCTGTGAATTAATATCCCAGGTAGCTATATCTTATCTGGAATCCTTTGTGATAAGACTTTATTCATTTATTTCTCATCTGTAATAGGTAGGATTTATCTTTCCAGATTATTTGAAGTTTGTGAGGTTTCATTAAATTATTTGCAATACATTCTACCTCTGTATTTTCTTGGCTGAATACATGGTAATTTTGCTAATCCCCTCCCCACTGGGTTCTGTGTCAGACAATCTGCTCCTTTAATGTAGTCTTCCACAGACGCTGTGAATTAGGACAGGGATGTTTCTGATTTTTAAAGCAATAAATCAATAAGTCTTTCTTTCTTGTATTGCAAGAAATTTCTGAAATGTATTAGTTCTAAACCAGTACAATAAGCACTGAAACTGTGACCCTAGCTGAGGAGCATCCAACATAAATGCATGATTTCGCTGATAAATTCACTTGCATTACCACATAGTCCCACATAGTTTTTTGAAGTTTTGGATCACTGTCAATACTTGCCAATGGCAAAAAATAAATTCCCTTTTAAGGTAGCATTGGGAATCTGCCCCTGGCTGTTTTGGATATGGGCTTCCTTCCTTCAGAAGATGTTTAAACACTTTTTTGTCTGATTTAATTGCAGGTTTCTTCAGAAATACAGGGTATGTGACAAAGCATCTTATAACCAACCAATTTCAGAATAAGTGTAGCTGATGTCATGTATATGAATGCGACAACCAAGTTATTCACAGCAAGATCCCTGAAGCAGCAATGAAATAAATGGCCAATCTGTTTTAGTGTTGTTAAAGGGGTTAATAGACACAAGGAAAAATCTGTGCTTTACTTTTCAGTCATGTCATGGGATTTAAAAAAATATCCGCCTGGAATATCACACCCCTGCCAATACAGCATTCCCCCCTCAAAAAACAGAAGTCAGACCAGAATAAGTTCTAATCAGAGCTTTTTTAAAGAAGCAGTTATTTTGCTCTGCTTCGTCTTTGCGTATGAATCATGGGCAATTGTTTCTTCATTTCTTTGCTGGCTGAAGCAATATTTTTCAGTTGAGTGTGACAAAACCCACTGGCATTTGTTGATCAAAATTCCTGCATTCAGCAATCATTTTTTTTTTCCCTGATTGACAACCCAAATAAAGCTGATAACAGTGCCAACTTGAGTAGTGTAAATATTCTTTTACTAGAAAGAATTTTTCACAGACTACAACCGTTGCAGCGTTACCAGAACATCAAGCACTCAATTGTAGTGTCCCCCCCCCCCCCCCCCCCGCATTGAGATTTTTCAATCTTCTGAATCAACGCTTGCTTTCTTTTAGTCTAGAGATCGGAAAGTTGTGGGAGATGTGGAAGGAGCTCAACACTATGCATCCACAGCCCGAGCACTCAACATTGCCATCGCAGTGCTGGCCAGCCTGGCCGTGGTCATTGCCATTGTGACAACACTCGTTATCGTGATAAATGCCAAGTGAACCCAACAAGAACGACAAAGAATGATTATTCACTCAGTTGGAATTGAACCAATGGGCAGCTGCACCTCATTTTCTTGACGGGAGTCTTTTTCTGGCTGAACTCTTTTCAACACACATGATGTACTTTGTTGAGAATTGATTTTCTTTTTCTACCTATAATGTTTATGTAGCGCTGGCATGTTTAAGTGATCACCTAGCAGCAATATAGATTTCTTTAAACTTGGCCAAGATGCAGCCATAAGTGTATAAATAAAGGAATTGATGATAAATTGTGTCGCTTGGAGTTAAATGATAAGCTGCTTTTCTTCAACGGTAAATGCTCCCTCTTGACTGTAAAATGACCTTGTACTCGCAACCGCAGTGCATCAAATCGGTTTGTGGGTCATCATACCCTGCAATGCTGTTGTTCAATGAGTGGTGTACTTTGTGAAATTTGATATGTTACTGTCAGTGCCACAGGATGATTTTTAACATTCAGATTCTGCCAACCAAACTTGAGAATTGCTTTGATATGTACCGGGCTTTAGGTGTTAGTGCTTTGAATTGGTTTGCAAAATGTGTGGCTGATTCTTATGGGTGTTTGCCCCTGATGACGAAGAGCAGGGTTTGGGGTGGCAATGTGGTGGCTACAATAGCAGGCTGCGGTGGGGGATGTTTCTGGCAACTGAGAGCCAGTATGGAGGATGGAGTTGGTTTATGGAAGTGATACCTCAATATTCGAGAGTGACAATTGAAGCTCAGAGATCCTCTGCCTCTTCATTGCCTTTTTAAAATCCAACCACCTATCCAATATGATTGCTACATCCGTGACAGAATTAAACTCCAACAATATATTCTACAGCCTCACAACCCTTTGTGTTAAGTGACTTAGAATTACTAGAGTGCAGGGGGCGGCACGTGGCACAGTGGATAGCACTGCTGCCTATGGCGCTGAGGACCGGGTTCAAGTCCCAGCCTCGGGTCACTGTCCGTGTGGGGTTTGCACATTCTCCCCGTGTCTGCGTGGGTTTCACCCCCACAACTCATATGTGCAGGTTAGGTGGATTGGCCGTGCTAAATTGCCCCTTAATTTGGGAAAAAAAATTGGATACTCTAAATTTTTTTTTTAAATCACTAGAGCGCACAAGGAAGCCGTTTGGCCCATCGAGTCTGCACTAGCCCTCTGAAAGAGCACCCTAAGCCCTCACCCTATCACCATAGCCCAGTAACCCACACGAGCCTTTTTAACTAAGGGATAATTTCGCATAGACAATCCACTTAACCTTTCTTTTCTTTTGACAAATACATGGATAGGATGGGTACAGAGAGATACAGCACTAGGAAGTGCTGGGGGTTTGGCCAAGGTATCTTGACTGGTACAGCCTTGGAGGGCCGAAGGGCCTATTCCTGTGTTATATTGTTCTTTGTTCTTTCGACAAAACCTGCACATCTTTGGACTTGTCTTGCTCTCTCTCCTAATTCTCTTACAATTAATCTTAACTCCGTGTTCCTTTTGTTACATCCATGACTCATCATTTGGAACCAACTATAAAACAGGCTGTTTTAGATCTAGTCTTGGGCAACGAGAATGGACTAATTAATCACCCTGTTGCTAAAGAAACTTTAGAGGAAATGACCATAATATGATGGAATTTTCCATTCAGTTTGAAAACAATGTAGTTCAATACAAAACCTATAGTCCGATATCAAAGCAAAGGAAATGAGGAAGTAATGCAGGGAGGTTTAGCAAAATAGAACATTATACAAACAAGACAGAAACAAATAAGCAGTAGGTGTGTCAAACGCAAACGATTAGCAAAGACAAATATGGTTCATAGGCTGAGACAGGAGAACAGGGAAATGACCGAGAAGCTAAATACTTGGGGCGGGATTCTCCGTCGGCTGACGCTGAAATTGGGAAACGCGATTGGGCGGAGAATCGGTTGTGATGCCAAAATCATGGCCGGGCTGGGCGCCCGCCAGAATGCCATACTTCGGTACCTCCACAGTGGCATCAAAGCGTTCTAGTCTGCACCTACAGTAAAAGCTGATGGCATATCATTAGTGGCTTGACCAGGTATTCTCCGGGCCTCTGCGATGCTCCACCGCCGCCAGTCGAGGTTCACTTGTGGTTTCAAAAATCGGGAAGCGAGCGCCGTGGCCGAATGAGGGGGAGAGAGAGGAGGTAGGACATGCGGAAGCACGAACATGGGCTGCTGGACGAGCAACTGGCAGAGCTAGCTGGAAGGGAGGGACCTGTGCCAGGAAGGGGGGGAGGGGGTGACCAGTAGATGGGCTGTGGGGACCGGGTGACCCCCCACGGGACCAGGGTGTCCAGGCACGGACCCCATTGCCGTGGCCTACAAGGCAGCCATCTTGCTGCGCACCCTACTGACCGCCCTCTGTGGCCCGTGGTTGTGCAAAATGACGCCGGCTGTATGGGTGCACCCAAACCGCACTCCACCCGCCCCCACCCCCACCTCACCAATTCTCCCTCCTCTCGACCAACCACCACAATCCAGCGTGGCAGCGTGCAGCCCACCCAAGGGCAATGCCCACAGTCGCCCCTGCAAGAGTGCGCTGGATGGAGGCCACTGAGTGAAAGACACCGGTACCACTGGCAACAGGGACAGGCGCCAGGGCCAGAAGCCCACACTGTGCGTGCACCGACGGAGCCAGGGATACGATGGGCAGAGTGCTAGGACGTACTGCTGGAGCTGCGTGTGGTGATTGGATTGGAGGGAGGGGGGGCATGTGGGGGCAGAGTCTGCAGTGCAGTCTGGGGCCACCGTGTAGCTCGGTGGGTATGGGGGTACACACCATGCTCACATGACTGGCACCCCCTGCAGACAAAGGGCCGAATTCAACCAGGAAGCGTGGCCTTCATCCTCGTAGCCGTTGCCCTGGGGGATGCACTGAGGCTGTAAGAGCTGGAGCTGCTTGAGAAGGACTCTGCAGCAGCGGAGCCTGTCCTAGAGGAACAGGAGGCAGCCTGTGAGGATAGAGAGCCAGCCACCCAATAGGTCAAGGAGGAGACGTTGCAAAGGAGGCGCCACATGAGGATTCATGTGTACCGGCAGCGCCTGTCATTCGAGGACCTGCCGGATCGGGCATGCCATCGAAGACTTCCACCGAGCAGGGAAGAGAATGAGACATATCTGCCAGTTGATGGTGTACTTGGCATCACGGGTGTATGGGGGAGGACACCTTCCAGTGGCTGTCAAAGTGCCCTGAACCTCTATGCCACGGGGTCTTTCAGGCGCCGAGTGGAGACCTGTCCAGAACCTCAAAGTCTCCAGTGTACAGGTGAATCCGAACCGTCATGGGAATCGTAAATGCCAGGTTGGCACAATACATCATATTCAATGTGGACTGTGCCCACCAGGATGCCCAGGTAGCAGGGTTCGCCATCATCGCTGAGGTCTTCTGGGTCAAGTCGGTGATCGACGGGAGGCATGTCGCCCTAAGAGCACTGGCCCATGACAGGCCGCTCTTCACAAACCAAAAGGAGTTCCACTCGATGAACGTGAAGCTGGTGTGTGGCCGTCAGATGCACAACGTGCACATCTGCGCCCAATAGCCGGACAGTGTGCATGACGCCTTCATCGTGGCACACTCAATGGTTCCTGACCTCTTCGATGTGGGGTTGGAGGATGGCGGCGGGACAATGAAGCGGTCAGCACTGGCTGAACTGGGGGCACTGGGCCAAGTCCACCTCCAACATCCACCCATGCCCCGCCAGTGCCCCCTCTGCTGCCAGCCCAGACCAGCCTATCCCTCGCAGCCTTTTGGTAGAGCATCGAGGCAGGTTGCAACGTTGTGAACATGTGTTTAATGAGAACAAGTGAACATATATACAGCTTTGTGCTCAAACCACTATTGCTATCCTATGTGCTGCACCTGTGCCAACGTAACTAGCGTCTACCTTACGGGCCCTAATGCTACGCCAAGGTGGATCCCCTAAGTGGTCTGCTGCCTTGTGACATGGGTCCTCGTTGGCAGGCATCCTCTGAGGCAGCTGGGATTGATGGGCCCAGCCTCTGCTTGGCTGTCCCAGGTGGCGTGGTGCCACCCTGTTCTGCCCGCTACCCATCAAACGTTCCTATTATGTATTTTCTTTTCTTTTATTGCACTTAGTGATCTGCTGAGCTGCCCACAGAAACATACTTTTCACTGTACCTCGGTACACGTGACAGTAAACAAAATCCAAATGCGGCAGGGTCAGGGGGGGGGGGGGGGGGGGGTGGAGGGGAGTCAGAGGCGCTGTGATGTTCCAGCATCTCCAGTCCGGGAGCCACGGACACGGACCCCATTACCTCTTCCTCCCTCGGCGTGTCCACTGGCCCCCGGGCTACTTCATGGGATGGGGGTACGAGCAGAGCTATCCCCTGAGTCTCCCCCACCACCTGGCGCTGCCAGTCTTGGAGGCCCATGCCCACCCCAACCAGATCCGCATGCTCGCGGCCACGGAGCACAGAGAGTGAACCAATTCCCTCTGGGTCTGTGCCACATCAGTCAGTGACTGTGCCAACTTCCTCTTGGCCTGTGCCGTGTCAACAGCACCCGAGCAATGATGCTGACGCCCTCAGCCATAGACCGCTGAGACTTGGCCGCGCTCTGGAGCGCCTGTGCATTGTCCAGGTGGCCCCGGTACAGGGCTGCCTGTGATAGGGCAGCCCTAACCTGGGTCTCAGCCGCAGTCTGCTCAGAGTGCCCAGGCCTTGGACATCCTGACCCATGGCTGAAGCCTTTGCCCCAAGGCCTCCACTGTGGACTCCACCTGTGCGGGTTTGGCCTGGGTGGCACGCATGGTCGGCACCACCTCCTACGCCTGCAAGCGGATGAACTCCTCCAGCTGCACCTTCATGTACTGGATGGTGGCCAACACCCCCTCATGCAGTCACAGGCTCTGCGACTGCATCTCCATTATAGATGGGACTGCCCTTTCCAGAATCCCAAGACCCGTCCGGACTAGTCCCTGGTTTACGGTCACCCTCCAATCATCCGCCCCCTCGCGGGTTCCTACCTCCACCTGCTGTATCGCAGCACGTGTGTGCTGCACACCAGATGGTGCCCCAGGTGCCTCTTCACTAAATTGCCCAACCGAGGTGAGTCTCTTTGGGATGGTGGAGGGTTGGAGACAGCTGTGACGGAAAGTCAATGTCTTCCCCAGACTGGTGCTCCGGGGTGTCTCGTGCTGTGGGCCAAGGGCTCCCGTCTGTGTCCGTATCCTCTTCCACCTGGCTGTTCTCCTCCTGGGTTGCGGTTGGGTTGGGGGGCATCAGAAGGGCCCGCCTCATCCCGCAAGACACAAGACAAGATGCATGATTGGACTGTGAGTGGGGTGGGGGTGGTGGTGGAGGGCACAGTGCGGGGGGTATGGGAGGGTGGTGACACACGTGCCATGGGGAACTGCCGACCTCCGTCTCGGTGAGCACCCTCTCCCTGGGCCCACCAACCAGGTCCAGTGCCCGCTGCTCAGCTGCGGTGAGGGACCACAGGTCCTGTGGTCCGCCTCAGATCCTTTCCCTCTCCTGGCGGTTGTGGGCTGACTTCTCCAATGGGGGGCCAGGAGGGGAGGGGGGGGGGGGGGGTGTGGGAGCCGGGGGTGGAGACAGGAAATGCAGTTTTAGAAAATCGGATGCATGCAGTACAGGGAGTGGGTAGCTGTTGGCCTTCATGGCCAGGGCACGCTGCCATGGCGGCTGGTGTGGGTACTTGCATGTGGTGCAGGCCGGGGTTCAGGCGTCCTCCAGGTTTGGGGGGAGGGTGGGTGGGGTACAGGTATGTGAGTCGGGGGTTAGTGCCAGGGGCGCAGCGCTGCCTACTCACCCTGGCCACCTTGAGGAGTTTGTGCAGTTCCTTCCTGCACTGCTGGCCGGTCCTGGCGGTGTTGCCTGCGGCACTCACGGCCTCTCCCACCTGCGCCCAGGCCTGGTGAATAATGGGATGGCAACCTCCTTCCCACCCTGGGGTACAGGGTGGGCCAGCCGCCCCTCCATGGTGCCGAACAATGTCTCCAGCTAGTGCCTGTGAAATGTGGTGCCGCTCTCCTTGCTGCCATCTTGTTGGCTGGGATAGTGTGTGTGTGCGGCGGGGGGGGGGGGGGGGGGGGGGGGGGAGTGCTTATACATGGCTGCAGCTTGTCGGCCTCTCGAGGGTCAATGCTGACTCTGGCAAATCGGACACCATTTTCCATTGGAATCGGTAATGTTCCAAGTGGCCGGTGCTAGTCCATTAACACTTGATGAATTGCTCTGGGAACGGCGCCAGTTTTGCCGTCTGGAAAGTGGTGATTTACTGCCGGGACCTGGCACTCGGGAGGTTCCGCTCTGCAGCTCAGATTGTCAGCTAGGAAGGTGGGGACTCTGGTACGCTTTACCGTGCGGCCCTGGGGCATGAGGGTCCAGCTTGCGACATGGTTTTGGCTGACCGTCCCGTCCTTGATCTGGGCGTCCAACAATAACTGTGTGGGGGGTGTGCTCTCTGAGAATACTTTAACGGGCTGAGACCAAAGATGTCGTTAAAATGTTGTACCACCCAGAAAACCGCTAAAAGGTGCTATTCACACACTGAGACACCCTGTTAGACGGGGTCTAGGAGTCAAGCGGCATGGGCCACTGGGCTGAGTCCACCGTGGTGCTCCTGCAAAAGTACGGTTGCAAACGTGCTGCCCGTGTCCACTACTTCTAGTGCAACAGGGAGGCCTGGGTTAGGTACCTGCAGCGCTGGGGCCTGCACTTGGGCCTGATTCAGCTCCGAGACAGCCTGTGTGTGGTGTGCAGTCCATTCCCATAGGAATTCTTTTTTAAAAGGTCTTATAGGTGGGCGGCTTTAGTGGTGAAACCATCAATGTGATTTCGGCAGTACCCCAGCAAGCCAAGAAAGGAGTACAACAGATCCTTTGGTTTGGAAAGGCAAGTTACCAATTCGATCGCTACCTTTCTATTTTGTGCTTCCCCTCGGTCACTACTGTCCCCCAGTATTAGACTTGAGGTCTCATAATCTGGGCTTTCTTGGAGTTTACTTTACGACCTAATGTAGTGAACGGGTTCAGCAGGTCTGTTAGCAGTTTAATGCATTCCCCCCCCCCCCCAGGTTTTGGTTTGGAGGAGGAGATTGTCCACATTTGGAACTAAACATTTGGGTTTTGAAAACCCTGATAGACCCTTTGCGAGTATTTGGTAAAATATGGAGGGTGAGTTGTGGAAGTCTGTGACAGGCACGTCCAAGTATATTGTTGCTCCGAGGGGAATCGAGCAGAAGCTTTGCTGATGTCCAGCATCGTGAAATACTTGACGTGTGGGGCCTGCCTCATCATGACTCCGACTGGTCACTACTGTAGCGTTGTGGTTCGGTTCAGTTCTCGGTTATCGATTGTTAGCCACCGTCTGGTTTTCATACCGGCCAATTGGAGGGGTTATTGGTGGAAGCAACGGGCGGCTGAGTGGCACAGTGGTTAACATTGTTGCTTCACAGCACCAGGGACGTGGGTTCGATTCCCGTCTTGGGGCATTATCTGTGTGGAATCTGCACGTTCTCCCCATGTCTGCATGGGTTTCTTCCGGGTGCTCCTGTTTCCTCTCACAAGTCATTGTTTTTTGATAAACAATTTTAATGAGGTATTCTTTGGTATTGTAAACAGTAAAATTACAGAACGTGAAAACAAAAGGACTGGACAATAAACAAAGTATACAGTGCAATCGCCGTAACCCGTCCTACCCAGATCTGCGTAATTGACCCCTTTACTACATTCCCCTAACCCTCCCTGCCACCCCCCCCCCCCCCCCCCGGGCCCCCCTGCTGACGATTAATTCTCTGCAAAGAAGTCAATGAATGGTTGCCACCTCCGGGCGAACCCTAACAACGACCCTCTCAAGGCAAACTTGATTTTCTCTAAGCCCAGGAAACTGGCCATGTCTGACAGCCAGGCTTCCGACTTCGGGGACTTTTACTCCCTCCAAGCTGGAAGTATCCATCTCCAGGTTACCAGGGAAGCAAAGGCCAAAACGCGGCCTCTTTCTCCCCCCGGACTTCCGGGACCTCTGAAACCCCAAAAATCGCCACCTCTGGATCCATTGCCAACCTTATGTTCAATACTCTAGACATGACGTCCTCAAACCCCTGCCAGTATCTCCTAAGTTTTGGACACACCCAAAACATGTGGACATGGTCTGCCGGTCCTCTCAGACCTTTACGCACCTGTCCCCTACACCGAAGAATCTGCTCATCCGGGGTACTGTCATGTGGGCCCGGTGGACGACCTTAAACTGAATCAGGCTGAGCCTGGCACATGTTGCAGTCCCATTAACCCTGCTCAGCGCCTCCGCCCACAGGCCTTCCCCAATCTCCCCTCCCAACTCCTCCTCCCATTTATGCCTCAGCTCCTCAGCCTGCGTCTCCTCCGCCCCCATGAGCTCCTTGTAAATATCCGAGACACTTCCCTCCCCCACCCATCCTCTAGACACTACCCTATCTTGGATCCCCCTTAGTGGAAAAGATGGCACCAGCCTGCGCAAAAAGTCCTGCATCTGAATATACCGAAATTCATTCCCCTTCGTCAACCCAAACTTGTCCTCCAGCGCCCTCAAGCTAGGGAAGCTCCCTCCCAAGAACAAATCTCCCATCCGCTCAATCACCGCCCTCCGCCATATCCGATACCCCCCGTCCAACTTCCCCAGAGCAAACCGATGGTTGTCACATATTGGGGACCAGACCAATGCTCCCGTTGCTCCCACATGCCTCCTCCACTGTCCCCAGATCCGAAGGACCGCCACCACTACAGGGCTGGTGGAGAAGCGTGCCGGCGGGAACGGCAGAGAGGCAGTCACCAACACCCCCAGACTGGTGACCCTGCATGAGGCTGCCTCCACCCGCTCCCAAGTCGACCCCCCCCCCCACAACCCTTCCCCACCACCACCCACTTCCTTATCATGGCTATGTTAGCCACCCAATAATAGTTGCTGAAATTCGGCAGTGCAAGCCCCCTTTACCCCCCTGGTTCAGCTGAAGCATCACCCCCTTTACTCGCGGGGACTTGCCCGCCCATACAAAGCCCAAAATTATCTTGCTTACCCTCTTAAAAAAGGAACGTGGAATGAAAATGGGGAGACACTGGAACACGAATAAGAACCTCGGGAGGACCATCATTGTAACTGTCTGAACTCTCCCAGCTAACGACAGCGCGAGCGCATCCCACGTCCGGAACTCCCCTCGCATTTGATCTACCAGCCGGGACAGGTTCAGCTTGTGCAGTCGACCCCAATCCCACGCCACTTGTATTCCCAGGTACCTGAAACTGTTCCCAGCTAGCCGGAACGGCAGCTCCCTCAGCCGGTCCCCTTGGCCCCTCTCCTGGACTACAAACATTTCACTTTTTGTCATATTCAATTTGTACCCTGAAAACCGGCCGAATTCCCCCAGGGTTGCCATGATTCCGTCCATCCCCGCCATCGGGTCCGAAACGTACAAAAGCAGGTCATCTGCATACAATGAAACCCTATGTTCCACCCCCCTCCCCTGAACCAGCCCCTTCCAACCCCTCTGAAGCCCTCAGAGCAATTGCCAGCGGCTCTATAACTAGCACAAACAGCAGTGGGGAGAGGGGGCATCCCTGTCTCGTCCTACAGTGCAGTCTGAACTAGTCGGAAGTCATCCAGTTTGTCCTCACACTCGCCTCCGGGGCCTGATATAACAGCCTGACCCAGTCGATGAAACCACCCCCAATCCAAACCGTCCCCAAATCCAAACCGTCCCAGTACCTCCCATAAGTAGTCCCACTCTACCCGGTCAAATGCCTTCTCCGCGTCCATAGCCACCACTACCTCCAACTCCTTTCCCTCTGGTGGCATCATGATCACATTGAGCGATCTTCTTATATTCGCCCCCAGTTGCCTACCTTTAACGAACCCTGTTTGGTCCTCCCTAATAATACTTGGCACACAATCCTCAATCCTCGTGGCCAAAATTAAAAACCTTGACCAGCAGCGGCCCCAATATCCCGGAGAACTTTTTATAAAATTCTGCCGGGTACCCATCCGGCCCCGGGGTTTTACCTGATTGCATGGCCTTTAAGCCCTCTAATATCTCCTTAACTCTGATCTAGGCGCCCAGCCCTTCTACTAGCTCCCTGCCCACTTTTGGGAAGGTCAGGCCATCTAAGAATCATCTCATCCCCTCCGGCCCCACCGGGGGCTCCGAGCTATAAAGTTTGCAATAAAAGTCCTTGAAAGCCCTGTTCACACCCGCCGCATCCCCTACCAAGTTACCGCTTCCACCCACCAATTTACCTATTGCCCTAGCCGTCTCCCTCTTTCTGAGCTGCTGAGCCAGCGTCCTGATGGCTTTTTCTCCATGTTCATATATCGCACCCTTCGCTTTTCTGAGCTGCTCTGCTGCCTTGCCCGTGGACACCACCCCAAACTCCGCCTGCAGCCTCCTCCGTTCCCTCACGAGCTCCGCACGCGGGGTCCCCGCATACCCCCTGTCAATCTGCAGGATCTCCGCTAACAGTCGGTCTGTTTCTGACCTATCCGTCTTGTTCCTCTCACAAATCTTGAAAGACATGCTTATTAAGTGAATTGGACATTCTGAATTCTCCTTCAGTGTACCCGAACAGGCGCCGGAGTGTGGTGACTAGGGGATTTTCACAGTAAGTTCATTGCAGTGTTAATGTAAGCCTACTTGTGACACTTGATAAAGATTATTGTTAAAAAACTCCTTGTTGCAAAAAACTGTAAATTACTTTGGCCACCTCCCTCTCGCTTGCTGAGAGAAGCCGTATTATCTTTGAGGTTTGGGTCTTATATAATGGTTACCCCGATCACCCGGCCACATTCGTGTTTGTGGTCTGTGAATGTCTGTGTGTGTGATTCGCTAATATTGCCTGTGCCCCTGGGATCGTCTGTCATATCGGTGGGTCTAATCCATAACTCCCTGATGGTGGAAATTCTATCTGCGTAATTGCCTGCAGTTACCTCATTCGGTGATTCATCTGTTTGTGCCATTAGCCCACGCAGCAATTGGCTGGGTCAAACAAGACATTACACTTTCACATGAGGTCAGAGCCCAGGATGTGTTCTGCTTTGGGTTGGGAGGTTGACAAGGCCAGCGGGATGGTAGCACACCACTTTTCCCAACTTGAATACTAATTGGTCGGTCTCCAACCCTTCCTGCACATGGCACACCCATAAAAAGTTGATATTAAGTGGATTCACAGGCCACTGGGTCACTGGGTGTGCTAAAGTTAGTGCGGGATTCTCCTGTGTCTCATAAGAACTTGATGGGGTGGCCTCCCACCTTGCCTTGTACCAGGGCTCTCCCGACACTGTCCCATTTGGCATTACACACTCAGGTCGGTGAGGCCTGACACTGTCATACGCTTGGTTCTGTGTTCAGTTGGCGATACAAGCTGTATGGGTTGTCTGGTTCGTCTACGGGGAGGGGAGTGGGGGGGGGGGGGGGGGGGGTTATCATGGCCCGTCAGCCAGGTCCTCCCAGTAGTATAGGTCGGGGCCTTTAGTCTGGGTATCATGCGTGAATTTGTGGCTGTTGGCCGGGTACTCTGCACTCTCTAACAAAGTGGCTTGTATAAGACCATAAGACATAGGAGCAGAATTAGGCCACTTGGCCCATCGAGTCTGCTCCGCCATTGAATCGTGGCTGCTATTTTTCTCATCCCCATTATCCTGCCTTCTCCACATAACCCCTGATCCCCTTATTATCAAAAACCTACCTATCTCTGTCCTAAAGACACTCAGTGATTTGGCCTCCACAGCCTTCTGCGGCAAAGAGTTCCACAGATTTACCACCCTCTGGTTGAAGAAATTCCTCCTCATCTCTGTTTTAAAGGATCGTCCCTTTAGTCTGAGATTGTGTCCTCTGCTTCTAGTTTTTCCTACAAGTGGAAACATCCTTTCCATATCCACTCTATCCAGGCCAGGCAGTATCCTGTAAGTTTCAATAAGATCCCCCCTCATCCTTCTAAACTCCAACGAGTACAAACCCAGAGTCCCCAACTGTTCCTCATACGACAAGCTCTCCATCCCAGGGTTCATTCTTGTGAACCTCCTCCGGAACCATTCCAAGGCCAGCACATCGTTCCTTAGATACGGGACCCAAAACTGCTCACAATACTCCAAATGGAGTCTGACCAGAGCCTTATACAGCCTCAGAAGTAAATCCCATGTCTTGTATTCTAGCCCTCTCGACATGAATGCTCACATTGTATTTGCCTTCTTAACTGCCGACTGAACCTGCACGTTAACCTTAAGAGAATCGTGAACAAGGACTCCCAAGTCCCTTTGTGCTTCTGCTTTCCGAAGGATCTTCCCATTTAGAAAATAGTCTATGCCTTCATTTCTCCTTCCAAAGTGCATAACCTCACACTTTTCCACATTGTATTCCATCTGCCACTTCTTTGCCCACTCTCCTGTCCAAGTCCTTCTGCAGCCCGCCTGCTTCCTCAATACTACCTGCCCCCTCTACAGATCTTTGTATCATCTGCAAACGTAGCAACAGTGCCTTTAGTTCCTTCCTCCAGATCATTAATGTGGCCGCAATTGAAACACTGCCCTGGTTAGTTGAATACCTCTGGCCTGCTCTGGGCTGATCTCTGCTTCTGGGGTTGGGAGGAGCATATGGGGGTCTCTATTCCTGTCTCCCTCCCCTCGTTCCAGCATACCAGGTAGGGGTTTGCATTTGAATGGACAGGGTTCATTTTCCCCGCCTTTGTGAGTTTGGGAGTGTCTACACCGTGTACCTCCCTCTCCCGGGTGCTGCTCATCCTCCTGGTTGCCCATGCCTCATTGTGTGTGTTGTCAGCTGTATTGAAATTCTCGCTTGCCTTCCGATGCCCTACGGTGGACAAGCGTCCAGATCAAGGTGGATCGGTGGTCCTGGTCTAACTGGGTTTGGTTTAACCGCCAAAAAACAGCCATGAATTATGCGCATAGGTGACTGCCGTACATGGTCGGGTGTTCCCCTGGCTTCTGCCGACATTAAGCCTTCACTGGATCCCCTCTATCATAACCCATGGTGATTAATGCTGCTGCCTTCATTTCGTCCAGCGTGCCTCCGCAGGTCAGAGCAGAGCGTGTTGTTGGGCGTTTGCACATTGAGTTGAGTTTGACCTCCTCCACATCATCTAACCTGTTTAAGACCCTCTGTTGGCTGGTGTTTTCGAAAAAGGCATTTGGATCCCCCGGTTGGTTCAAAAACCCCAATGGTTTCAGCGATGTCGGCGAGCTACACCACGGTGTGCGGGGTTACAAATGTAACGTTGGCATTCTGTTCATCTTGCCGGCTGCTGGTGAATGGGATTCATAGGGGCGGGAACATTTTCTGGGGGTGCTTTTGATTCCGTTGTTTGTATCGGGGGCAGGGTCCCCCACTCAATATCAGGGTTGGCATATTCACAGGCTTCCTCCTCTATCTCCTCCCATTTTGCCCCTGTGTCACTATTCCCAGGTTCCATGATGAATGTGCACATTATCCCTCTTTTTATGGAGAGTTGAGAGTTTACGTTTTCAATCTCGCGCAGGCAGTTTGAATGGACGGTTTCACGGGTCTACTCTCTTTCCCTGTCTTGCTTAGGACTTTTACTGCAGCTGACAACACACACAATGAGGCATGGGCACCTAATTCCTGTTTGATTTTTAATATCTCTGCCTCTCTTCTGCAAAACTGCTCGAAACAACTAGATTTCAATCACCTTACTTGGAAGCCCATCTACCCACCCCTGTATGGGCTTGGTTCCAACAAACCTGGCCTTCAAATCCCAGATCCAATATCGGAGTGCTACTCCACTCCACTATTATGGGCCAGGGTTTAGAGAACCCCAAAGTGTATCATGGAGTTCTCCTGACCCACAACTGCAGTAACTTGAGCAGGCAAACATTTCTTAAAGTGACATTCCCATGACACCACCCATTTGGGCCACTTCTTATTTAAATAACTTCTAAGGGTTTACTCCCAATCTCTTGAGGGTGAGTCAAGGGCCTGTGTGAATCAGCCGGGGTAGCTGTCCTGTAGGGGTCTAATTTCCCTCCCACAGAGTTTACCCAACCCCCTTGACTATCCTATTTCTAACTCCGTCGTTTGTTCACCTCGCGTTACAGACACCTGGTTAATGGCCCAATTTACTGGTCGGGTGCCTGTACTCTTGTCCACCCACTAGAATCCTGGCTCGAGGACTTTTTCCCTTTTGGGAAGATTGCACCCACAGCGTCTGCCTACCTTACTAATTATGATTTTTAAAACAAATCACTACAGCAGATGTGCACACACCCTGAACCAGGATTTTCTAACCATTACTGCACCATATACAGACAATCCAATATATATAAGAAATTCCTACATTCATCAAACACTGTGTCACCACCCCTATGCTACCCAGGATTCATAGTGATAGTGGCTGACTCATTGCCTGTATGGTATGATTCGGTGAGTATGATTTTGTTTGCATGTTTTTTTGCTTGACTAGGCTGTGAGACAGCTCACCCGGTTTTGACACTAGAGCCAGATAGAAGTAAAGAAGGCTTTGCAGCATTAACAGTGCTGCCTATACCATTGTCATTTCCACTGACCTAGTCATGGCAAGGTGGCTCACCCGGTTTCATTCCTTCTTTTTGACTATGTAACAGTTTGCTCACTTGCTGGGCCATTTCTGTGGGCCTGGAGTCACATGTAGGCAAGACCAGGTAAGGATGGCTGATTTTGTTGCCGAAAGAATATGAGTGAATTAGATGGGTTTTAATGACAGTTGTCATCCCTCTGACGAGATTAACTGCCCAGGTGATGGTTAAGGCATTTATTAAGTTATTTTATCTCTTTGGACTTCCAAAGTCTATTCAATCAGACCAAGGTTCTAGTATTATGTCTGGGATCTTTAGACAGGTTACGCAGCAGTTTGGTATCAAACCCATGTCATTCGAGTGTGAACCATCCACAATCCCAGGGGACACTGGAGTAGTTCATCAGGCTTTAAAGCCTATGTTAAGAACTTACTTCTGTGAATTTGAATGGGACTGGGGTGAAGATGTACATCTCATGACATTTGCTATCTGAGTTGGTTTTTAGCCTCTCTGTACGTGGACCTTCAATATGTTTGAAAGAGAAGTGGTTGATGATGATACTCCCACCAATTTGAAAAAGAAGAAATTCCAATTAAGGGGCAATTTAGTGTGGCCAACCCACCTACCCTGCACATATTTGGGTTGTGTGGGTGACACACACGGGAGAATGAGCAAACTCTACACGGACAGTGACCCAGGGTCAGGATCGAATACGGGTCTGCGGTGCAGTGAGACAATGGTGCTAACCATTGTGCCGCCCTATAATTTGTTAGACTATGTGAGAAGGTTTCATTTAGCACAGGGCTAAATCGCTGGCTTTGAAAGCAGACCAAGGCAGGCCAGCAGCATGGTTCAATTCCAGTACCAGCCTCCCCGAACAGGCGCCGGAATGGGGCGACTTGGGGCTTTTCACAGTAACTTCATTTGAAGCCTACTTGTGACAATAAGCGATTTTCACTTCATTCATTTCATTTCATAAGGCTCAGTGGAGCATGCAAAGTGAAAAAGTTAGTTTTCACACGAAAAGACGAAGCCTTGGTATGACCATAAAGCAAACTCGAACCTTCAGTTCTGGAGACCAAGTGCTGGAATTATTACCTATTCCAGGAATGCTACAGTGGGCTATATGTTGTGGAGTGCAAAATCAGGGATGTTCACTATCTTATTGCCACTCTCGATCAGAGGAAAAGGAGCAGGCTTTGTCATATCAATATACTGAAGAGCTACTGTGGGAGAGGGGAGGATGATGGCAAAAGTACAGCAGAGAAGTCTGTTACTTTACCATGTATTGTGGACACATCACACTTGGAGGAGCCAGATTCTTGCATGGTTCTTCAGAATGGACCAGAGTGTGTATTTTGTAACTCTGAGATTTCCACTGAAATATCTTGGTGAAATGGAACAAACCAAACTGGCTGAGATCCTTCAGTCTTACATTGTTTTATTTTCTGATGTGCCAAATAGAATGAAGTTAGTGCATTACGATGTTGACGTTGGCAATGCCACCCCTGTTAAGCAACATCCCTACCATGTGTGTCCTGAAAAAAGGAAACCGCTCTGGGAACAGGTAACATACATGTCATAATAGAACCTTGTCACTGTGATTGGAACTCATTGTGTGTATTGGTGCCTAAACCTGATGGTACTTATGGATTTTGTACTGATTACCAAAAGATAAATGCTTTGACCAAAGCAGATTGTTATCCTCTTCCATGGATGGATGATTGTAGTGATCGATTTGGTCCTGCTATATAGAAATTTGAACTGTTAAAATGTCCCCCTTACGGAGTGTGCAAAAGGCATATCTGCATTTGTAATTAGTGAGGGCTTGTTTCAGTATACTGTCATGGCCTTTGGTATGAGAAATGCCCCATCAACCTTTTAGAGATTGATTGATCGAGTATTGTCTGGATTGCATGGGTGTGGGACATACCTTGATGGAATTGTGTACAGTACAAAATGGACAGAACACTTACAGCAAATTAGATCTCTCTTTGACCATTTAGTAAAAACTAACCTCACTGTCAATTTAGCCAAGTGTGAGTTTGGCAACTCTGTAACTTACCTTGGAAAAGCTGTGCGCCAAGGTAAGGTTCGCCCTGTGTAAGCTAAAATAGAAGCCCTTGGTCAGTTTCCTGTTCCACAGAGTCACAATGAGTTGAGGAAATTTCTTGGAATGGCAGGATATTACAGGTGTTTCTGCCAAACATTTCCATGGTGGTTGCACTAGTGACAGACATGCTTGGTTCAAAAGTAGCTGTCAAGAAGCTCTTAAAGAGGCTAAAACAGTTCTTCTCCAGGACATGGGAAGAATGCTAGAATGTTCGCCACATGGAACAGTATGTGCACTTCAAAGGTAACAAGCACAGAAAGTTTAGGAGTAAGCCATTTGGTCCCTTGAACCTCCTGTATCATTCGATTATGATCATGGCTGATCTGATTATGGCCTCAATTCCTCTTCCCTATCTGTCTTGCGCAGCCCTTGACTCTCTTTTGATCAGAAATCGATTGTCACTGAAAATATGGAAAGATGTATCATTTGAAACATGGAAGTCTGGCAATATCTGGTCTGAGAGAAACATGAGAGGATACAGGGAAAGATTCCACAAAAGGTTAATAGCAGCTGCAAAGGACAGGATTATAAAATGCAGATTCTTTCTCTCAAGCAGGCTTAGCAAACACACAGGATTCTTGTATTCAGCTAAAACAATGGCTCACACCTTCATTGAAAGTAGCTACTTAGGAAGCATCTGGAAAAGCATGGATGAGAGTTTCAATTGAATTAAGTGATGAATGTTTAAAACAGGCAGGTCTTTCAAGTCATAACCAAGTGAAATTCTAGCATACAGCTAAAAGCAAAGGTTTCACACCTTCATTGAAATTAACTCTCTTAGTAAACAGCTGGAAAGGAAAGGATAATGTTCAGTTGATTTGGTGTCAATTTTAAGTGTGAAATTCTACTAATACCAAGTAAATTAAAAGGAAATTGGAGACAGCCTGTCTACGAGAAACATAATTTAAAGTCAAAATCAAAGGCAAAGTTATGAGCTGGGACAATTAGAAAATTAAACTATTGAAATGACAGGAATTAAAAGTAACACCTATTGAAACCAAGGCATTTTTTGAATATCACAAAGGAACTTTGAACATCACAAAGGACAATATAATCAGATCTGAGAGGTGAGGCCGTGCCAAAAATGAATACTTAGTTGTATTAGAATGTTTTAGATCAAAGATACTTTTTACAATCAAAGTGAAATAAGCTAATTTACAATAAAGTCGTTAAAACCTAATAACTGTTCAAAAGAGAATATAAACCCGAAGAAAGGGGACAGCCAGCAGAGCCAGCTCTCACGGCTCGGTACATGGGAAGGGTAGGGCACAGCAACCGAGTTCACCAGCGAATACACCTAAAGAAGATTTTAAAAAGAAGATTAATTGTCAAGTTGGGCCTGAAGGTCCCTTCAACCAACCAGAAGGATCCAGAAGCAAGATCTTTTTACCTTTCTGTAAAGAAAGTGTTTGCAGCTTTTAAAAGAAAAATTATAATAATAAAATAACTTAAAAGTTTTAACCTGAAACAGTGGTCATTAGTCTACTTTACTTATTTAGCAATGCAGGACACAGGACATCGATGTTACTAACGGGTAAGTAGGTAAAATTCTTCGGTGAAGGTATGGGTTATACCGGGGGATAACTTGAAAATATAGTTTGACCTGAATAGCACCCACCGAAGCCTGCATCGGAGTCAGGGAGTGAGAATCCCTGTTCACCATTTAGAATATCGACCCTTTTTTGGTATAGGGGGAATTCTAAGAATAGTGGTGAGTTTTAACTTCATGGCGCCCAGCGTGGAGACCTAGAATATTAGATGTTTCTAGATAAAGCGAGGCTAGAATATTAGAAGTTTCTAGTTAAGCAGAGTGGGGGCTAGAATATTAGAAGTTTCTAGTTCCCAAGAAACGGTTGGAATATTAGAAGTTTCTAACCGGCACAAAGGCTAGAATATTAGAAGTTTCTAGTCTATGTGTGAGTCAAGCTTTACCTGCCGAGTTTAGTTTGGAAAATCATGTGTGATTGCCATTTGTAAGGATATTCTGTGGATCGAGGGGACATAAAACTCAGGTTGGGTGTGAAAATCAGTAGACTAGAAGATACTGACCCTGAGAAAAAGTCTGCAAGACATTTTGGTGACAGCACTAAAAATCTTGCATCCATTACTGGTAAAAGGAGGCCAAAAAATAAATCATCTTTTGAGTGAGGCAGATTGTAAGGAATTCTAGAGACATAGGGGATGCATAGAAACCTTTAGAGACCAATAATCAATCGACCCTTAACTAAAACAGGAAGATAGTGCTTTAGTCAGCCTTGGATAGGGCTCAGAAAGGGTACATATCCTTAATTTCAGATTGCACCTGAAAGGGACAACCAGGAACAGAAGTTAAAAATCTGAAAAATTACAATTAGGGTAATTCTCTTGCCCTGGAATACAGTCAAGAGAGATGAAGCAATGAAACAAGAATGGAAGAAATTAAAAGAGCTTTAAAAATCCTGGAATAGAGAGACGTATCCAGACGGAGACGTCTCCTTCTTTGTTAGAGTGCCTAAAGCCCTGCAATATAGAGATTCAGTCGGGATTCTTAAAGCACTTTGTAAATTTGCATTTGAAAAGCAAGCTGAATCACTAATCTTGTTCGGACATGGACAGAAACATGCAGCTGCTCAAGTGGGCAAAGTGTGCTCCAAACTGGTTAAAATCATTGACGAAGAAAACATGAAAGAAATAATACAGATCCCTAGTGAACACAAAAGTAAGTCTGAAGTGGCAAACAAATATATAAAACAACTGCAGAAAAATGAAGCATTAGAAATGGAAAATGACGAGGAATCAGTCCTAGAATCAGATAGCACAGTAAAAACAGTAGGGTTTCAAACAAATGTGCCAAGTAAAATTGGAGATGAATGAGAACAGACGAGACTTATAAAAAAATTGTACATAAGAGGAAAGCAGATCCACTTAGTGGAAGGAGACTTTACATTGAAGGCCGAAGGGCCTGTTCTGTGCTGTACTGTTCTATGTTCTATGTTCTAAATGCCCAAAAGGACGTACAAGTTAATCCTTCCAATAGAAAAGGGAAATTAGGGGTAGGAATTTCAGGGTATTGGCTCATAGATACAATCCGGAGTTACAGCTAAAAATGGAGGTAGTTCTAAGAGGAGAATTTAAAGAAGGGATAGCTAGCGCCACAACTCTGAACCATGGGACAATGATTATACATGTGGTATCACTAAACAATTCCGGACAGCAGTATAGTATGATGGAGGAGACAGAGGTAAATCAAGCGAACATGGAAGGAATCCTGAGACATAGTGTAGGGAGAGATATTGATATGACATTATTAGGAGACGGAATATTCAAAAATAACTCAAGGGAATCTCTGAGAGCAATAATAAAGACATGTGCATTAACCCCTCCAGCTAGGGCAGGTCAGATAATTAGGATTTGGCGAGAGCAATGGCCACAATTCCTTTAGACACAGCTGGAACAAGACAGCAATCTGAATTTCAATTCAACCAAGTGCCAGCACCCCTGTTAGAGATAGAAAAAACATGTCCCAGTGCTTCAGATAGCCAAGAGAATTCGGACCCCTTTGAAAATTTCCCAAAGGGATACAATTTTCAATACCCAGATCCAAGTCCTTTTCAGGAAGAAAATTGGCCTCGGCAATCTGCCACACATAAAGAAGGGACTTTTATCAATTATTTTTTTGAAACACAAGAAAGTGAAGAGGAACAAAGCCTAGTTGGGATTATTGCGCCTCCTGCGCTGGGACAGGAAGAATCATCATCCTCATCAGAGAATGAGGAAATATTAAAACCAAGGAGAAGAATAGGGAATAGAAAAAATTCTAAACCATTAGAAATAGGGGATTATAGTGATTACTGGAAACAACAACAACCTTCCACTTATCGACCAATAAATAAGGATTTACCGTATTATATGTATAATCCAGAGGCAAAAATGGTACACCACAGAGATCAGGAAGGATCGGAAAGAGAAGTTATATCTAGGGGTCTTAAAATAGGAGCAATATTAGGAGGAAGTCAACAAAAGGATTCTACAAAATTACAGGGATTACCAAACGTTACCCCCAAAGCTAAAATTTGGCAAATGAGCAACGGGTATGATAGTTTCGGAAGAGCCATGAGTAGAGTAAGGAACAGGACAGAAACACAAGGCCAGATAATAGCAGCATTAAGACCACAAGAAAGGATACAGCATCTTCCAAGACCCCAAATAACTGCACCTACTCCCATGGATAGGGTAAATTATGCTCCATGGGATAGCCAAGTAACAATTGCAATGTTTGATGAATATATAGAACTGGTAGAAGATTTTGTACAACAGGGTACCCCTTATCTTGAAGAAGAACTGGTACAACGACAAATACATTTCTCAGAATATAGGAAACCAGATAAAAGTGCCCCTTTAAGAACAACGTGCCCCAGAAGTGAGAAAGTAGTTCAGTCATTGATACTAGGTCCAGAGGAAGGACAGGGAGGTATGGTGCCGTATAAAATAGTATCAGCAGTAATGAAGACAGCAGGCCCAAAGAAACATGGGGAGAGTAGAATTAAGTATTCACAGAGGTTAAAACAGTTAGCGAAGAAAATGGGGGCATCAGGAGAATCCACCAAATTGATTGATTTACATACAGTGGGAGAAATAGTTACAGACGAAGTCTCAGATTTAATAAATGAGTTAGATTTGGGAAATGAGAGAGCTAAATTAATGAAAGAAATGATAGAGGCAGCATATGCAGGGGAGAACAGCTCACAACATATGTCAACCGAATATATGAGGTTAATAAGGAAGAGGGGGCCGATGTAGTCAGATTCCAGGAGGGAATAGCTTCTCAACAATACGGCTAACAACCCCCAGAAAAGAAACAGGAAGAAAACTGGTGAAATTTGATTTGGCAGGCAAAGCATTTAAGGATAAACAAACAAAAAGGGGAACAAAGAAGAGCAGCAGCTGCCCAAAATAATGTTTCAACACAAAATGCTCAGACCAGATCATCGAATCGACAGATACCCGAAAAATCGGGATAAAATCTAGCCCAACCAGCAATGCCACAACATGGGTATAATCTGCGGTCACAAGGACCACCCCCACCACAAAATCTAAATTACTTACCAAGGGAACAATTCCTAGCCCTCAGTCGGGAGGAAAGAGACAGATTCATTGAGGATAGGAGAAGAAGAGCAGCTGGTCAGGGGAGGATTGAGCAAGGTAGATATCAACCACCAGAGTGGTACTCGGGACTCTCGCGAGGGGGATTCCGAGGAAGAGGCAGAGGAGGCCCCGGTATAAATTGAACAGATTCGGCTTCTCCCCTTAAACAGGCTATCCAAAATCAAACAACAGGAACAGAAAAAGGAGAATTAGTAGTAGAATACAGGGGAAAAAGATTTATAGTGCACACAGGGGCTGAGGTATCAATGATAAGGGAAGAAGCTGGAAATCTTACAGGAAAAGAATACATAGTAGAAGGAGCATTAGGGAATAAGGATATTAGACCAGAAATTAGATTAGGAGAATTACTTGCAATATCAGGAAATGAGAATCTGATGGCAGGAAAAGATTTAATAAAAATAGATACAGGAAAAATAAGGATATTAAAACCAATTGATAACATGGAGGAAATAAGGAAACAGAAAGAGAAAAGTATTTTAAATGACGAGGCTTGGAAGAAGATGGAAGAAGTATTAATGGGAGCAAACCTAGCGACAGGTAAGAATGACACAGGTTTAATTAGCAAGCGGTTCCAACACACAATACACGGTGGACAACACAGACCTCAAAAACAGTATCCTTTGACCTGAGGAGCTAAGAGCGAGCTGGAGATAACAATCAAGGAATTGAAGCAGCAGGGGATTATTCAAGAGGTCACATATGCCTCAACAAATAGTCCACTTCAGGTAGTAAGAAAACCAGATGGTACATTTAGGATGGTAACAAATTACAAAGCTCTAAATAAAGTCACAAAAAAGGATAAGAGATATTTGATAAATCCGCAAACTACCTTATAGCAAGTCGCGGGAAAAACTTACTTAACTAGTATAGATCTGGCGAATGGATTCTGGAGTGTTCCATTAGACCTAGACAGCAGGGAGAAAACAGCATTCACCTTCGGAACTAAGCATTACGTATATTGTAGACTGCCAGAGGGATATGTTAATTCTCCGAATCACTTTCAGGCAATAGTCAGGGAACTGATTAAAGATGATTTGGCTTTAGTATATATCGATGATATATTAGTTGGAGATGACGATCAGGATAAACATGCGGAAAGAGTGGCCAGGATAATTAAGAGTGACCAGGATAATTAAGACACTTAGTGAAGCAGGCTTTAAAATAGGGCTAAAGAAATGTCAAATTGGGAGAAGCGAAGTCAACTATTTAGGTTATTCAGTATCGAAGGAAGGTAGAGAGGCCAGTATTGAAATGAGGAAGAAGGTAGCTGAAATTACTGCGCCTGTTTCGAAAAAAGGGGTTCAAAAGATAATGGGAATATTGGGATATTTAAGGCCAGTAGTGAAGAACTTTAGTCTTTATGCTAAACCCATTTATGAAACGTTGAAAGGGGATTTTATTTGGACCAGCGAGGCCCAGAGGGGGTTAGATCAGTTAAAGGCAGCAGTTGCGATATCGGGACCATTAGTTGGGAGACAAGTAGAGGATGATTTAAGCATTAATTAGACATATATAAAAATGGATATGGTATGGTGCTCGCTAATCATAGCAATCAGACACCTATCAAACATCTGACAGGAAATTGGTCGAGACCTGAACAAAAATTTTCAGACATCGAGAAATGTCTAGCAGCTATAACAAAAAGAATAGCAGAGATAGAAAACTTGTCGGGTGGTAAGAACATTTATGTCACAACTGAGTTTTTGTAATTAAAGGAGCTAACCAAGAGACAGATTTGCCAGCAAGGCGCGAATACAGCTCAATGGGAAAGATGAGAAACCATTCTTCTAAACCCTGACTTAGTGTTCATTCATAACATTAAAAAGGGACAGAAACTTGATGAACCAGTTAGTAAAACGGAGTTGGTGAATGCTTGGGTATTATATTCTGATGGTAGTAAAGTCAAGAAGGACGAAGGACAAGCCAGATGGGCATTAATTTAAAAACATTCAGGAAAGATAGTAGTGGAGGAACAGGAAATAATCATTGGGTCAGCTCAGACAGCTGAGATAGAGGGAGTATTGCAAGGGTTAAAGCAGTGTCAGCAGAGAAAGCTGCAGGAAGTAACCTTTGTAACCGATAGCTTTTTCGTGCAGCAAGGATTGGATTGGATTTGTTTATTGTCACGTGTACCGAGGTACAGTGAAAAGTATTTTTCTGCAAGCAGCTCAACAGATCATTCAGTACATGGAAGAAAAGGGAATTAAACAAAATTCAAGAAAATACAAGAAAATCCTTGAGAATACATGATAGGGCAACACAAGATATACAATGTAACTACATAAGCATTGGCATCGGTTGAAGCATACAGGGTGTAGTGTTAATGAGGTCAGTCAATAAGAGGGTAATTTAAGAGTCTGGTGACAGTGGGGAAGAAGCTGTTTTTGAGTCTGTTCGTGCGTGTTCTCAGACTTCTGTATCTCCTGCCTGATGGAAGAAGTTGGAAAAGTGAGTAAGCCGGGTGGGAAGGATCCTTGATTATATTGCCCGCTTTCCCCGGCAGCGGGAGGTGTAGATGGAGTCTATGGATGGGAGGTAGGTTTGTGTGATGGACTGGGTGGTATTCACGACTCTCTGAAGTTCCTTGTCGTCCTGGGCCGAGCAGTTGCCATACCAGGCTGTGATGCAGCCCGATAGGATGCTTTCTATGGCGCATCTGTAAAAGTTGGTAAGGGTTAATGTGGACATGCCGAATTTCCTTAGTTTCCTGAGGAAGTATAGGCGCTGCTGTGCTTTCTTGATGATAGCGTTGACGTGAGTGGACCAGGACAGATTTTTGCTGATGTGCACCCCTAGGAATTCTAAACTGCTAACCATCTCCACCTCGGCCCCGTTGATGCTCACAGGGGTGTGTACAGTACTTTGCTTCCTGAAGTTGATGACCAGCTCTTTAGTTTTGCTGGCATTGAGGGAGATTGTTGTTGTTACACCACTCACTAGGTTCTCTATCTCCCTCCTGTATTCGGACTCGTCGTTATTCAAGATCTGGCCCACTATGGTCGTATCGTCAGCAAACTTGTAGATGGAGTTGGAACCAAGTTTTGCCATGCAGTCGTGTGTGTACAGGGAGTAGAGTAGGGGGCTACGTACGCAGCCTTGCGGGGCACCGGTATTGAGGACTATTGTGGAGGAGGTGTTGGTGTTCATTCTTACTGATTGTGGTCTGTTGGTCAGAAGGTCAAGGATCCAGTTGCAGAGTGGAGAGCCAAGTCCTAGGTTTTGGAGCTTTGATATGGGCTTGGCTGGGATTATGGTGTTGAAGGCGGAGCTGTAGTCAATAAATAGGAGTCTGATGTAGGAGTCCTTGTTTTTGAGATGCTCTAGGGATGAGTGTAGGGCCAGGGAAATGGCGTCTGATGTGGACCGGTTGCGACGGTATGCGAATTGAAGTGGGTCAAGGCGTTCCGGGAGTATGGAGGTGATGCGCTTCATGATCAGCCTCTCGAAGCACTTCATTACAACTGATGTCAGGGCCACCGGGCGGTAGTCATTGAGGCATGTTGCCTGGTTCTTCTTTGTAATCCGGTATAATGGTGGTCTTCTTGAAGCAGGTGGGGATCTCGGAGTGGAGTAGGGATAGGTTAAAGATGTCTGTGAATACCTCTGCCAGCTGGTATGTGCAGGCTCTGAGTGCACGACCAGGAATCCCGTCCGGGCCCGTCGCCTTCCGTGGGTTCACTTTCAGGAAGGCCGATCTGACTTCGGAAACTGTGATGGTGGGTATGGGTGAATTATGGGCTGCTGGGGCACTCGACAGCGGATTGTTGGTTACCTGCTCAAACTGAGCATAGAACGCATTAAGTTCATCGGGGAGGGTGCGCTGCTGCCAGAGATACTGCTCGGCTTCACTTTGTAGCCCGTTATGTTGTTTAGTCCTTGCCACAACCGCCGAGAGTCTGTCTGTGACTCTAGCTTTGTTTGATATTCTTTCTTGGCATCTCGGATGGCTTGGAGAAAGAATTGAAGTTTTGGAAACTAAACGGTCGGACGAACGGTAGAAATAAACTACTGGAACAGAAAGAACAGTGGGAAGAGATAGATAAAATTTTAGCAGATATGGAAATCCAGACAATTCATCAAAAAGCACACACAAAAGGAACTGGGGAACTTTGTAAGGGGAATCAGGAAGTGGATGAATTAGCCAGACTTAGGACGATAATCTTGGGGACTCTTGGGACCACAGCAGCCAACCTTCAAATAGTAATTAAGCAAATACATGAAGTCACAGGGCATGGGGTCATGTTGTTGTCGCAAGGGAGTTGAAAAAGTTGGGAATTAAAATAGCCTATTGGAGACAACACTTAACGGCAGTAAGGAGAAAATGTGAGAGATGTATGGCCTGTGGAGGACAGAGAGGGAATAAAACATATGGGAGCATAAAAACTGAGAAACCAATGCAAGAATGGTCATTAGATTATGCAGGACTACTTTTTCCTAGAAGCAGCAAAGGTAATTTGTACTTTTTAGTCAAAACTGATAGCTGCATGGGAGAAATTGATATTAGAGCAACCAGCAAAGCAAATGGAGCCACGACCAAAAGGGTATTGGCAGAAATGATGACCTCAAGAGGTAGACCAGTATCGATCCGGTTGGACAATGCGCCGCACTTTAGAAATAATACTGTTATTAACTTTTGTGCTGACAGAGGAATAACAATCAATTGGGCTGTGAAATATGCACCTGAGAGTAATGGAATGGCTGAGAGGTCTGTAAGAAAAGTAAAGGATTGGATCATAAAGAATCAGAATGATAAAGACTGGGATAAAGACATTGAAAGAATAGTATTTGATCTTAATAGTAATCTCGGAACCTCTGTCTCCCAGGGACAAGGGGACCCAAGTGAATCTGGAAATTATCAAGCAGGAGACGAAGTTTGGGTGAAGCTACCAACTAAGACTGCAGGGAAAATAATCCGTGAAGCTGTAAAATGTAAAGACAAGATTGTTCAGATTCTGGGTAAACATACAGTTGAATTAGAGAAGTATGGTGTCTGGAGCAAAATAAATTGTATCACAATTAAAACACATGACCCAATTGGTGGGAAGACAGTGAGTTAAGACATGTTAGCAGCATTGATTGGACAGATGATGAAGTTAAAATTTCATGTTTGGAACTTACCTTCATAAAAATCCGGTCGTAATCAAAATAAAGTAATTAAAGTAAATGCAGTAGCAATATCAGGAATGTATCAGGGTAAGGTTTTGACCAAATTGGATCACTGAGTGAGCAAAAGAGGAGGAGTTTGAGATTCTTCGAATCTCACTCAGGGGTGCAATGACAGAAGGAGGAGGCTTAACACGCCTTAATTGTATAATGTACATAAATGATAAGGAAAATAAACCAGTTCAAAAAGAAAAAGGAAAGAAATGGTGGCAAAAGAAATCCGGAAGTCCTGGAGAGGGCACTTCTGGAGTATCCAAACGAAGGTAGAAAGTACAAATTAAAGATTAGGGCCCTCTCCACTCTTTTTTTTTAATAAATGTTTTTTATTCAGTTTTCATGTTTTATATTGAACAAATTACAAATTGTTAGAGAGAGAGAAAAAACAAAGAACACGCAAAAATTAACATATATATTTACAGGTGAGCATCTTCGTAGTAATAACTGTGGCCTCCCCCTTTTCTCCGGCATATATATTTTACATTCCCCAACATGTTTATTGGCATTTATTTAGTTTGGTTTTGGGCCTTAGCTAGCCATCAAACCCCCGTAACGAGCCCCTAGCCCCCCCCCCCCCCCCCCCCCCCCCCCCGCCGGCTACCTTCCCCCGACTATTCTTCCTCTTGTACGTTGGCCACAAACAGGTCGCTGAACAATTGCTTGAATGGCTCCCACGTTCTGTGGAAGCCGTCGTCCGACCCTCGGATGGCGAATTTGATTTTCTCCATTTGGAGAGAATCCGAGAGGTCGGACAGCCAGTCTGCAGCTCTGGGCGGTGCTGCTGACCGCCAGCCAAACAGGATTCTACGGCGGGCGATCAGGGAGGCAAAGGCAAGGGCGTCCGCCCTCCTCCCCAGGAATAGATCTGGCTGGTCTGAAACCCCGAAGACCGCCACTATCGGGCATGGCTCCACCCTCACCCCCACCACTTTGGACATAGCCTCGAAGAAGGCTGTCCAGTACTCCACAAGTCTGGGGCAAGACCAGAACATGTGGGCGTGGTTGGCCGGGCCTCTTTGGCACCGCTCACATCTGTCCTCCACCTCCGGGAAGAACCTACTCATACGGTTTCTCGTTAAGTGGGCTCTATGTACCACTTTTAGTTGCGTCAGGCTGAGCCTTGCGCACGTGGAGGTGGAGTTGACCCTATGCAGTGCTTCGCTCCAGAGTCCCCACCCTATCTCCATCCCCAGGTCGTCCTCCCATTTCCTTCTTGTTGCGTCCAGTACGGTGTCGTCCCTATCTACCAGTCGGCCATACATGTCACTACAGTTCCCTTTCTCTAGGATACTTGCGTCCAGTAGGTCTTCCAGTAGTGTCTGTCGTGGCGGTTGTGGGTACGTGCTTGTCTCCTTTCGTAGGAAGTTTTTGAGCTGCAGGTACCGTAGCTCGTTCCCCCCAGCTAGCTGAAATTTCTCTGTCAGTTCGTCCAGTGTTGCGATCCTGTCGTCCGTGTATAGGTCCCTGACTGTCAGTGTCCCCCCGTCCTGTCTCCACCTTTTGAAGGTGGCGTCAGTCAGTGCTGGTTTGAACCTATGGTTGTTGCAGATGGGAGCCTTGTCCGACATTTTGTTCAGGCCAAATTGCTGCCGCAGTTGGTTCCAGGATTGGAGGGTGGCTGTCACCACTGGGCTGCTGGAGTGTTTTTTGGGTGGGGATGGGAGTGCTGCCGTGGCGAGGGCCCGGAGGGAGGTCCCCATGCAGGAGGCCTCCTCCGCACGCACCCACTCGGCTTCTGGCTCCTGGATCCATCCCCTTACTCGCTCGGCTGTTGCCGCCCAGTGGTAGAATTGTAGATTCGGGAGGGCTAGCCCCCCCCCTGGATTTTGTTTTCTGTAGGACCTTCTTTGGGATCCTAGCATTTTTACCCCCCCATACGAACGCCATGATAAGTTTGTCCAGCGCTATGAAGAAGGCCTTGGGGATGTAGATCGGAATGGATCTAAACAGGAAGAGGAACCTGGGCAATACGTTCATTTTGATCGTCTGGACTCTTCCTGCGAGGGAGAGTGGGAGTGTGTTCCATCTTTGCAGGTCCTTTTTTACTTCCTCCGCCAGGCTGGTGAGGTTCCATTTGTGGATCCCTTTCCAGTCATGGGCTATTTGGATCCCCAGGTAGCGGAATTTATGTCGGGCTTGTTTGAACGGCAGCCCCTTTAGTGCTGCCCCCCCCCCCCCCCCCCCCCCCCTCCCTTGCTGGTGTACTGGGAAGATCTCGCTTTTGCTCATGTTGAGTTTGTAGCCCGAGAAGGCTCCAAACTCTTTCAGGAGCGCGATGATTCCGTCCATGCTGCTTTGTGGGTTCGAGATGTCGAGGAGCAGATCGTCTGCATAGAGTGAGACTCTGTGCTCTCTGCCTCCCCTTCGGATCCCCCTCCAATTTTTTGCTGACCTGAGCGTAATTGCTAGCGGTTCGATTGCTAGTGCGAACAGCAGTGGGGACAGTGGGCATCCTTGTCTGGTGCCCCTGTGCAGCTGGAAGTATTGGGAGTTGGTATTGTTGGTCCATACACTCGCCATGGGGGCGTTGTATAGGAGTTTTACCCACGCGGTGAACCCTGTTCCAAGCCCGAACCGCTCCAGTACCTCTATGAGGTATTTCCATTCGACTCTGTTGAAGGCCTTTTCTGCGTCCAGGGAGACGATCACCTCTTGCGTTCTCTCCCCGGAGGGGGTCATTATCACGTTCAGCAGGCGCCTGATGTTCGAGGTGAGCTGTCTACCTTTGACGAAGCCCGTCTGGTCCTCTGTGACCACCTCAGGTACACAGTCTTCTAGCCTTTTGGCTAGGATTTTGGCCAGTATTTTGGCGTCTGCGTTCAGCAGAGATATGGGTATGTATGATCCACATTCCGTTGGGTCTTTGTCTTTCTTAGGTATAAGCGAGATTGAGGCCTGTGCTAACGTAGGTGGCAGTGTGCCCCTAGCTAGCGAGTCTGTGAACATCTCCCGCAGGTGCGGGGCCAGCGCTGTCGCAAATTTTTTGTAGAAGTCCGCCGGGAATCCGTCCGGTCCCGGCGCCTTCCCCGTCTGCATGGAGCTGATACTGTCCATGATCTCTCCCAGTGCTAGTGGTGCTTCCAGGTCCCGTTTCCTGCCCTCTCCCACGACTGGTATGACCAGTCCATCAAGGAACCGGTTCATCCCAGCCTTCCCCGTTGGGGGCTCTGAGGTGTACAGCTCTTGGTAGAAGGCCTTGAAGGTTTTGTTAATCCTCTCTGGTTCTGTTTCCAACATGCCTCTGGTACCCCTGATTTGCCCAATTTCTCTGGTGGCTGCCTGCTTTCTCAGCTGGTGTGCCAACAGGCGGCTGGCTTTGTCTCCGTGTTCGTACAGGGTCCCGCGCGCCTGGCGGAGTTGGTGCACTGCTTTCCTGGTGGAGAGCAGGTCAAAATTCCTTTGTAGTTCTTTTCTCTCCGCCAGGAGCTCTACGGTCGGGGCCTCGGAGTATTTACGGTCTACCTCCAGTATGGAGTCGACCAGCTTCTGCCTAGCCACCCTTTCCTCCCTATCTCTTTGCGCTTTGCAGGCAATGATTTCCCCTCTTAGTACGGCCTTAAGCGCTTCCCAGAACGTGGAGGATGATACCTCCCCGTTTTGGTTGTTCTCCGTGTACTCCGCTATGGCCCGCGCTATCCTTTCGCTGAACGCCTTGTCAGCTAGTAAGGCACCGTCCAACCTCCATGTGGGGCGCTGGGCCCTTCCCGTCTCCAGCCGCACGTCCATGTAGTGTGGGGCGTGGTCTGATATCACAATTGCGGAGTATTCCACCTTGTCTATCCCTGGAAGCACCGTTTTCCCCACCACAAAGAAGTCAATTCTGGTGAACACGTTGTGTACTGGGGAGAAGAAGGAGAATTCTTTCTCCCCCGGGTGGCCCTCTCCACTCTTGACCTGTTCATTTGATTTTTCAGATGGAAAAAATAAATAATAGACAAACCAGTTCACAAGAAGGAAGAGAACTACACTCCAGAGAAGAATGTTTTAGACAGGATTGGGGGAAACTAATGATACAATTGACTACATATTTGAGGGAATTAAATGACAGAGCCCGGGGGAAAACTTTACGGGTGAGAAACAAATCAAAATATCAAATTATTACTGTAATCGTTATTAAAGAGGAAATGTTATGTAAATTGGTAGGGACTGTTATATATGATAATGGGGGTATGTGTGCCGTTCAAGAACTTGATCAACATTTATAAACTGTGTGAATGTTTTAATAGAGGGGGAATAGTGGTAGTTTAGTGTGTTTTCTTGATTTAACTGCATAGAGCACCACGAATAATATTGATGTTGTTTACACACCATATTTTGTACGTATTTATTGGTCGCAAAGCAACGAAGGGATGTGTCGATATTGTACCTTATTTTTAGTATTTGAAATTGTGATAACAGTTGCAAATATGTAAAGTTGTAACACACGGTCTATTTGTGTGGTTAGGTAATGAGTAATGTGTTAAGATAAGACTTACATTTTTACTGTGTTTTTAACAATAGGGAGAATTTATTTGGGAAAAGTGACAGTTCGATGTTGTTTTGCAAATACTGTTGGCATATTGTGTTGCAAATGTTGTAATAGAAAATATACACTTTCATGTTGTAATGGGAAATGATAACAGATGAAAGGGATTTGAAGGAAATTTGTCAGAAAGATATTCTCTCATGTAAACTAGGGCTGGTAGACATACATGGTTCAGGACAATGTTCAACATTAATGTGAGGAAGTTAGGAAGAGAAGCAGGATCAATTGAACATTTTAAATTAATGAAGCAAGGGAAACAGTGGGTGGTACATGATATCATAATTTACCATTCCAATCAGAAACGGAAAGCAATTTGGATGATGGAAAAATGGGACACTTAACAGCCAGTGATGGGCAAAAGGCCTTTTTGGTTACTGATGGACTGAGCCGGGTGCTGTTTCTAAGGGACATGAGGAAGCTTCTATGGTGCTGCTACCCCAAGGAAGTAAAATTCTTTGGAGGTAGTGGAACACACGGATAAGCTATTGTGTTACCTTCCTGAGCGGCTATGGCTGTGGTTCACGGTAATTGAACTTGAGGAAAGAACTAAAAAAGACTCTTATCGCCACTGGTCTGTGATATGGATACATTTACGAATTGATTTCGGTGCACAATTTAAAATCACAAAACACATGCACACAAATAAAAAAGATCGGGGATATATGTTAGTCAGTACAATTGGATGGGGGGATAATTAACCAAATGATATAGTTATGTTTCAAATGTCAAGACGGGGTGTAATTGAAAATATGGAAAGATGTGTAATTTGAAACATGGAAGTCTGGCAATATCTGGTCTGAGAGAAACATGAGAGGATACCGGGAAAGATCCCACAAAAGGTTAATAGCAGCTGCAAAGGACAGGATTATAAAATGCAGATTTTTTCTCTCAAGCAGGCTTAGCAAACACACAGGATTCTTGTATTAAGCTAAAACAATGGCTCACACCTTCATTGAAAGTAACTCTCTTAGTAAACAGCTGGAAAGGAAAGGATGATGTTCAGTTGAATTTGGTGTCAATTTTAAGTGTGAAATTCTACTAATACCAAATAAATTAAAAGAAAATTGGAGACAACCTGTCTACAAGAAACATAATTTAAAGTCAAAATCAAAGGCAAAGTTATGAGCTGGGGACAATTGGAAAATTAAACTATTGAAATGACAGGAATTAAAAGTAACGCCTATTGAAACCAAAGCATTTTTTGAATATCACAAACGAACTTTGAACATCACAAAGGACAATGTAATCAGATCTGAGAGGTGAGGCCATGCCCAAAATGAATACTTAGTTGTATTAGAATGTTTTAGATCAAAGATACTTTTTACAATCAAAGTGAAATAAGCTAATTTACAATAAAGTCGGTAAAACTTAATAACTGTTCGAAAGAGAATATGAACCCGAAGAAATGGGACAGCCAGCAGAGCCAGCTCTCCCAGCTCGGTACATGGGAAGGATAGGACACAGCAACCGAGTTCACCAGCGAATACATCTAAAGAAGACCAGATTTTAGAAAGAAGATTGAGTGTCAAGGTGGGCCTGAAGGTCCCTTCAACCAACAGGAAGGATCCAGAAGCAAGATCTTTTTACCTTTCTGTAAAGAAAGTGTTTGCAGCTTTTAAAAGAAAAATTATAATAATAAAATAACTTAAAGGTTTTAACCTGAAACAGTGGTTATTAGCCTACTTTACTTACTTGGCAACGCAGGACCCAGGACATCGATGTTACTAACGGGTAAGTAGGTAAAATTCTTCGGTGAAGGTATGGGTTATACCGGGAGATAACTTGAAAATATAGTTTGACCTGAATAGCACCCACCGAAGCCTTCATCGGAGTCAGGGAGTGAGAATCCCTGTTCACCATTTAGAATATCGACCCTTTTTTGGTATAGGGGGAATTCTAAGAATAGTGGTGAGTTTTAACTTCACGATCTAACTCCGCCCTGAATGTGTTCAATGACCCAGCCTCCACTGGCTCTCTGGGGACGGGAATTCTGCCAATGGAAGACCCTCTGAGAGAAGAAAATCTCCTCATCTCAGTATTATGGGAGATCCCTAATTTACAAACTGTGTCCTCTAGTTGTAGACTCGCCGGCAAGGGGAAAAATCCCCTCAGCATCCACCCTGTCAAGTGCCCTTAGGCTCTTGTATCTTTCAATGACCTTGCCTCTCATTCTTCTAAGTTTCAGTGGGTATAGGCCCAACCCCTTTCAGGGATAACAGCATGCTATCACTTTAAGGGAAATGTCAGGTGATCAAGCCATAGTTTCAGTTAAACCTGGAGCAGAACACAGCAGACACAGTTCAGCTCCTGATGTTTTCAAGCTTTCTGTCTATATATTCACATGTGCTCAGAAATATTTTATGGCTGTTTTTAAAAATTCTTTTGTTTTTGCCAAAGTGGTCATGTTCACATTTTCAAAACTTGAGGATGATGCTCGATTAGGAAGTATTGTAAACTGTGAGAAGGATGGTGATAGACTGCAAGAGGATACAGATAGGCTGGTGGAATGGGCAGGCACCTGGCAGACAATTTGATGCAGTGAAGCGTGAAGTGACACATTTTGGTCAGAAGAACGAGGAGAGGTGACTTAATATAAAGGGCACAGTAAGAAGTCTGACAACACCTGGTTAAGGCCCAACAGGTTTGTTTCGAATCACCAGTTTTTGGAGCACTGCTCCTTCCTCAGGTGAATGAAGAGGTAGGTTCCGGAAATATATATATAGACAAAGTCAAAAATGCAAGACGATACTTTGAATGCGAGTCTTTGCAGGTACTTATGTCTTTACATGTCCAGATGGGGCAGGTTACAAAGGTATGTGTTGTATCAAGACAGGATAGTTGATAGGATTTAGCAAGCCCAGGCCAGTTGGTGGGGGGTGAATGTAATGTGAAATAAATACAATGTCCCGGTTGAGGCCGTACTCCTGTGTGTAAAACTTGTCCATAGGTTTCTGCTCAGCGATTCTGCGTTGTCGCACGTCCTAAAGGCCGCCTTGGAGAAAGCTTACCCGAAGATCAGAGGCTGAATGCCCTTGACTGCTGAAGTGTTCCCCGACTGGAAGGGAACATTCCTACCTGGTGATTGTAGCTCGATGTCCGTTCATCCGTTGTCACAGCGTCTGCATGGTCTCACAATGTACCACACTTCAGGACATCCTTTCCTGCAGCGTATGAGGTAGACAATGTTGGCCAAGTCGCATGAGTATGTACCACGTACCTGGTGGGTGGTGTTCTCACGTGTAATGGTGGTACCCATGTCGATGATCTGGCACGTCTTGCAGAGATTGCCATGGCAGGGTTGTGTGGTGTCATGGTCGCTGTTCTGAAGGCTGGATAGTTTGCTGCAAATAATGGTTTGTTTGAGGTTGCGCAATTGTTTGACCGCAAGTAGTGGGCGTGTGGGGATGACCTTGGCAAGATGTTCGTCTTCATTGATGACATGTTGTAGGCTGCGAAGAAGATGTTGTGGTTTCTCCGCTCTGGGGAAGTACTGGACGATGAAGGGTACTCTGTCGGTTGTGTTCCATGTTTGTCTTCTGAGGAGGTCTGTGCGTTTTTTTGCTGTGACGCGTTGGAACTGTCGATCGATGAGTCGAGCACCATATCCCGTTCATATGAGGGCATCTCTCAGTGTCTGTAGATGTCTGTTACGCTCCTCCTTGTCTGAGCAGATCCTGTGTAAAGCGAAGTGCTGAGGTGACCGTCCTTGATGGAGATGAGTGTGTGCTTTAATGAGTAGTCCATGGTGAGTCTGATGGTTGGATGGAACTTATTGATGTCATCGCGTATGTAGTCTTTTCAGTGATTCTTCGTCGTGGGCCCAAAGGAACAAAATGTCATCGATATATCTGGTGTATAACGTCGGTTGAGGTCCTGTGAGGTGAGGAGGTCTTGTTCAAACTTGTTATGAAGATGTTGGCATATTGAGGTGCAAATTTAGTCCCCATGGCTGTTCCGTGAGTCTGGATGAAGAACTTGTTGTTGAAGTTGTTGAAGATGTTATGATCCAGAATGAAGCAAATGAGTTGCAGAATTGTCATGGGGGATGCTGGTGTAGAGTGCCGGGACGTCCATTGTGACGAGGAATGTTCCTGGTTCAACTGGTCCATGAGTGCTGAGTTTCTGTAGGAAGTCCGTCGTGTCGCGACAGAAGCTGGGAGTACCTTGTACGATGGGTTTCAAGATGCCCTCAATGTAGCCAGAGAGGTTCTCACACAGGGTCCCATTGCGTGATACGATAGGACGACCTGGTGTGTTGGCCTTGTGTATTTTCGGGAGGCAATAGAGATCTCCAATGCGGGGAGTACGCGGGATGAGAGCACGTAGGGTTCTCTGAAGGTCTGGATCCAAGGTCTTGATCAGTCTGTTGAGTTAGCGGGTGTGTTCCTTGGTCGGATCTGCGGGTAACTGTCTGTAGTGTTCCTGGTTGTTGAGTTGTCGGTACACTTCAGCCACAGGGTGGTGAATCTGTGGAACTCTTTACCGCAGAAGGATGTGGAGGCCAATTCACTGAGCGTCTTTAAGACAGAGATAGATAGGTTCATGATTAATAAGGGGATCAGGGGTTATGGGGGAAGGCAGGAGAATGGGAGTGAGAAAATATCAGCCATGATTGAATGGTGGAGTAGACTCGATGGGCTGAGTGGCCTAATTCTGCTCCTATGTCTTAAGGTCTAATGGTCTTATGACAGCCCCGAACATCACCCAAGCACAACGCAATGCCATCCACGCTCTCAAGACCAACCGCAACATTGTCATCAAACTAGCAGACAAAGGAGGAGCCACCATCACAGTGAACAGAACGGATTACTGCAAAGAAGTGTGAGAACCTCTCTGGCTACATCAAAGGCATCTTGAAATCCATCGTACAAGGAATGCCCAGCTTCTGTCGTAATACGACAGACTTCTTACAGTAACTCAGCACCCATGGACCAGTTGAACAAGGAACATTCTTTGTCACAATGGACGTCCCGGCACTCTACACCAGCATCCCCCGTGGTGACGGCATTGCTGCAACAGCCTCAATACTCAACACCGACAACTGCCAATCTCCAGACGCAATTCTTCAACTCATTTGCTTCTTTCTGGATCATAACATCTTCAACTTCGACAACAGGTTCTTCATCCAGACACACGGAACAGCCATGGGGACCAAATTCGCACCTCAATACGCCAAAATCTTGATGCACAAGTTTGAACAAGACCTCCTCACCGCACAGGACCTCAACCGACGTTATACACCAGATACATCGATGACATTTTGTTCCTTTGGACCCACGGCGAAAAATCACTGAAGTGACTACACGATGACATCAATAAGTTCCATCCAACCATCAGATTCACCATGGACTACTCTCCAGAATCGGTTGTATTCTTGGACACACTCATCTCCATCAAGGACGGTCACCTCAGAACTTCGTTTTACCGCAAGCCCACAGATAACCTCACGATGCTCCACTTCTCCAGCTTACACCCTAAACACATTAAAGAAGGCATCCCCGATGGATAAGGCCACAATGTACACAGGATCAGCCCAGCTGAGGAGGAGTGTAACAGACATCAATAGACACTGAAAAATGCCCTCGTACGAACGGGATTTGGGGCTCAATTCATTGATCGACAGCTCCAACGCGCCACAGCGAAAAACCACACCAACGTCCTCAGAAGACAAAAAGAACCGACAGAGTACCATTCGTTGTCCAGTACTTCCTTGGAGCGGAGAAGCCACAACATCTTCTTTGCAGCCTCCAACACATCATCGGTGAAGACGAACATCTTGCCAAGGTCATCCCAACGCCCACTACTTGCCTTCAAACAACTGCGCAACCTCAAACAAACCATTATTTGCAGCAAACTACCCAGCCTTCAGAACAGCGACCACGACACCACACAACCCTGCCATGGCAATCTCTGCAAGACGTGCCAGATCATCGGCATGGGTACCACCATTACACGTGAAAACACCAACCACCAGGTACGCGGTACATACTCGTGCGACTCGGCCAACTTTGTCTACCTCATACGCTGCAGGAAAGGATATCCTGAAGCGTGGTACATTGGCGAGACCATGCAGACGCTGCGACAATGGATGAATGGACATCGCGCAACAATCACCAGGCAGGAATGTTCCCTTCCAGTCGGGGGAACACTTCAGCAGTCAAGGGCATTCAGCCTCTGATCTCCGGGTAAGCGTTCTCCAAGGCGGCCTTCAGGACGCACAACAACGCAGAATCGCCGAGCAGAAACTTATAGCCAAGTTCCACACACATGCATATGTCCTCAACCAGGACTTTGGATTCATGTCGCTTTATATTCACCCCCACCATCTGGCCTGGGCTTGAAAAACCCTACCAAATATCCTGTCTTGAGACAATACATACCTTTGTAACCTGCCCCATCTGGACATGTAAAGACTTAAGTACCTGCAAAGACTTGCATTCAAAGTATCGTCTTGCATTTTTGAGTTTGTCTATATATATGTTTCTGGAACATACCTCTTCATTCATCTGAGGAAGGAGCAGTGAAGGAGCTCTGAAAACTAGTGATTCGAAACAAACCTGTTGGACTTTAACCTGGTGTTGTAAGTCTTCTTACTGTGCTCACCCCAGTCCAACGCCGGCATCTCCACATCATTAATATAAAGGGTACAATTCTAAAGTAAACACAGGAGCAGAGGAGACTGTGTGTTTGTGAATAAATCATTGAACGTGGCAGGAAAGGTCAAGAAAGCAGTTAATATATTATACTGAATCCTGGGTTTTATAAATGGCGGGTACAGGGTGCAAAAGCAAGTAAAATATGAACCTTCATAAAATACTGGTTCAGCCTCAACATGAAGGGTGTGAATGCTTTACAAAGGGCGCGGAAAAGATTTATGAATGATTCTGAGGATGAGAGAGGATGTGGATACATTGGTGAAGCTGAGGCTGTTCTCTTTGGAGAAAAGGTTGAGAGGAGGTTTGTCATAGGTCTTCAAAATCATCAGGGGTTCTGATGGCATAAATGGGGAGAATCTGGGAGGTTGAGAACCGAAGGGTGATTAATGAAGGAACCAAAGGCGATGTGGTGTTCTTTGTGTTGCTTATTTAGGATGGTTGGCGTAGTGTTCCACAAAGACCACAGTATAGCTTTTACTGAAACAAAGCTATGTTTTATTTACACGACGAGAACTGGGTTTTCTCCACTTCGTCCTTTAGAATACAGAATTGATCAATAACATCAAACTACACTCATCGACTGCTCGTCTCACTCACTTGGTCTCACTATAACCTAACCTTCTCACACTAGCTGCTCTTATGACCTTCACTAGCTGTCTCCTGCATACACTCCTCCCCTAAGGTCGAGCATCACTACTTTATATAGTAGTATCTGCAGATTCATCTAGTGGCTACATTAACCCTTGTAATGCTGATAGTTATGATAATACCACAGGTGCCATCAGGATAGATGTCTCTGGATCTGGAATGCGCTGCCTGTGTGTGGTGGAGGCAGATTCCATTGTGGTTTTCGAAAGGGAACTAACTGGATAATTATCCGAAGAGAAAATGTTTTACAGGGCTCCAGGGAAAAAGTGGAGCAGTGAGGCTCGCTGGGTTGTTGCTGCAGAGAGTTGACACCAAGATAATGTGCTGAATGGCTTCCTTCTGTGCTGTAACCATTCTGTGATTCTCATATAGGTTAAATTCAAGGAAGTTGATAAACACATGAGGAAGAAAGAAGCTGGGGTTTACCATGATAGCGTGATCAAGAAGGGTGTGAGGACCCAACATAGATGGGTTGGGCCAAATGATCTATCTGTGCTGCAAAGGTGCAAGCAGGAAATAATAATAATAATAATCGCTTATTGTCACAAGTAGACTTCAATGAAGTTACTGTGAAATACAAACACTCCACTGCATTTCACATCCCCAGGCTATCGCCGTCAAGGTGATTCCATTGAGGCACATGTGTGTAATAAAGGTAGCAGTGTTTAGGGTGTGATTCATACACTAGGTTTTCTGCTCTGAGCCACCAACTGTATATCGGATCTGCGCACCATTATTGTAAGAAAGAAAGTGGAAAGTGAAAGATGTCTCTGCACAGCACACAAAGACATTCTCGAATATTATTCACCGTTCTTCTCCTGTATATGTACAGAAGATTAATCTGGTGAAAAATTTCAAGAATTTTCCCATGATAAAAATCACACCATCTGGCTCAATTCAAAGCCAATATTCAAGGGTATCAATCAATCACAACTCACAACACTGTCAAATCAAGCCCACATCAGTTTGTTTTCTTAATGCACCCGGTTGCCAGCCTCCTTAGTGTGAGCCTGAAGCCAGATGTGCTTCTACCGTGACACAAGGTGATGATTCCCTTCCTCAATTTGAAATGAGTGCAAAGAAAAATTAAGTGAGGCTATAATGGAGGGCCAGTCAGCAAATGAGCGTTAATATTCAAATGATGAACATTAAAGCCATTAAAAAGGAGCTGGCGGAATAGTGCTCTGGTGTGCTCTGCGGCCTCACACCCCTGAATTTAGTCGCCCCATTAATTTCTAATACTAGGGTCCTCAGTTGTGCTTGACCTACAAGGTATGAGCAACTGTTTTTTAGTGAATCAAATGGGGAGGTTGTGGCTCAGTGCTATTGTAAATCAGAGACCCATGCTCTGGGGACCCAGGTTCAAATCCCACCACTGCAGATGGTGAAATCTGAATTAAATAAAAATCTGAAATTAAAAGTCGAATGATGACCATGAAACCATTGTCGATTGTCATATAAAAAAAACCCATCTGGTTCACTAATATCCTTTAGGGAGGGAAATATGCTGTCCTTACCTGGCTTAAATGTGACTCCAAACCCACAGCAATTAAGGTTGATTGGTAACTGCCCCCTCAAAGGCATTTAGGGATGGGCAATAAATGCTGGCACAGCCTGCGACACCCACATCCCTTGAACGAATAAAAAAAAGTCGAATTTTACATATACTTAAAACAAGCAGTGAAGAAAACATTAAAGTTTCTCATCTCTCAGGAATCTCGGTGTTCCTGATGTTGCCAGCACATCTGATGTTCCTCTCATCTCTGTCTTTGAAGTGACTTTGAACTGTGTCCAGAAGAATTATACCCCGAAGCCATGATAACACTGAGCCAACAAGGACTATGATTTCTCAACTTTCATCACTCAGTTTCATTACTTTATTTGGGAGTAGTCCAAATTCACCTCTTGTATTGGTTTAGAATGCGAGTCATCTCATGTCACTCACCGCTACAACCCCAGCATTATGGGTCATCAACTGAGACACAACTCTATTTCTTACTTCTTTGGGCCCCCAGAGTTTACAATTCATTATAGGTACAGAGTAGCCATAAATATTGATCTTTTGTCAACATATTTTAACCCAAGCCCCGCAGATACCTATTAAGGTGAAAAGTTACAAACACTTTCTATCAAAATATCAGAAAATAAAAGTTTCCTTTAACACAGATGTCCAGCCCTACAAATATAGGTAATCAATTCAATCAATACATGGTAATATAAAAGCAAATTACTGCAGATGCTGGAATCTGAAATAAATTCTAGATGATCTCAGCAAGTCTGACAGCATCTGTGGAGAGAGAATGGAACCAACATTTCAAGTCTGGATGACTCTTTGGACGCGATCTTACAGTGCCGAGAAACACGTGGCTTTTATACGCAATTCATGTTGAATAAGGGGCCTCAACAGGGAAAACCGAGGCCGCACGTAGCCCTGTTTTTCACAATGGGGAGCTCCACTCGCTGGAACTCCCCGTTGTAGCGAGAGATCGGGACATCATTTTAAAATGGTGTCCCGATCTCAGAGAGCCCCCCAAAGAATCCCCGACCTCCCCCCACCGCTCAGCCCGAACGCCATATGAGAGGGTACCCCGGTACCCCCTGCACGACCAATACCCACGCTGGGCAACCCCGACCCGATCGCGTGCAAATAATGCTAGCTTGGCACCTTGACCATGCCAACCTGGCAGTGCACCTGCCAGCTGGAAGTGCCACCTGCAAGGGTGCCAGGCTGACACAGCCAGGGTACCCAGGTGGCACCAGCAGTGCCAGGGCACCACCCTATCCAAAGAGCATGCACCTTGGGGCCTCCTATCACCTTGGAGACCCCACGAAAGCCGTTCTCTCTGGTCCCCATTTGTGGAGACCAGTACCAAATGGGCTCGCCGGGGTCTCCGAGGCGAAGGGATTGAATCCCAAAGCCTCAGGTACGTCGGGGTTCTGCACATTAGAATAAGGTTACGGCATGGCTCTGATATACATGTTTGCCAAAAGGTGATCCTGCCCATTGCAGACGACCCGAGTAGGGTGGGGTGGGGGAGGGGAGACGGATCGATGGAAGAAATGAAAATGAAAATAAATGAATAGAAATTATAAAAACAGGGTGAAGGTGGAGGAGAAAATTCACAGTCTGAAGTTGTTGAACTCAATGCTAAATCCTATAGCCGGAAATGTGCCTAATCAGAAGACGAGGCGCTGTTCCTCCAGTTTGCCCTGGGCTTCACTGGAACATTGCAGCAGGCCAAGGACGGACATGCAAACATGGGAGCAGGACGGTGAGTTGAAATGGCAAGCGGCAGGAAGGTCTGCGTCCTGCTTGACGATGGACTGAAGGTGTTCTGCAAAGCGCTCTCCAGTGCAGAGTGTCTCTCCAGTGTAGAGTAAACCGCATTGGGAACAGTGAATGCAATAGACCAGATTGAAGTAGGCTCCTCACTGGAAATTAGTGTTTAGGGCCTTGGATGGTGAGCAAGGGGGAGGGAAAGGGGCAGGTGTTACACCTTCTGCAATTGCATGGGAAGGTGCCGTCGGAAGAAGGTGAGATGTTGGGGGGTGATGGAAGAGTGGACTAGGGTATCCCAGAGGGAATGGTCCCTGTGAAATGCTTACAGTGGGAGTGGAGGGAAGATGTGTTTGGTGGTAACAGCATGCTGAAGTTATTTTTTATCAATGTTTTTTATTGGGTTTTTGAACAATGTATATTTACTGTTATGTACACAGGATCAGAATCATATATATATATATGCACATATATAGAAGAGAAGGGCACAACCAACATACCAAAGAAAAGAAAATAGTGAATAATAAAAAAAATACAATAAAAAATAAAATAGAATAACTGGTAGGGTATTGTGCACCAGCTCAACAGCAGCAACTCTGTACACCTGGCAAAATTATTTACAGCATATAAGTAGGCGACTGTTTGCGTGGGGGAGGGAGAGGGGGGGGGGGGTGAAGACTGGGGAGGTAAATATACATTTGGGTGCCGGAGAAACAATTACAGTGGGCAATACACAAATGGGTTTGGTGTTGGTGTCGTCGCTTGCTTCTCCCGGATGGATCTCGCTGCCGTCTCGCGCTCAGCTCCGCTTCTGCCGTTCCTCCCGTCTTTCGTCTTTATTCTCCTCGTTCCCTGCTCCTGGAGATGCCATGTTCGTTATTGTCTCCCATGCCTTCCTTCCGGCTCTCATTTCCCTGCCTCCCTCCCATATCCCTGGTTCTCTTCTCTTGTTCCCTGTTTCTTCCCTCCCCGCCCCCCCCCCACCCCCCCCATTCCTGTGGTTCGCCTTACTTTCCTCTGAGGTTTAGCTGACCGCTCCCCCCCCCCCACCCGCCCGCCCCTCCAACGTCTATCTCTCCCTCTCATGCTTTGGCTACTTTCCCCTGATTCTTGGCCACCTGGCTGTAGAATCCTGTTCGGCTGGCGGTCAGCAGCACCACCCAAAGCTGCAGACTGGCTGTCCGACCTCTGGGAATCTCTCCAAATGGAGAAAATCAAATTCGCCAGCCGAGGGTCAGACGACGACTTCCACAGAACTTGGGAGCCATTCACGCAATTGTTCCGGGACCAGTTTGTGGCCAACGAACAAGCAGAAGAATAACCAGACAGCATGCTGAAGTTGGCAGAGGATGATCCTTTGAATGCGGAGGCTGGTGGTGTGAAAAGTGAGGACAAGGGGGACTCTATCCTGGTTCTGGAAGGAAGGGGTGAGAGCAATGGTGTGGTAGATGGTCAGACATGTTTGAGAGCCCTGTCAAACACAGTGAATGGGAAGACATGTTATGACTTCATCTTCACAATACATGGTTTTTTGTCATCATAAATTCAGGCTGCTTGTAGCCTTTCCTTCAAAGTTGATTAAAAAAATACACCGAGTTGCATTGGAAGCAATTAAGACAGTATACAGCTGTTCCAACTCAAGAGATCAGTGAATAAAACATCATAGAACAATAAATGTCTGATTCCCGCAAACAATTGGCTTGCTGTAAAGTAATCCAACCAGCAGAAATTCAAACTGAGCCATTTAATTTAAACTGCGATTAAATAATGAAATCCATGGGTGGGATTCTCCGTTCGGTTGCACCCCTTTCTGGCATTCTCCGTCCCGGCAGCTGGCCAATGGTGTTTCCCATTGTGGGCACCCCCACACCGTCGGGAAATCCGGGGGTGTGAGTGCGCTGCCAGCGATGTGGAGGATCCCGCCGATGGAGAATCCAGCCACATAGATGTTACGGACCCTAAAGATCTGTAGAATTATCAGAATCTCTGACCCATCTGGGTCCCTGTCTGGCCTGATGGGCGGCAGGGTCCTCTGGGTGTGGGGCAGGGTCTGGCACTTGGGCCGCCGCCTCAAGCCTCTGTCGACACTGATGCTGCCATCGGCTGCTGCGCTTGGCCGCCCAGCCTACCTGCAGCGCCATTAGGAGCAGTTCTACGCCGTCCAAAATACGGGCCATACTATTCAATATCTGTAAGGAATTGGGAGAGGGGTTTTTGGGTTAGACTGACAAACAGCGGTTGTTCCCATCCCGGAACTCTCCAATCTTCCATTGACCTCACTCCCGCCCCCCCGAACCTCCTCCCCCATACCCAGAATGACATGCCCATGCACTCCCGGCCGCAGCAGTGCCCCCCCCCCCCCCCCCCCCCCCGGCTCACTGGGCCCCTGAACCTGTACGCCTGACACCCGCACATGACTTAACCTGGAACGGGCACTGGTCCCCTCCCTGCTGCCGTCACCCACCCTCCGGCCGTGGACATGTCCCCGAGGGTGGGGCGGCCCACCCCCTAGGTGTTTCGGATCTCAGCTGCTGTGTGTGTGTTGCCTCTGGCAGAGTGACCAGGCATCACGGTCTGATTGGGATGGTAGGCAATGACTCTCGCATTGTATATTGTCCGCGCAGCGCGGTTGCCTGCCCAGCTACGCGCCCTCTTCCCCCCTCACAAATTCAACCCCCCCTCCCATGGCAGACCAACCCCTACGAGAGTGGCCCATCCCCCACCGGTTGCCTCTCCACCCCCTATCCAAGCAGAGAGGTAGCAAGCCCACTGCCCACGGGATCATTGCCTGTGAGTGAAGATGGCTACTCACCTCCTCGGCCCCCCCCCCCCCCCTCCCCGCCCGCAGAAGCCCTTCCGCCAGGTTCACGTTTTTCAAAAGGAGTACTAATCGGCACCAGTGTGAGCACTTGCTGGGGAGGCGGCTGCATCATGGGAGGCTGTTGGATATGGGGTAGCTCCCGTTAGTTGTCTAAAAATAGGGTTTGAGTGGTGATTATGGCTCCTCGCCACACTGCAGTGGGACCCCGATTTCGCCTATGGAGACAGGCTGGTTGCATCGCAAACTGTTTGGCGTCCGCCGCTTCTTGGTGGAGCGCAACGAGGCCATTGAATCGGGCCCAAAGTGTTACAGATTGAGTCCATGTAATCTGATGGCAGATATAAATATGAAAGAGTTATAATAGGTTAACTATGGAAAAGATGTTCCCACTTTCGGGGGAGAGGAAAACGAGGCACCATAAAGATAAGATAGTTACTAACAAATCCAATCAAAGTTTCTCTTTTAAAAATATTTTCATTCAAATATTTTCCATTTTATACATAGCAACAAAACAAGTCAAATCCCCCAACCCCCTGCCTCCCACTTAAACACAAAGATCCACGACAGAACCCTCCCCAACTCCCTCCCTTCTGCGCTAACCCCCCCCCCACCCCCCCCCCCACCCCCCCCCCCACCCCCCCCCCCCACCCCCCCCCCCCCCCCACCCACCCCCCGCTGCCTCCCATCTAACAACTAATGGTGACCAGCTCTTTAAAGTACAAATGAAATGATTGGCATCTTCGGGAAAGCCCATCAATTGCCTCCCTCACGGTGTACTTTACTTTCTCTGGCACACTGAGGTACTGGGTGGAGAAGCTGACTTCCGCCCCAGTAGCACACACTTTCGAGCAATTACAGGGTCAAGTCCAGGACATCAGCCCCAAACCTGCCTGCAGCTCTGGCAAGTCCGACACCCCAGGTATGGCCCTTAAGGTATGTGGCTCAATTAAATTTTAAAGATCGCTGACATGGTGCTAAGGAAGGAGACCCAGAACCCCACGAGCTTAGGACAAGGCCAGAACATGTGTGCACGTGATTAGCCGGACCCCTTGCACTTGTCCTCCAATCCCAGAAACAGCCTGCTCATCCTAGACCTCGTCATATGAGCCAAGCCTCGCACATGAAGAGGTGGCATTCACCGTCCATAAGGCCTCAGTCCACACACCACCCTCCAGTCCCAGCCCCAACTCCTCCTCCCACTTGCCTTAACCCCCTCCACCAATACTGCCTCTTCAGCTATAATCCTTCCATAAATAGCCAATGTACTCCCCCCCCCCCCCCGCCCCTGCAAGCGACAACACCCCCTCCAACAACGAGGATGGCGGCATTACAGGGAACGTCAGAAAGAAAGCAAAGTTGCGAACCTGTAGGTCTACACTAAAGTGTTAGACCGCGAGAGCCCAAATTTCTCCGCCAACTCCTCCAAACTCGCGAATCACCTCTCCACAAACAAATCCCCCATTCCTTCCAACACCTTCTCCTCCCATCCCTTAAACCTGGTGTCCAGCCTTGCAGGCTGAAACATATGATACGCACAGATCGGTGCCCGCTGCATCACCACCCCAATTTAAAGTGTTGCTGAAATTGTCTCCAGATCTCCAGGGTGGAAACTACCACCGGATTATTCGAATATTTCCTCGGAGAAAACAGGAGCGAAGCCATCTCCAACGTCTTCAGTCCCGATCCCCCTACACAATGCCGACTCCATCGCACCGATGTAACCTCAGAATCCCCACACCATCCCAACACTTTCTCAACACTGGCTGCCCAGTGGTAGTACAGCAAGCTTGGCAATGCCAAAGCCCCCTGATTGGCAATCCCCCTGAAGGACCGTCTTTCTAATCCTCACTATTTTACCCACTCAAATAAAGGACAAAATCGATCTTTCAGTTCCCCCAAAGAAACAGAAAATATGGTAAAATATTAACCTTGACCAACTGAATTCTGCCAACCAAGCACAGAGGGAGACTATATTGAGCATCCCTGCTTCGTTCCCCTGTTTATCTGAAAATATCCCAAACTAACATTATTTGTGCGGACAATACTTTGGTGCCTTATATAACATCTGAACGCACGACACAAATTCAAGCCCTGTCCCAAACTGTTCCAGCACTGCAAACAAATAACCCCATTCTACCCTATCAAAAGCCTCCCTGGCATCCAACCCAGCAATAACCTCATGCCTGTCTCCTCCAATGGGGACGGCACCACATTTAACAGCCACCGCACATTAGTCGACAGTCACTAATCCTCCACAAACCCTGTTTGATCTTTCCCAATAACTTGTAGGAGACAGTCCACCAATCTCAGAGCTAACACCTTGCACAAGATCTTTGCCTCCACATTTATTAAGAAAATCGGGCGATACGATACACACGCCCCCGGGGTCCTTTCTTAATACAGCAAGGTGGACAATTGCATCATTGTCTCCAGAAGAGACCCTGCGCTACTGAATCCTCAAACATATCCACCAGTAATGGTACCAGCCGATCAGCAAACGTTTCATAAAATTCCGCCTGGAACCCATCTGGCCGAGGAGCCTTACCGGTCTGCATTCGCTCAATAGCTGTCCGGCACTCATCTTCCCCCAAACGCTCCACCAAGCCTTCCCGATTCTCCTCTTCCACCTTACGGCATTTCAAACCCTCTAGAAACTCCACCAAATCTGACTCCGACCGATAAAGAGTCTTATAGAACGTCTTAAACACCCCATTAACTTCATCCGGCGTAGTCACTAGTCCACTACCCGAATCCCGAACCTGAACAATCTCTCGGGAGGCCGCCTGCCACCTCAACTGACTGGCTAAAAGGCGACTGGCCTTCTACTCATATTCAGAAATGACCCCCCCCCCACCCCGAGCGCCTGTCTTATCAATGAATAAAAGGCCAAACTCCATCTACAGCTTCTCCCTACCAGCCTGGAGCTCTGGAGTGGGGTCACTCGAATACCTACCATCCACCTCCAAGATCTCATCCAGAACTTTGGCGTTTCTCCCTTGCCTCCCTATCCACCTGCGCCTTAAACAAAATAATCTCTCCTCTCGCCACCACCTTCAGGGCCTCCCACAGAACCGAGGGTGAAACCTCCCCATTCTTATTAAACTCCACAGACTCATCAAACACCCTGGCCATCCTCACGCACACTTCACTGGGCCTCCCAAATCCCACACATTCCACATAACCACTCTAATTGGGAGTCTCTTACACCTCCCCCCCCTCCTCCTTAAGTCTGCCATTTCCACCATGGGGGATTATCTCCTCCATCTCCCGCATTTCTAATACCAGAGCCCACCCAAGATGGCACCCAGCCCCACCCACTGGATAAGACAAAGAAAACCCCCCGGTCACCATTAGCAATCTACACCCCCCTCCCCCTCCACTGTCCCAGACATTCCCCAACTAGTTCCTCTCGAACCAAACCCTCTGATGTACCATCAATTGAACGCGAGACGAGTTGCTGTACAAAAGTATGGCTTTAATCAGCTAGATGTTAGCCCTGCGGTCAATTACAGTAAATGGACGACCGCCGGGTGTACTGGGTATTTATACCCCGCCTGGGCGGGGTTAACTCAGCCTCTCGACCAATCGGGGAGCCGTCACATGACTGGTCTCAACCAATCGGTCGAGGGGCACATGACCGACCAGGGCCAATGGTAAGCCGGTGTTCTGCACCAATGGCAGGCAGCTATGCTAATCATACCGCCACACCCTCTACCCCCCCATCCCCTTTCCCCCATCATTCGGGCAGCATGGTAGCATGGTGGTTAGCATAAATGCTTCACAGCTCCAGGGTCCCAGGTTCGATTCCCGGCTGGGTCACTGTCTGTGCGGAGTCTGCACGTCCTTCCCGTGTGTGCGTGGGTTTCCTCCGGGTGCTCCGGTTTCCTCCCACAGTCCAAAGATGTGCAGGTTAGGTGGATTGGCCATGCTAAATTGCCCGTAGTGTCCTAAAAAGTAAGGTTAAGAGGGGGGGGGGTTGTTGGGTTACGGGTATAGGGTGGATACGTGGGTTTGAGTAGGGTGATCATGGCTCGGCACAACATTGAGGGCCGAAGGGCCTGGTCTGTGCTGTACTGTTCTATGTTCTATGTTCTATTCACACCTTCTAGGCTCATCGATACTTGTTTAAATGGGTCCAGCAAGCCGCAGCCCCTCCCCCACCTCGCTCCTGTTAACTAGCCAACCTCAGCCTGCTAGTGAGGTAGCCCCCTTGCCAGAGCCCACTTCACATAAGTGAATTAAAAAAACGAAGAACATACCCACCAAACCCAAGAACTGAAACTCCCCCACCTCCTTCTTCAACCCGAAAATAACACCAAGCTGCCACTTGATGCAGTTTTGAGTAAAAGTTGCTCCAGACTTTGAAGTGAGTTCAAAGTCTTTTATTGAACTATTAGCACAGTTCTCAAGTTCGATTCCCTGCTAATCTAAATGTAGTAACTCAGTCTAACTGAACCAGCATTGCTCTCAGCCATGTGCTGGGGTGTGATGCTGAGGATACACCCTGTCTCACTCTGTAGATGTTGGTCTGTGGAAAGAGGTGGGGTGTGAGTGCCTCATCTATTTTATAGTGAGATACCACCCCTGAGTGTCCTGACTGCTCATTGGTCATGTCCTATTCTATGTGTTCATTAGCTGCATGTTTGCATATCATGACAAACAGTACAACAACGTCCCCAAAAGAACTGCTCCAAACACCATCAGAGCCAATGAAAATATTTCTGTTACACTTCTCATGACCACCAGATGTCTCCATGAGCTTTTCAGCCAATTATGTACAGTTGCTGTTGAAATGTCAGACAATAGCTTGGGGCAGCACGGTAGTGGTTAGCATAATTGCTTCACAGCTCCAGTGTCCCAGGTTCGATTCCCGGCTTGGGTCACTGTCTGTGTGGAGTCTGCACGTTCTCCCCGTGTCTGCGTGGGTTTCCCCCGGGTTCTCCGGTTTCCTCCCACAGTCCAAAGATGTGCAGGTTAGGTGGATTGGCCATGATAAATTGTCCTTAGTGTCCAAAATTGCCCTTAGTGTTGGGTGAGGTTACTGGGTTGTGGGGATAGGGTGGAGGTGTGGGCTTGGGTAGGATGCTCTTTCCAAGAGCCGGTGCAGACCCGATGGGCCAAATGGCCTCCTTCTGCACTGTAAATTCTATGGCTGGTTTAGCTCACTCAGCTAAATCGCTGGCTTTTAAAGCAGACCAAGCAGGCCAGCAGCACGGTTCAATTCCCGTACCAGCCTCCCCGGACAGGCGCCGGAATGTGGCGACTAGGGGCTTTTCACAGTAACTTCATTGAAGCCTACTCGTGACAATAAGCGATTTTCATTCATTTTTCATTTTTCAATACAGCATTCAGGGCAAACATCTTTACCCAGCGACTGAAGAGGAAGTGAAACTCTACCGCAAGGAGTGGTTGAAAAAGCAGCATAAGCCCACTTAGGAGGAAGGAACAAATGACTATGTTGATATAATTATGTGAGAATGATTGTTAGTGCCTGAAAATTGGGCCAGAATATTTGGGTCAAGTGCTCTGTTGTGCTGTTAATTCTATCTTGTTAGTGTGGGATGAAATTGGGTTCAGATCCTGGAGTGGGGCTTGCACCCATGTCCTATACCAGCTACGAGAGCTTCCAGTGCACAGAGCTGGCACATACACAACCATTCATTTTAGTTTGAGCTGTGTGGCATCACATAATCCACTGGTACAGTCCAGTCTGCCTGATCTACTCTCACAGCAGACATCATACACTGACAGTGGCATAGTGGTAATGTAACCAGATTGTAATGTATTCCCGAGGCCCTGTGAACACAGATTCACATCACACAATGGAAGCTGTTGGAAATGAAATTCAGTTAATAAATGTGGAATTAGATGATAGTCTCGGTAATAGCAATGAAACATTGCTGACAAACCCCACTTGCTTCACTAATGCCTTTTATGGAAGGAAATCTGTCCTTATCTTTGTCTGGACCTGACTCCAGATTCTCAGAAATGTGGTTAACTCGAACTGCCCTTTGACATGGCTGCGCAAACCACACAGATGTAGCAAAGCTGCTAGAAAGCCTACAAAAAGAATGAAGCTGGACAGATCACCTGGTATCGGCCTAGATGCCAAAACCAACAATGGCAAACCCAGCCCTGTCGAACCTGTAAAGTCCTTCTTATCAATATATTGCACCAAAATTGGGAGAGCTGTCCGACAGACACTGTGACTCCGTTATACTCACTGAATCCTAACTTACAGACAATGGGCACGATTCAGTGGCCTCGTTGCACTCAAGAAAGAGCGCAATGAGGCTGGTAAGTAGCGGGAGAGGCCAAAAACAAGAACTGCCCCCAGCGGCAAACCGGTTGCAATACAACCGGCCCACTCCCATAGGTGAAATCGGCATCCCACCATTACGTGGCGAGATACCAGTAATCATCACTCCAGCCCGATTTCCGTACAATTAACAAGAGCCACCCCATATCTAACCATCTCTCGTGATCCAGCTGCCTCCCCAGTAAGTGGTCACACTGACACCGATTAGTACTCCTTTTGGAAATCATGAAGCTGGCAGAAGGGCTTCTGCGGGGACCCCAGGAGGTGAGTGGACATCTCTGCTCACAGGCAAAGAGCCCGGGGGCACAGGGCTTGCTGTCCCTGTGCTCAGAGGGGGGTGGAATGGGCAAGTGGGTGGGGGTCCAACCTCGGTTGAAGTAGGCCACCATGGGTTTAGGGGTATCGGAGCTGGAGGATGGGGGTGGTCTCTGTTGGGAGGGCAACCGTGCGCAGATCCTCCATGTCAAACCGCAAGGTCATCGCAGCGCTGAACCTTACCGCCTCAGGATCATTCCAAGGCTCATACGGGGACTTGTGTGGCATCTCTCAACCCACAGTCCACAGGTGCATCCGACAGGTCATGGATGCCATTTGCCAGGGCGGCGAACTATATAAATTCTGACACGAGCCAAGCCCAACAATGTGCCCTGGCAGCAGGATTCTCTGCTGAGATGCCCCAGGGCCATATAGGTGCCACGCATGTTGCCTTGTGCTCACCGGGCCATAGAACATAGAACATACAGTGCAGAATGAGGCCATTTTGCCCATCGAGTCTGCACCAACCCATTTATCCCCTCACTTAAGCCCTCACTTCCACCCTATCCCTGTAACCCAATAATAATCCCTACTAACCTTTTTTGGACACTGAGGGCAATTTTAACATGGTCAATCCACCTAACCTACACGTCATTGGACTGTGGGAGGAAACCGGAGTACCCGGAAGAAACCCACGCAGACACGGAGAGAATGTGCAGACTCCGCACAGACAGTGACCCAGCGAGGAATCGAACCTGGGACCCTGGCGCTGTGAAGCCATAGTGCTAACTACTGTGTTACCGTGCTGCCATCTGGCAGTGCCCTACGTGAATAGGAAGGGGTTCCAATCCCTTATTCTTCAGCTCGTGTGCAACCACCACCTGAAAATCGTGCATGTGTGTGCAAACCAGCTACATCCTGGGGCAGCCAGACATCCCCGGCCTCTTTGATGACCACCCCAGGATAGCCAGTTGGCTCTTGGGGGATAAGGGATATCTGCTTAGGGTCTGGCTAATAGTGCTAGTACGGAGGCCAGTGACCAATGCGGAGACCTGGTACAACAAGGTCCATGTGGCCACCTAGCCTGTCATCGCACGGTGCATTGGACTGCTCAAAATGCAGTTCCAATGCCCCGCCCCACTCCGGTGGAGCCCTGCAGTAGGAATGGGTCAGTCTGTATGGCATTAACAACTCACATTTGACAGTCCAACTTGGCGGAGCCCAGTGGATCCTCACCTCTGCGCCGTCCAACAACCTTCACGTTCGTGACCTCTCTGCCCTTGGCCAACCCCTTAACCACCAGGGTCCATTCCTCGAAGGTGGTGAGGATCCTGATGTCTGGCATCCCCCTCCCGCCTGGGCCCTCGCCTGACGGTTTTGGGACCGTCTGCGGAGACACAGAGAGTGCATCGTTATCGCACGGTGGGTGAGGAGGGGGCGGTTTTGGAGGATGGGAGGGGTTTCGGGAGAGGGATTGGGGTGGAAGGGTGGTTCACATGGGGGGAGGAAGATTTGGGGGAGTGCGGTTGGGGGGTGGGTGGCATGGTTGCACCAGGGCGTGGCATGGTGCTGGGTGGGGTGGTGCCAAGTGCATTCTTGTGGAGGGTGGGTCAGGTGCCAACTCACCGATGTGGCTCGGTGTAGGTCGTCGACCTTCTTGCGGCAGTTGGTGCTGCATGCAAGCACGGATTACTTCAGATCTGAGGAATTGTGAATGGTACTGAACACTGCAATCAGTGAACAGCCTGCTTCTAACCATTTACTTGAAGGAAGGTCATTGATGAAACATCTTAAGGTGTTTTGGCCAAGAGCATTATTCTGAGGAACTCCTGCAGTGATGTTCTGGGGCTGAGCTGTTTGCCCTCCAACAACCACGAGCATCTTCCTCTGTACTAGCTGTGACTTCAACCAGTGGAACCAGTGGAACCAGCTTTTCACCCTGATTGACATCAATTTTTCTGTCATCCCTTGAGGTCACACTCGGTCAATTGCTGCCTTTTTGGCAAGGAGCACTCTCACCTCAACTCTGGACTCCTGCTTCTTGTCATATTCGGACCAAGGTTGTGATGAGATCTGGAGTTAAATAACCCTGGCATGACCTAAACTGAGGATCAGTGAGCTGGTTATTGCTGATTAAGTGTTGCTTAATTATCTTGTCAATGACACTGGCAATCACTTTGCTGATGATTGAGGGTAGAATGATGAGATGGTAAGTGGTTAGATAGGGGCTGGGATTCTCCGAGACCGTGCCGGGTCGGAGAATTGCCGGTCACGCCGGAAATTCCCGCCACGCCGCTCCGATGCCGGGACGCAATTCCCCGGCGACCGGAGAATCGATGCGCGGGCGCCGTTCTCCCGCCGTCGACCGGCAAGTATCCGCCGCGCTCTGCCGGGGTGGTTCTCGGACACACGAACCGCGGTGGCCGTCTGGTGGGGGGTACGGGGGGATCAGACCCAGGGGGGCTGCCTGCACGACGGCCAGGCCCGCGATTGGGGCTACCACTCGGCAGGTGAGCACAAATCTGGGGGGGGCCTACCTCCTTCCGCCACGGGTCTCACTTTGTGTCGCTCCGCCACGTTGTGCTGGCGCCGGCACGGAAACAGTCACCACGCCCGTGGCGCCGGCTTGGAAACGGCACCACGCGCATGCGCAGACCTGCGGCGGCAGTGCAGGGCCGCGTATCGGCGCCGGAGCAGCGCGCACCACTCAGATGCCCTGCCGGCCTCCTGTGGCCTACTGAATCGCTGGGCCAAGAGGCCTGTTGATGTGGCGTGCAACAGTCCGGTGTTTACGCTGGAGTCAACACTTGGCCGAGACTTTGGAGAATATCGGCCAGGATTTTTCCAAATGTTTTGTGGATAGATGCTGGCGTTGAAGCTGTACTTCAACAGATTGGCGAGGGACTCAGTCCTGGAGAACAACCTCACAGCTGGTGTATTTTCAACATAACAGGAGCAGTACAAGGGTCAGAGATGAGTGATGATCAGACCTGGGTGTTGGAGAAGAACAATGCAGTGATCGGTATTTGGATCATCTGTCTGAACCAAATGAGAGTAAAAAGAAACATTTCAAAGTCTTGTCACAGAACAAGGAATCAAGTGGGTGTGTATATCAGTAAGCTTTTAAATTTAATTTAAATAAACCACTACTAAGTTACACATAAAAAAGCATGCTAATGTTCTCTGCAAGGCTCTCCCAACTTGGGGCACCAGTTTGTGGGGATGTATAATTTTGTTTAGTTTTTGTCTGAGGAGACAAGTGAGAAAGAATAGCTGAGTCATTGTGTAACAATTATTAAAGACTATTTATTAAATTAAAGGAAAGACAACATACACGAACAGGACTACTCTATGGCAGTTAAGATAGATGAATGACTAAACACAAAGAGTTTAATTAGAACGTACCCCTCATTCCAAAATTATCTACAATCACTGAATTCCTTAAGGCATCCCCGTTTCCCCAAACAACATCCAAATTAAATAAATTTATATGTTAAAACCAGCTTACAACTATCACACAATACAGGGATGGTGATCAAATCTAGTCCAGCGACTAGGGGCTTTTCACAGTAATTTCATTTGTAGCCTACTTGTGACAATAAGCGATTTTCATTTCATTTTCATTTTCATATTTAAACTGCCTTTACAAAGGTTTTCTGCATTACCTTTGCTCTAAGATTTAGACACTGTTAGCTGGAAACCACCTTGTCTGCTTCTGCCTGCTAGGTGTTAACTGGTCTGCCTTGTTTCTGAAGATCTGGCCAATTAAATCTTTGTTCCACTTTGATTTTGCCTTCTGTTTGGCTGTCTGCCCCGAGTCAAATTCATTGATTGTAGGCATGATCATATGTATACCTCACTGATCTTTCCAATCATCGAGGTAAACTGTTTCTACTCATAATCTATTCACATCTGATTCTTATCTCAACTACCTTCTAATCTTGGTACTGAGAGAGAAGGGTCTCACGCAGCCTTTTGAATACTGGCTATTGCTGTCTCTCGGCGGACTTCTACCTGTTCCTGGGCAGGTCGCATCCTATTATATTTTGTTAAATTTGTTTTATTGCTGCCGTCAGGCAAATTCATGACAAGGCTAGATCAATTCATTAGAATACAAACTATAGCTCATTTGAAAATTTAGCATAAGACAACAAAGTTCACTTCATTAATCCAGTCCAAGAGGATAAAATTAGAATAGCAATGATGGTAATACCAAAACTATCTGCGGAATACAGATGAGAAAAGTTAAATGAACGCATTTAACTCCTTATAAAATAAAATGGCAAAGGAAGCAGGTGATTATGAGTCTCTACTTATTTAAATCTTAAATTCACTTCTGTTATATCAGTTAATAGTTCAATAAAGAAAGACACAGGAAGATCCTCCTGTCCTGGATAACCAGATGTGGAGAAAGTTTTGTCAGATGGAACAGCTTGGGGTTGACCAAGTTTCTCTTGCTGAGAACTTGCATGGAAATGATGGGCTGAATGGCATCCTGCTGTGCTGTAACCATTCGGTATTATCAGAGCCCACTGACATTGCTGGTCAAGTGCTTGCAGCCACCTCTTGATACCAGGACAAGGAATTGATTGAAGACAGGAATTTGTGTTCCTGGGGATGATCCGTGGAACACTTTGAGATGGTTATGTTTCAGCCTTGCCCTTATCTCTGGGATTATTACTGTGGGAGTATTACCTGCCTCTGGGTGTAGCCAGCCTCTCGACCTGTGACTGAGTCTATGTCCAGTATCTTGGAGGATTACAGACTCTATTAACTGGCTTGTTAGAGGTGGTTGCAGTCCCCGCTATGCTCTGCTCACTAAGTTGTGGAGTCTGTGAGCAGTATGAAACCAAGCGAGTGATTATGAACCCCAGAATCTCTCCATACCAGTGACCGAAGTAGGATGGCCATTTAGTTTGTCCGCCATCATTACCGTGGCCCAGAATGTGGTACCGGTCAGGGTGCACCTGCTCTGGTCCATCTTCAACTTCTTCAGCTTGGGAGACTTCCAGTGGCGGCCATGGAGTGAGTGGTCACACATTTGGTGGCTCCCTCTCTAGGTGGGTTTTCTTTGGTCTTTTCCCTGCCCGAAGTATTTGAGGGCAAAAGTTACAGGAGTGTCTGGAGAAGATAATACTCCTCTGGTGTGGCTGGTGGATGGATCCGCGGACAAGAGTGGTGCAAGAAAGAAAGTACAGTGGGAGCAGGAGAGTCTTCGTGGTGCGTCACAGGAAAAGATGATGGAGGCCAAGGGGGGCTGCACAGCCCACCCAGCGGTCGATGGAGCAGTTGGTAAAGTTCCCCGTTAAAAGGTTTCAGCAACAGAGGAAAGAGGCCCTGGAAGCCCTCGCCAAGGTGGTGGAACTGCTGAGATCTGGGGTTGAGCAGAGGCTGGAGTCTCATATCCTGATGATCCAGACAGTGGAGCAGGTGGTGGGGGAACACGAGGAGCAGTTGGCCTCGTTGGCAGCTGAGGTGGGGGGAGTGATGCGGGAGAGCCAGAAAAAGCTGAGTGAGAAGGTGGAGGATTTGGAGAATCACTCCAGAAGGCAAAACTTAAGCATTGTCAGGAAACCTGAAGGCATTAAAGTGCGATGTATGTGGCAAGGATGATGATGAAATTGATGAGGGAGGGGGCCTTTGATTGGCCTCTGGAGGTAGACTAAGTACACAGGGCGCTGAGGAGGAGGCCACAGGCGGGCGAGCCGCCGAGGGCGATGGTGATAATGTTCCACCGCTTTCGGGACAAGGAGCAGATCCTCCGATGGGTGAGGCAGACCAGGAAATGTAGCTGGGAAGGGAGCAAGCTGCGGGTGTACCAGGCCCTTGGTGCAGAACTGGCGAAGAGGAGGGCGGGTTTAACAGGATTAAGGCTGCCCTCTTTGGGTTTGGGTTATTCTACCCGGCCTTCCTGTGGGTGACTTTCCAGGAGAGAGAGTATTATTTAGGCATGCCAGAGGAGGCAATGGAATTCATGTGTGACAATGGACTGTAAGGAGTGTGAGGACATTGAACTTTGGAGAAACTTTGAATGCTTTTTAAAGTGTTGGTGGTGGGTTTCCTGGGGCAGGTTCTCACAGTGGAGCAACAATGGTGAATGCGCCTTTTATTCCTCCTTAGGGATTAATGTTTGGGTTGGTCGGGGGGGGGGGGGGACTGGAGGGAGAAAGATGTTTGGAGGCCTTTGGTGGGGGCCATCATGCCAGCTGGGCAGGCTAGTTAACAAGAGTGAGTAGGGGCTTTACAAGCGAAAGGCATGAGGGGGCAGGGGATGAAGTTTTTTTGTTTGAGAGTGGGGGTGGGGGAGGTGGTAGGAGGGTTGCTGACATGGGTCTGGGTGGTGTGGCACAGTTGCGAAGACATTGATAGCAGTGGACATCCGAGGCCGGGCCAGGAGCTGGCTCAAAACGGGGTATGGCTGGTCAGCAGGGGAAGGGAGTGGGGAGCCCCCTGACCAGGTTGGTCACGTGGAATAATAAGACCATAAGATCATAAGACATAGGAGCAGAATTAGGCCACTCAGCCCACCAAGTCTGTTCCACCATTCAATCATGGCTGATATTTTTCTCATCCCCATTCTCCTGCCTTCTCCCCATAACCCCTGATCCCCTTATTAATCAAGAACCTATCTACCATATATACTCGTGTATCTCTGTCTTAAAGACACTGAGTCTGAGATTGTGTCTTCTGCTTCTAGTTTTTCCGACAAGTGGAAACATCCTCTCCACTTCCACTCTATCCAGGCCAGGCAATATCCTGTAAGTTTCAATAAGATCCCCCCTCATCCTTCTAAACTCCAATGAGTACAGACCCAATGTCCTCAACCATTCCTCACACAAGAAGCTCTTCATTCCAGGGATCATGCTTGTAAACATCCTCTGGACCCTTTCCAAGGCCAGCACATCCTTCCTTAGATACGGGGCCCAGAACTGCTCACAATACTCCAAATGGGGTCTGACCAGAGCCTTATACAGCCTCAGAAGTACATTCCTGGTCTTGTATCCTAGCCGTCTCGACATGAATGCTAGTATTGCATTTGCCTTCCTAACTGCCGACTGAACCTGCACATTAACCATAAGAGAATGGTGAACAACGAATCCCAAGTCCATTTTTGCTTCTGGTTTCCTAAGCATTTCCCCACTTTGAAAATATACTTCCATTCCTCCTTCCAAAGTGCAAAATCTCACACATTCTATTTTACCTGCCACTTCTTTGCCCACTCTCCCAGTCTGTCCAAGTCCTTCTGCAGCCCATCTGCTTACTCAATACTATCTGTCCCTCTACAGATCTTTGCATCATCTGAAAATTTATCAACAGTGCCTTCAGGTCCTACTTCCAGATCATTAATGTATTTTGTGAAAAGTTCTGGCCCCAGCACCGACCCCTGAGGCACACCACTAGTCACGACGGCACTCAACTCTACCCCCTGATTCTCCTGAAACTCTGGCATCCTACTGGTGTCTTCCACCGTGAAGACTGATACAAAGTAACTATTCAGTCCCTCTGCCATTTCTTTGTTTCCTATTATTATTTCTCCAGCCACGTTTTCCAGTGGTCCAATGTCTATTTTTGCCTCTCTCTTACCTTTCATACATTGAAAAAAACTCTTCCTATCTTCCTTAATATTACTGGCTAGCTTGCACTAATATTTAATCTTCTCCCCCCCTTCTTGCTTTTTAGTTATCCTCTGCCCGCTTTTAAAGACTTCCCAATCCTCTGGCTTCCCACTAATGCTCGCCACTTTGTATGCTTTTTCTTTTGCTTTTATGCTGTCCTTGACTTCCCACGTCAGCCATGGATGCCTTGTCTTCCCCTTAACATGATTCCTCCTCCTTGGGATGAATTTCTGTTGTGCCTCCTGAATAACCCCCAAAACTCCTCCCTGCTAGGCTCTTTTTCCATTCAACTCTGGCCAGCTCCTCCCTCATGTATTTGTAGTTACCTTTATTTAAGTATAAAACCGTTACATCTGATTGCAGCTTCTCCCTCTCAACCTTAAGGTAAATTATATCATATAGTGGTCACTGCTCCCTCAGGGTTCATAGAAATAATTCATAGAATTTATAGTGCACAAGGGGGCCATTCGGTCCATCGAGTCTGCACAGGCCCATGGAAAGATTACCCTACCTAAGCCACACCTCCATCCTATCCCCGTAACCCCACCTCACCATTTGGACACTAAGGGCAATTTAGCATGGCCAATCCACCTAATCTGCACATCTTTGGACTGTGGGAGAAAACCAGAGCACCCGGAGGGAACCCACGCAGAGACGGGGAGAACGTGCAGACTCCGCATAGACAGTGATCCAAGCTGGGAATCGAACCTGGGACCCTGGAGCTGTGAAGCAACTGTGCTAACCACTGTGCTACCGTCCTTCACCTTAAGTTCCCAAATCACGTCTGCCTCATTACACATCACCATATTCAGAATTGCCTGTTCCCTAGTGGGTTCTGTCACAAGCTGCTCCAAAAATCCATCTCTCAGACATTCCACAAATTCCTTTTCTTGGGATCCACTACCAACCTGATTTTCCCAGTCGACCTGCAATGTGAGGGGCTTGAATGGACTAGTTAAACGGTCGCTCTGTTCGCACATCTGAGGAGTTTGAAGGATTTTTGGCGGATAAGCACCTGAAACTGGGGGCTGAGATGAGGCTGAGAAAGGGATGGGTGGGGCAGGTGTTTCATTTGAGGCTGGATATGAAGATGAGGGGGCCAGTGGTGTTGGTTCATCAGAAGGTTGTGTTTGAGGTGGGGAGTATTGTGGCCAAGGGGGGGGGGGGGGGGGGGGGGGTGGTGCGGAGATGTGATGGTTAGTGGGAGGTTGGAGGGGATGCCTGTTCTGGTAAACTCTCTGCCCTGAATTAGGATGATGGGAACTTTATGAGGTAGGTATTGAGGAAGATTTCAGAGTTGGACTTGTATTGGTTGATTATGAGGGGGATTTTGATGCGATCTGAGCTTGGACCATGTGGTGATTCAACCAGTGTATATATGTGTACTGCAGTAGGGGGATGTATGGCTGTACCTGTAATACAGGTTTCTCCGGTAAGCCCTGCCGGCTAGCTCCGTCCACAGGGAGCTGTATAAATATTCGTAAGTTTCACTGAGATGCCATTCTACAGCTGCCGCCGGAGGAATAGCATCTCACTGTAATAAAGCCTCTCTTGTACATCACTCGAGTCTTTGTGTACAATTGTTAGCGCCACAATTTATTACAGTGAGATTTTCCTTACACCATGGACATCAGGATCAAACCCGACAGCCTGCGTGGATCCGCAGTCGCCCCACGCCAGGAAAGACTTTGTTCACTGGCTTGCAGTTTTCGAGGCCTACATCTCTTCAGCGGACCCTCCACCTTCGGAGGCTCAGAAACAACAGCTTCTTTACTCAAGACTCAGCTCCAGTGTGTTTCCGCTAATTCGAGACGCGCCTACCTACGCCCGAGCCATGGAACTGCTCAAAGAGAACTACGCACAGTCGACGAACACCCTGTTTGGGAGACATCTTCTCTCTACTCGCGTCCAACGTCCGGGTGAGTTGATTGAGGACTTTTGGAGGGCCCTTATACCCCTAGTACGAGACTGCGACTGCCAGGCCCTCACAGCCACAGAACATTCAGATATACTCATATACTCAGATATACTTTGTTACAGGTATTGCATCTGACCCCATCCGGCAACGACTGCTGGAAGGGGTCGCTCTTGATCTTGCGGCTACAAAAACTCTGGCGCTATCAATGACGGCCGCCTCCCGTCCCCCCCCCCCCCCACCCCACCCGACCCCCCCCCCCCCCCGCAATGCGTGATCCTACCTCGCTGGCCACTCGGCCCCCGTCCTACCCTCGTGGACCCGCAACCGGCCCCCCCCCCCCGTCCTACCCCTTGTGGACCCTGCCACCGCGCCCCCCAGTAGCCGCCCCCACGCACTACGCCTGCGCTGCTCGCCGCACCGCGCACCCTGGGGGTCCCCGCTGCTACTTCTGTGGTCAGCAGTAGCATCCCCGCCAGCGCTGCCCAGCCCGCACCGCGACCTGCAGAGCTTGTGGCAAGAAAGGCCACTTTGCAACGGTGTGCCAGTCCCACACGGTTGCCGCTATCGCGCCCGTAACCCCCCTCAGCCGATCGCGATCGCACAATGGGCCCTGTCGTCTGCTGCCCCAACCCCACGTGCGATCAGTGGGCGCCGCCATCTTTCGCCGCCCCTGCCGTGTGCGCATCATGGGCGTCGCCTTCTTCACCCTGCGCCTCCATGTGCGTTCCAGGGGCGCCGCCATCTTGTCCCGCCCCCACAACGTGCGATCCATGGGCGCCGCCATCTTGTCCGCCACCATCTTCTTCCTCACAGGTACTCCAGACGCCGCCATTTTGTCCTCCCTCGGGACAGGACCACGGGACCGGGTCGCTGCTGCTACTCATCGGACTCGTCAGACTCGTCGGCCGATCGCCCGCTACTCGCCTCCGTGACGCTCGACCAGTCCCGTCCTCACAACCTGGCACCCTCTTCCACGACGGTGCTCGTCAACGGCCACGTGACCTCCTGCCTCATCGACTCTGGGAGCACCGAGAGCTTCATTCATCCGGACACGGTAAGGCGCTATTCCCTTGCGGTCCATCCCGCCAACCGGCAGATCTCCCTGGCCTCCGGTTCCCACTCTGTCCCGATCCGGGGCTTCTGGTTAAACTTACTGTACAGGGCGTGGAATTCGACCATTTCCGCCTGTACATTCTCCCCAACCTCTGCGCGTCACTCTTACTAGGCCTGGTTTTCAATGCAACCTCCAGAGCCTCACCCTCAAATTCGGCGGACCCCTACCTTCCCTCACCGTTTGTGGCCTCGCAACCCTCAAGGTCGAGCCTCCCTCCCTCTTTGCCAATCTGACCGCAGATTGCAAGCCCGTCGCCACCAGGAGCAGACGGTACAGCAACCAGGACAAGGCCTTCATCAGGTCCGAAGTCCAGCGGCTGCTTCGGGAGGGTATTATTGAGGCCAGCAACAGCCCCTGGAGAGCCCAGGTGATAGTGGTTAAAACTGGGGAGAAACACAGGATGGTCGTGGACTACAGTCAGACCATCAATCGGTACACGCAACTCGACACGTACCCCCTCCCTCGCATTTCTGATATGGTCAATCAGATTGCACAGTACCGGGTCTTCTCTACATTTGACCTGAAATCCGCTTACCACCAGCTCCCCATTCGTAAATCTGACCATCCCTACACTGCCTTCGAGGCGGACGGTCGCCTGTATCAATTTCTTAGGGTTCCCTTCGGCGTCACTAACGGGGTCTCGGTATTTCAACGAGAATGGATCGAATGGTTGACCGGTACGAACTGCAGGCCACGTTTCCGTACTTAGACAATGTCACCATCTGCGGTCATGACCAGCAGGACCATGACGCCATCCTTGCTAAATTTCTCCACACCGCATCTCTCCTTAACCTCACGTACAACAAGGAGAAATGCGTGTTCCACACAGGCCGTTTGGCCATCCTCGGCTACGTTGTCCAAAACGGACTACTGGGGCCCGATCCTGACCGCATGCGCCCCCTCATGGAGCTTCCCCTCCCCCACTGCCCCAAGGCTCTCAAACGATGCCTGGGGTTCTTTTCTTACTACGCCCAGTGGGTCCCACAATACGCGGACAAGGCCCACCCACAAATACAGCCCATACAATTTCCCCTCACGGCCGAGGCACAACAAGCCTTCGCTCGTATTCGCTCTGACATAGCCAAGGCCGGGATGCACGCAATAGACGAGACACTGCCCTTCCAAGTAGAGAGCGACGCTTCAGATGTCGCCCTTGCCGCCACGCTGAACCAGGCAGGCAGACCCGTGGCATTCTTTTCCCGCACCCTCCATGCCTCCGAAATTCAACATTCTTCCGTTGAAAAGGAAGCCCAGGCAATCGTTGAAGCGGTGCGGCACTGGAGGCATTACCTGGCCGGCAGGAGATTCACTCTCCTCACTGACCAATGGTCGGTAGCCTTCATGTTCAACAACACGCAGCGGGGCAAGATCAAAAATGATAAAATCTTGCGGTGGAGGATCGAGCTCTCCACCTATAACTACGAGATCTTGTATCGCCCCGGTAAGCTCAACGAGCCCCCAGACGCCCTCTCCCGAGGTACATGTGCCAGCGCAAAAGTGAACCAGCTCCATGCCTTACACGAGAGCCTTTGCCATCCGGGGGTCACTCGGTTGTACCATCTGGTCAAAGCCCGCAATCTGCCCTACTCCGTCGAGGAAGTACGGACAGTCACCAGAGACTGCCAGGTCTGTGCGGAGTAAAAGTCGCACTTCTACCGGCCAGATCGTGCGTGCCTGGTGAAAGCATCCCGCCCCTTTGAACGCCTCAGCGTAGATTTCAAAGGACCCCTCCCCTCCACCGACCGCAACACCTACATCCTTAGTGTGGTCGATGAATTCTCTAGGTTCCCCTTAGCCATCCCATGCCCGGATATGACGTCTGCCACCGTCATCAAGGCCCTTGATTCCATATTCGCTCTGTTCGGTTTCCCCGATTATATCCACAGTGACAGGGGATCCTCATTCATGAGCGATGAGCTGCGTCAGTTCCTGCTCAGCAGAGGTATCGCCTCCAGCAGGACGACCAGCTACAACCCCCAAGGAAATGGGCAGGTAGAGAGGGAGAACGGGACGGTATGGAGGGCCGTCCTGTTGGCCCTACGGTCCAGGAACCTCCCAGCCGCTCGCTGGCAGCAGGTCCTACTGTGCACCACGACTAACCACACACCCCATTAACGCATTTTTGCCTTCCATAGGAAGTCTACATCTGGGGTGTCGCTCCCGACTTGGCTCACGACTCCGGGCCCAGTCCTTCTTCGTAAGCATGTCAGGCACCACAAGGCGGAACCCCTGGTGGACAAAGTACGCCTTCTCCACGCCAATCCTCAGTATGCCTACGTGGAGTTCCCCGACGGCCGCCAGGACTCAGTCCCGCTCAGGGACCTGGCTCCCTCGGGTGCCGATCCCATGCCCATGCCCCTCCCCCCCCGCGCCACGGTCCTTTTCCCCGGCGCCCCCGCATTCATCCCCACCAGGTCCATCCCTCGTTCCCCTGCCCACACTGGACGACATGGAAGATTTTGGCTCGCTCCCGGAGTCATCCCGCCACTGGCCAGCACCAAAACCGCCAGCACCTGCACCGTTGTCACCACCGCCGCCTGTGCCGACGTCGCCACCACAGCTACGTCGCTCGCAACGGAATGTTCGACCGCCGATCCGACTCAACCTGTGACCGGATTGCCTGATGGACTCTTGGTTTTCTTTTGTTTTACCCTTTTGTACATAGATCACCTTATTTATTATAGTTCCACGTCACCCCCGCCGGACTCATTTTTACAGGGGGTGAATGTGGTGATCCAACCACTGTATATATGTGTGCTTGCAGTAGGGGGATGTATGGCCGTACCTGTATTACAGGTTTCTCCGGTAAGCCCCTGCCGGCTAGCTCCGCCCACAGGGAGCTGTATAAATATTTGTAAGTTTCACTGAGATGCCATTCTACAGCTGCCGCCGGAGGAATAGCATCTCACTGTAATAAAGCCTCTCTTGTACATCACAATTGTACAATTGTTAGCGCCACAGACCAGTCAAGTCCTAAATCTTCAATGGTGTCAGCAGTGGTGAAGGAGCTGAGGAGTTTATGGAGCGCATGGAGGGGGGCTGGTGGATCCATGGAGATTCAGGTGGCCGAAGGTGAAGGAGTTTTCTCCCATGGGCACCGGGTGTACTCTCAAATTAATTTTTTTGTGTTGGACAAGACGTTGCTGGCGGGGGTGGTCGGCTCGGAGTATTCAGCGATTGTGATTTCCGACCACGCACCACACTGGGCACAGGGTGGAAGGGGGGGGGGGAGGGCAGCCCCCACAGCGAGGCTGGATGTGGGGTTGTTGGCGGATGAGGAGGTGTGCGAGCGAATGGGGGCAGCCATTTGGGGCTTTGTGGAGTTAAATGACATGGGGGCGATCCCGGATGCCACGCTGTGGGACGCACACAAGGCAGCAGTCAGGGGGGAGCTCATATCAATTTGGGCGCATAGGGAGAAAATGGAGTGGGAGAAGATGACGTGTTTGGTGGATGAGATTTTGAAGGTGGATAGGAGATACTCCGAGTTGCCGGAGGCAGGGTTGTTGAAGGAGAGGCAAGGCTCCAGATGGCATTTGGGCTGTTTCTATGGGAAAGACAGTGGGGCAGCTGTGGAGGGCCAGGAGGGGCAGTGTTTGAGTACGGGGAAAAGGTGAGCAGGATGTTGGCCCATCAGTTGAGAAACAGGAGGCGGCGAGGGAGATCGGCAGAGTGAGGGATGATAAAGGTAAGGTGGTGATGAATGGGGTGTTCGATGTGTTTGTAGGAGGCTGTATGAGTTGGAGCCCCCAGCCAAAGAGGAGGGGATGTAGCTGGTCCTGGATGGATTCGAGTTTCCCAAAGTGGAGGAGGGACTCGTTCAGAGACTGGAAGTTCCAATTGGGCTGAGGGAGGCGATGGAGAATATGGGAACGATGCAGGCAGGGAAGGTCCTGGAGCCAGACGGGTTGGGGCGGTACCTGGCGCTACTACTGGTGAGGGCCTATAATGAAGTGAGGGACATGGGGGAACTCCCCCTTACATTGTCGCAGGCTTCCATCTCTCTGAATTTACAAAAGGATAAGGATCCGGAGCAATGTGGGTCATACAGCCCGATACCACTATTGCATGTTGGTGCCAAGGTATTGTCGAAGGTGTTGGCTTCACAAATTGAGAACTGTTACCTGGGGTGATAGGCGAAGATCAAACAGGTTTTGTGAAGGGGAGGTAGCTGTCTGTGAATGTGGGGAGGCAGCTCAATGTAATTATGTTGCCTTTGGTGGGGTAGGAGATGGAGGTAGTGGTGGCAATTGATGCGGAGAAGGCATTTGATCGGGTGGAGTGGGCATATTTGTTGGAGGTGTTGGGGCAGTTCGGGTTCTGGCAGGAATTTGTAGATTGGGTCCGTCTATTATATAAGGCGCCGGTCGCAAGTGTGCGGATGAACTGAGTGGGTTCGGGGTACTTCGGGCTGTATGATGGGATGAGGCGGGGGTGCCCACTCTCCCCGTTGCTTTTCCCCTTGGTGATAGAGTTGCTGGCAATTGTGTTTATGGCGTCGAGGCACTGGAGAGGGATTGAGTGGGCACAAGGCCTCATTGTATGTGGACAATTTGCTACTGTATATTTCGGACCCGGTGTACAGCATTGAAGGCAGCGTGGGGATCCTGGGAGAGTTTGGCCAGTTCTTGAGATACAAATTGAATATGGGGAAAAACCAAGGTGTTCTCGATTGAGGCTAGGAAGGAGATCAAGGGAGTTGCATTTTAGGATGGTGGGGCGAGTTTCAAGTATTTGGGTATCCAGGTGGCGTGGAGTTGGGCGCAGTTGCACAAACTGAACTTGGTTCGGCAGGTGGCGCTGATGAAGGAGGAATTTAAGAGGTGGGAGGTGCACGCTGTCACTGACAGGACGGGTGCCGACAGTAAAAATGACGGTGTTGCCAAGGTTTCTGTTTCTATTTCAGAACCTCCCAATATTTGCCCCAAGTTGTTTATTAGGAAGGTCAATGGGCTGATCTTTAGGTGTATGTAGGTGGGGAACACTCCGTGGGTGCGCCAAGCTTTCTTGGAGCGGGGGCAAGGGGTGGGGGGGGCGTGCTGGCATTACTGAATATGTTGAATTATATACCGAGGCACCTTCCAGTCCCTGATGCTGCCGTCACTGCCCCCACACCCTCAGGGCCGACACCACCACTGGGCTTGCGGAGTATCTGGGCCGGCATGAACAGTAAAGGCGCCAACAAGAAAGCCCTTAAATACGTATCCCTACACGATGCCGCCTCCACCCACCCCCACACCAACCCCTCCCCACAGCCCATTTCCTAATCATAGCAATATTTGCAACCCAGTATTAATTCATCATATTCAGTAATGCCAGCACCCCCACCCCTTGCCCTCACTCCAAGAAAGCCTGGCATGTGCGAGGTTAACCCTCATTCCATTCAAAGTGGTGCAGAGGCCTCTTATGACGGCGGCGAGGATGAATAGGTTCTTTGCGAGGGTGGAGGACAGGTGTGGCTGTGCGCAGGGGCGGGGCCGGCAAATCACGTCCACATGTTCTGGGCGTGTCCAAGATTGAGGGGATTCTGGCAGGGGTTCTCGGACGTGATGTCTGAGGTGTTGGGTGTGGGGGTGATTCCGAGTTCGGAGGTGGTGATATTTGGGGTGTAAGAAGACCCGGGAGTACAGGGGGTGAGGGAGACCGATGTTTTGGCCTTTGACTCCTTGATAGCCCGGAGACGGATTTTGCTCTGGTGGAGGGTCTCGGTTCCGCCGGAAGTGGGGGTGTGGGTGAATGACCTGGCAGGATTCCTGAGGCTGGAGAAGGTCAAGTTCGCCTTGAGGGGTTTAATTGATGGGTTCAACCGGAGGTGGAAGCCGTTTATTGATTTCTTTGAGAGGGTTTGAGAGGTCAGCAAGGGGTGGGTGGGGGGGGGGGGGGGGAGGGGGGGGGAGGGGGGAGGGAGGAGTGGTGGGGGGTGGTGATAAGGGAGTTAAAATGGGGAAGGCTGGATGTGAGATGGGGTTGGCGTCAGAGGAGTGAGGGAGAGTGGGTGTTGGTTGTTTACTGAATTGTTTGGCTGTTCTTCTGATTCATTTCTTACATATGAAAATGCCTTGAATAAAAATATTTTTTTAAAAAAACCTTCTCTTTGAACTTCTGCTGCTTGGGATTTGTGGTGTTGGTCTTCTCAGTCAAAGTGAGTGTAGGATTCGGGGGGGGGGGGGGGGGCAAAGACCCGGGGAGATGTTCAAGGACTGGAGAGGGTGACCAGGAGCTCTGGGAGGGAACAGATACCGTCTGGTGGTTTTACAGAAATGAGAAATGAGATACTATCTAGCCAGTATCACCCCGCTTCTATTAAAGTTCACAGACCTGTGATTCTCGGGTTAAGTGGACTGTGTTTAATAATAGACCATTTCTGCTGTCTTGTGTAAATAATTTCTGTCTATTTCTTACTCGGGAAACTGTTACAAATTGAAATAATAATCACTTATTGTCACAAGTGGACTTCAATTAAGTTACTGTGAAAAGCTCCTAGTTGCTACATTACGGCCCCTGTTTGGGGAGGCCGGTACGGGAATTGAACCTGCGCTGCTGGCATTGTTCTGCATTACAAGCCAGCTGTTTAACCCACTGTGCTAAACCAGACCCTGTTGCTAAACCAGCTCCTGTGTACACATGTAATCTTCAGACTGACTGTCATAGAAACTGACAGCACAGAAAGAGACCATTTGGCCCGTCCGGTCTATGCTGACTCTCGGAAAGAGCTTTGTAATAAATTAGACATTGAAAATATGTTTCCACATGAGAGAGAGAGACCAAACCTCGGGAATATAAAGCTACGGTAGTTGCTAATAAAATCCAGTTGAAGGGAGACTCGCATGTCTGTCACACTAATTTGCATGTTCGCATGACCAGAGGTGGACCTAGACCAGTGAGGGGGGTGGGTGGGTGGGGGGGGGGGGGCGGGGGGGCGGGGGGGGGGGGGGGGGGGGGCGGTGCAATGATGCATATCAGACTCTGATTGGTTGAGTCCTCTAAGAGCGGGAAAACAGTCTGATCCAAACATTGAGGCGTGCTGGCGCGAGGAACGAGAAGTGTCGAGACGAGGAGAGAGAAAGACAGAGGCAAAGTGATAAAAGGCATAGCCAGCAAGCTTCTTCACCCAGCAACACAACAGCGAGGCAAGAGGCAGAAGGCGAAAGCCATGTGCCAAGGTAAGCTAGCTGGTCAGCAGCCATCGAGCAGCGATGGGAGTTGGCGAGGGGCAACTCGACCCAATCAGGGCTGAGGGCAGACCAGCCAGAAACTGTAAGGCACAAGGCGCTGAATTAAGCCTTACCAGCACGAGGAGACGACAAGTGAGGCAGCGGGCTGGCTTGAAGGCCCTAGTTGAGCGAGGTTAATGAGATTGCAAGAATGGGTGAGTGAGGGGTGGGGGTGGGGGGGGTGTGGGGAGACTGTGAGGGGATTTGGGGTAGGGGTGAACAGGGGAGGGGAATGTGCGAGGGGGGTTAGCCAGGGTTGCAGACTTGAAGGAAGGGAGAATGTATGAGGGCCAGGTTGCATTTTTGAGGGAGGAAGAATTTGTGCGTTTGTGAGGGGGCAATGGGCAGGAGAGCAGTAGAGTGAGTGTTGTTTGAAATCCAGAGTCACCACTTCATTGTTAAAAGATGAATCTAATTTTTGCAGAGCTTGAATTAACATGGAGTTGACTGCTCTTTCGCAAAATTCATTGAAATCAAGATCGATTTACTTAACGATCTGCAGCGACACCATCAATCTGGCAGTCAAAAATGCAGAAAATCGAAGGAGAGGCAAGAAGACAAAGCTAGGTATAAAGACACATTGTCATTTTATTTTAAAAAGTTCCAAGTATTGAACAGTGTACGAACTGCACATTAATCCTCATCCACCAAAAGTATTGGTGAATTATCTGAAGATTTCCAGAGAGACCATATCGCCTGAAAAAGTTGAACAGGAAGTGGATTCTGAAATGGCAAAGGAGCTTCAAGATATTGCTGATTCTTCTGTTGAAGTGAGAGAAGAAACCTACGTTGAAGACATTGCCTTATGGCAGCACGGTAGCACAGTAGTTAGCACTGTTTCTTCACAGCGCCAGGATCCCAGATTCGATTCCCGGCTTGGGTCACTGTCTGTGCGGAGTCTGCACTATCTCCTTGTGTCTGCGTGGGTTTCCTCCGGGTGCTCCAGTTTTCTCCCACAAGTCCTGAATGACGTGCTGTTAGGTAATTTGGACATTCTGAATTCTCCCTCTGTGTACCTGAACAGATGCCGGAGTGTGGCGAATAGGGGCTTTTCACAGTAACTTCTTTGCAGTGTTAATGTGAGCCGACCTGTGACAATAAAGATTGTTAAAAAAAAATTCTGTTCCAGCGAGAGAATATGAGAGAATATTTCATACTACATAAATCAGAAACATTGATAATATAGAAAATTTGAGAAAGGAGTTGAAGGTTGGAGGCTGAAAGCAGATTAGAAGTCTCCATAAATCCCATTTTTTGAAGAGAAAGGCGATGATGGAAATTAGAAATTGGTTGACTTTTTTCCCAGAAACTTATGAGGCAGTCGATTGTTATGTTTTCAAATTATTCCCCGACCCTTGTAAAGTGAAACAATCATTTTTCGATGGATACTTTAAAAGGAGAAATGTTTGAAAGCTCATATTAAAGCTGTGTGTGCGTTCGTTCAAAGATCTAAATTATCTGAAAGGCAATTATGATGCAATTAGGCAAGACTTAGGATGCATAGGATGGGGAAGGAAACTGCAGGGTATGGGCACAATTGAAATGAAAAGAATTTGTGACACCAGGTGGATATGCAATTTTGACTTTGAAAATAAACTTTGCTGATATAAAGGACACTTTATTCGACATAGCCGCATCAAATTAAGAAAAACATATGTGAAAGATGAAGCAAAATGCTTACCAGAGAAGTTTGAAATGAACAATTTTGCTGTTTTTACTCTTTTGTGGAACTATTTAGTTCAAAGAATTGATGCCATCAGCAAATCGCTGCAAAATGTTGATACAACTTCTTTGAATGCTGTACAATCGTTAGCCTCAGTTAGAAGTTTTATAATGGAACAAAAATATAGGCCCCTCTGATGGTGGGAAGCATACAAGATACAGGATGTTATTTTTCAATGCAACTATAGACAATAAAAGCACTTAAAAAGGGAAAGAGATGATCATCGTTGAGGCTGTGAATGTTATTTGTGACACAATAATGGGGCAATTGAGCAATTCTCTGGAGAAAACTGTTGGTTTATTTTTAACTTATGAAACTGAATGAGACTCTAGACCATACAGAATGCATCTTGTTCATTGGAGTATTTGCTCCTGCACTGGACCAGCTCATTCTGCCCTGCACTGATCTGTGCTACAGTGATGTCATTGGCTGATTTTTCCATCTCGTTGCGCATCAACAAGTTCCATGTTTGCTCGCCTGAAAACTCATATCGCAATCGTGACCACCTTTAATGTCATTCTGATAAGAGGTAAGCTTCGATGTCAATTTGACAATCATTCATACAGGTTTGTTTTTACAAGTTAAAAATCACTTGCGCAGTGATCAACTTGTGTATTTTTGCGACTTGCGCCTTTGCATTCTGTCAGGCGAGGGTGGGTGGGTGGGGTCCAGAGGTACATGACGTCATGGGGGTGTCAGAAATGAAGGTGAGCGCGGGATCCCACTAAGTGCAAGTCTGTCTCTGATCATGATCAGCAGATATAGAACATAGAAAAATACAGCACAGAACAGGCCCTTCGGCCCACGATGTTGTGCCGAACTTTTGTTCTAGATTAAGAACAAAATTAATCTACACCCCATCATTCTACCGTAATCCATGTACCTATCCAATAACCGCTTGAAGGTCCCTAATGTTTCCAACTCAACTACTTCCACAGGCAGTGCTTTCCATCCCCCCATTACTCTCTGGGTAAAGAACCTACCTCTGGCATCCCCCTATATCTTCCACCATTCACCTTAAATTTATGTCCCCTTGTAATGGTTTGTTCCACACGGGGAAAAAGTCTCTGACTGTCTACTCTATCTATTCCCCTGATCATTTTATAAACCTCTATCAAGTCGCCCCTCATCCTTCTCCGTTCTAATGAGAAAAGTCCTAGCACCCTCAACCTTTCCTCGGAAGTCTTACTCTCCATTCCAGGCAACATCCTAGTAAATCTCCTTTTCACCTTTTCCAAAGCTTCCACATCATTCCTAAAATGAGGCGACCAGAACTGCACACAGTACTCCAAATGCGGCCTTACCAAGGTTTTGTACAGCTGCATCATCACCTCACGGCTCTTAAATTCAATCCCTCTGCTAATGAATGATAGCACACCATAGGTCTTCTTCACAGCTCTATCCACTTGAGTGGCAACATTCAAAGATCTATGAACATAGACCCCCAAGATCTCTCTGCTCCTCCACATTGCCAAGAACCCTACCGTTAACCCTGCATTCCGCACTCATATTTGTCCTTCTAAAATGGACAACCTCACACTTTTCAGGGTTAAACTCCATCTGCCACTTCTCAGCCCAGCTCTGCATCCTATCTATGTCTCTTTGCAGCCAACAACAGCCCTCCTCACTATCCACTACTCCACCAATCTTCGTATCATCTGCAAATTTACTGACCCACCCTTCAACTCCCTCATCCAAGTCATTAATGAAAATCACAAACAGCAGAGGACCCATAACTGATCGTTGCGGTACGCCACTGGTAACTGGGCTCCAGGCTGAATATTTGTATCCCCACCACTCTCCAACTTCCATCGGTTAGCCAGTTCGTTATCCAACTGGCCAAATTTCCCACTATCCCATGCCTCCTTACTTTCTGCATAAGCCTACCATGGGGAACCTTATCAAATGCTATCTCCACGTGCTTTACAGCCAATTAAGTCCGTTCACAAATGAAATGTGAGGAAATAGAGAATCAACAGAAACATATTTCTGCAGGGTGATGATAAATTCAAAATGAAACTAAATAACCACATTTGGGAGGAAGTATGCTGACAGGATGATATCCGGAGAGATTGAGGATCTCATGGCAGTTACTTCATGGCAGTTGCAAGAGGGAATTTGGGTTCAGTGGTCTATTTCTCGATTGTTGCCAGTGGACTTAAAGAAAAAATTGAATTTTCATAGCACATCGGACTGCCTTAGGATATCCCAATGTGCTTTGAACGGAAGCTACTGTTGACTTGCAGGAAATGTGACAAGACATTTGTGTGCAGCAAACTCCCACAAAGAACAATGTAGAACATAGAACAGTACAGCACAGAACAGGCCCTTCGGCCCTCGATGTTGTGCCGAGCAATGATCACCCTACTCAAACCCATGTATCCACCCTATACCCGTAACCCAACACCCCCCCCCCCCCTTTCCTTAACCTTACTTTTTAGGACACTATGGGCAATTTAGCATGGCCAATCCACCTAACCCGCACATCTTTGGACTGTGGGAGGAAACCGGAGCACCCGGAGGAAACCCACGCACACACGGGGAGGACGTGCAGACTCCACACAGACAGTGACTCAGCCGGGAACCGAACCTGGGACCCTGGAGCTGTGAAGCATTTATGCTAACCACCATGCTACCGTGCTGCCCGAATGTGTTAGTAACCTGACAGGTAAGCATTGTTTTATGGTGTTGATGGAGGAAAAAATTCACCAGGGATAACCCCTCTGCCGTTCTTCAAAGTGGCACCATAGCATATTTTACATTCCGCGCAGAGGAGAGATTGGGCCTTATTTTTACATCTCATCCATAGGATTGCATCTTCCAATAGTGCAGCATTCTGTCAGCACTGATCCTCCAACGCTCGTTACAGTGAAACTGTTTCCACCTGCTCAAGATCAAAAACCAGAGGACACTGATTTTCGGTGACTGCAAAAGAAGCTACACTGACATGAGAAGGGGGCTTCTTTTATGCAGTGAATGGTTAGGGTCTGGAGTGCATTGTCTCAGAGTGCAGTGGAGGCAGATCCAGAAGAGGCCTTCAGAGATATCTAACAGCTGCATCGCGCCCGAACCGGGACGCAAGGTGGCTGTTAAATCCCGCGGCAGGCCTCTGGCAAGATTTACCCGGCTCGCTACTCCTCGCGAGATCGAGCGGGATCTTGCAAAATGTCACGATCTGGATCCCGGGATGCATATTTGACCAATCTGTATATTAAAGTGAGCAGTTAGTCTCACTTTAATATGCACTCGGCAGGTCTACCCAAGGCGTTGGGATCGAGTCCCTTCGTCTCGAGACCCCAGGTCAGCGCTGGTTACCGGGGGTGTTTCCCCTCCCAGGGCATCCGGGGTACCTGGGTGGTCAGGCTCTGGACAGGGTGATATCCTGGCACCTCCGATGCCACCTGGGCACCCTGGCACTGCCTGGCAGTATGACCCGGCACCTTGGCAGTATCACCCATGTGCCACCCTGGACACCCCCCCAATACTCCAACCCTAATATAACTCCCGAAGAGGGATCCAACTGGGATGGGCCAGCGGCAACGGCTAGAGGACCTGCAGGAAAATGAACATGTGGTCAGTGGGAGGGAAAGGACAGTCAGTAAGGCAATCACTACTCACTTTTGGCATGTTCCCCTTGTGGAGCCCAGTGGTTCCTCACCTCTGCAGCGTCCGCCTGCCTCCACATGACTAACTGGTCTGTCCTCGGCCACCCCCGTCACTTCCAGGGCATACTCCTGGGAGGAGGTGAGGATCCTTATGCCTGGAACCCCTCCGCCAATCTGGGCCCTCTCCCACCAATTGCAGATTTTTCCTTGAGGAGACACAGAGAGGGCATCGTTACCCACATGCTTGGTCCAATGCTGAGAGAGGTGTGAAGGTGAGGTTGGGAGAAGAGGGGGAGGAAGGGCTGGGGATCACTTGGAGAGATGGGGGGTGGATGCTCCCTTGGGGAGGGGGTGTGGGGCTTTGGTGTCTACTCACTCGTGCTGCCCGTTGTAGGTCGTTGAACTTCTTCCTGCACCGCTGGTCAATCCTCTTGGCCGTACTGTTGGAACTAACGGCTGCTGCCACCTGAGCCCAGGCAGCACTGGCTGCCCTGTGGCTCACCCTCCAGGATTCCTGGGGGAACAGGCATCCTTCCTGGCCTCCACCGCATCCAGGAGCCTCCCCAGGTCAGTGTCCCCGAATCTTGGGACCGATCCCCTCAACATATTTGTTGTGAGCGGGCTGGGGTTGGCTGAGCAGGTACAGTTTAAGTGCTGCTCGACCTTGTTAGGGTGGGGGTGGGGGGTGTGTGGGGGGGGGGGGGGGGGGGTGGCTGGCGAGTGTGGCCACGGTGAATCAGCTGGTGAGGCGTTATATGCAACAAGAAGTCCGTGAGGCCACGTTACGTGGATCAATTAACGGTGAATTGCATTGCCGGTTTCGCTGGGCCGAGCGTCAGGAAGCTTGCGGCAATTCCTGCTCCCTACCACACTAAGGACATCGAACATTACAGCGCAGTTCAGGCCCTTCGGCCCTCGATGGTGCGCCGACCTGTGAAACCAATCTATAGCCCATCTATACTATTCCATCATCATCCATATGTTTATCCAATGACCAATTGAACACCCTTAATGTTGGCTAGTCAACTACTGTTGCAGGCAGGGCATTCCACGCCCCTCCTACACTCTGAGTAAAGAACCTACCTCTGACATCTGTCCTATATTTATCTCCCCTCGATTTAAAGCTATGTCCCCTCATGCTAGACATCACCATCCGAGGAAAAAGGCTCTCACTGTCCACCCTATCTAATCCTCTGATCATCTTGTATGCACCTATTAAGTCACCTCTTAACCTGAAATGAAATGAAAATTGCTTATTGTCACGAGTAGGCTTCAATGAAGTTACTGTGAAAAGCCCCTAGTTGCCACATTCCGGCGCCTGTTCGGGGAGGCTGGTACGGGAGTTGAACCGTGCTGCTGGCCTGCCTTGGTCTGCTTTAAAAGCCAGCGATTTAGCCCAGTGTGCTAAACCAGCCCCTGCACCTTCTTCTCTCTAACGAAAACAGTCTCAAGTCCCAGCCTTTCCTCATAGGTCCTTCCCTCCATACCAGGCAACATTCTGGTAAATCACCTCTGTACCCTTTCCAATGCTTCCACATCCTTCCTATAATGCGGCGATCAGAACTGCATGCAATACTCCAAATGCCGTCACACCAGAGCATTGTACAGCTGCAACAACATGTACTCAGAGGCCATTTAGCACAGGGCTAAATCGCTGTTTGAAAGCAGGCCAAGGCAGGCCAGCAGCACGATTCAATTCCCGTAACAGCCTCCCCGAATAGGCGCCGGAATGTGGCGACTAGGGGCTTTTCACAGTAACTTAATTTGAAGCCAACTTGTGACAATGTGATTTTCATTTCATTTCATTTCAACATGACCTCATGGCTCCGAAACTCAACCTCTCTACCAATAAAAGCTAACACACCGTATGCCTTCTTAACAACCCTATCAACCTGGGTGGCATCTTTCAGGGTTCTACGTACATGGACAGCGAGATCTCTCTGCTCATCCACACTAGCAAGAATCTTACCATCAGCCCAGTACTCTGTATTCCTGTTACTCCTTCCAAAATGAATCACCTCACACTTTTCTGCATTAAACTCCATTTGCCACTTCTCAGCCCAGCTCTGCAGCTTATCTATGTCCCTCTGTAACCTGCAACATCCTTCCGCACTGTCCACAACTCCACTGACTTTAGTGTCATCTACAAATTTACTCACCCATCCTTCTACGCACTCCTCCAGGTCATTTATAAAAATGACAAACTGCAGTGGCTCCATATTTTCTCAATAGCCTAACGTGGGGAACCTTATCAAAGGCTTTACTGAAATTCATATACACCACATCAACTGCTTTACCCTTGTCCACCTGTTTGGTCACCTTCTCAAAGAACTCAATAAAGTTTGTGAGGCAAGACCTACCCTTTACAAAAATGTGTTGACTATCCCTAATCAAATTATTCCTTTCTAGATGATTATAAATCCTATCTTTTATAATCTTTTCCACGACTTTGCCCACAACAGAAGTAAGGCTCACTGGTCTATGGTTACCGGGGTTGTCTCTACTCCCCTTCTTGAACAAGGGGACAACATTTGCTAACCTCCAGTCTTCTGGCACTATTCCTGTAGACAATGATGACATAAAGCTCAAAGCTAAAGGCTCTCCAATCTCCTCCCTAGCTTGCCAGAGATTCCGAGGATAAATTCCATCCGGCCCAGGGGACTTATCGATTTTCACACATTCCAGAATTGCTAATACCTCCTCCTTATGAACCTCAATCCCATCTAGCCTAGTAGCCTGTATCTCAGTATTCTCGACAACATTGTCTCTTTCCTGTGTGAATACTGGCAAACAATATTCATTTAGTGCCCCTCCTATCTCCTCGGACTCCACGCACAACTCCCCACTACTGTCCTTGACTGGCCCTACTTTTACCCTAGTCATTCTTTTATGCCTGACATACCTATAGAAAGCTTCAGGATTTTCCTTGATCCTACCTGCCAAGGACTTCTCGTGTCCCCTCCTGGCTCTTCTTAGCTCTCTCTTTAAGTCCTTCCTGGCTAACTTGTAACTCTCAATTGCCCGAACTGAACCTTCACGTCTCATCTATACATAAGCCTCCTTCTTCCTCTTGACAAGTGATTCAACTACTTTAGTAAACCACGGTTCCCCCGCTCGACCACTTCCTCCCTGCCTGACAAGTACATACTTATCAAGGACACGCAGTAGCTGTTCCTTGAACAAGCTCCACATTTCAATTGTGCCCATCCCCTTCAGTTTTCTTCCCATATCCTATGCATCCTAAGTCTTGCCTAATCACATCATAATTGCCTGTCCCCCAGATATAACTCTTGCCCTGCGGTATATACCTATCCCTTTCCATCGCTAAAGTAAACGTAACCAAATTGTGATCACTATCACCAAAGTGCTCAACTACCGCCAAATCTAACACCTGTCCTGGTTCATTACCCAGTACCAAATCCAATGTGGCTTCGCCTCTCGTTGGCCTATCTACATACTGTGTCAGGAAACCCTCCTGCACACATTGGACAAAAACGGACCCTTCTAAAGTCCTCAAACTATTGCGTTTCCAGTCAATATTCGGAAAGTTGAAGTCCCCCATAACAACTGCCCTATTACTCTCGCTCCTATCCATAATCACCTTTGCAATCTTTTCCTCTACATCTTTGGAACTTTTCGGAGGCCTCTAGAAAACTCCCAATAGGGTGACCTCTCCTTTCCTGTTTCCAACCTCTGTAGACGTGTCCTCATCAAACATCCTTTCTGCCACCGTAATACTGTCCTTGACTAACAATGCCACACTTCCCCCTCTTTTACCACCTTCCCTGCTCTTACTGAAACATCTAAACCCCAGAACATGCAACAACCATTCCTGTCTCTGCTCTATCCATGTTTCCGAAATGGCCACAACATCTTAGTCCCAGGTATCAACCCATGCTGCAAGTTCACTCACCATGGGCGCAATTCTGCCCCCCCCCCCAAATCAGCAGGCCGAGATTTACGGCAGGCCGCTCGGAGAATCGCCGCTTGCCGTTTGTAACGGGCGAGTGGCGATTCTCCGGCTAGGATGGACCAAGCGGCCTGCCCAATACAACGTGTTCACGCCGGCGCCAACCACACCTGGTCGCTGCCGGCGTCAACAGTGCAGGAACGCTGCGCGGCGGCCTGTGTATGGGGGGGGGGGGATCGGGCACTGCAGGGGCGCTCAAATGGGGTCTGGCATGCGATTGGTGCCCACCAATCTGTGGGCCGGCCTCTCTGAGAGATGCACTCCATTCCTCCGCTGCCCCGCAAGATCACTCTGACATTTCTTGCGGGCGCCCGCGGGGAGGATGGCAACCGCGCATGCGCAGGTGATGTCATTTAAGTGGCGTCGGCCGCGTAATTTACGCGGCGCCAAGGCCCCGCGCGCGTTAATGACGCGGCGGCGCTCTTCGCCCCCTGGGAGTGGGGGAATAGGGGGAGAGGAGTGGTCTCCGACGCCGGAGTGAAACACTCCGGTTTTCACACCGGCGTCGGCACTTAGTCTTCCGTTGGGAGAATCCGGCCCCTTATTCCGGATGCCCCTGGCGTTGAAGTAGACACACTTCAAACCACCTTCCTGGCTGCCGGTACACTCCTGTGACCTTGAAACCTTGCTCATGACCTCACCACTCTCAACCTCCTATACACTGGAGCTACAATTCAGGTTCCCATCTCCCTGCTGAATTAGTTTAAATCCTCCCGAAGAGTATTAGCAAAATTCCCCCCAGGATATTGGTACCCCTCTGGTTCAGGTGTAGACCATCCCATTTGTAGAGGTCCCACCTACCCAGAATGAGCCCCAATTATCCAGGTATCTAAATCCCTCCCTCTTGCACCATCCCTGTAGCCACGTGTTCAACTGCTCTCTCTCCCTATTCCTCGTCTTGCTAGCACATGGCACGGATAACAACCAAGAGATAATAACTCTGTTTGTTCTAGCTCTAAGTTTCCACCCTAGCTCCCTGAATACCTGCCACGACTTGGGGCTGCTCCCCCTCCCGCTTAAGGATCCCCAAAACACAATCCAACACATCTTGGAAATCTTTCCCGAGAATCGCGCCCTGTCATGTTGGGAAGATTTCATGGGGTGATTCCCATCGGATGTTTGGGTGCAATCCAGATCAGTATTCACCCACATTTAATAATGTTTTTGAAGTTTGGGGAGATTCCCGCTGAAAAAACCCGATCTTAGAATTATTTTCTGTTGTGGGGAACTAAAGACTCCGGCAAGACTGGCCCCACAGAGATTGGGGCACCATTTTTGAATGGTGCCCATATCTCAAAGTTATGTTGAGCACTCGCCACAACTCCAGCCATGGACTTCGCAATCCCTCGCAGACATGGGAAACACCCCCAACACTCGACCCCGGACGGCAACCCCCCCATAAAAATGTCCACGTGACCCCCTCCTCCACACCGTCCAGGCGTGATGGTCACCCGGCCCATCCCCATCCATTCTCGTCAACATCGGAGCATCACCACCAAGTCAGCATGCCCCACTGTGGGGTCACTGAGGGCCCCCCCACCATTATGGTCCCCCCATTTTAGTACCCCCCTTTCAGATTCCCCTTTTAGGCTCCCCTTCACCCCCCCACCCATCAGACCTCCCCCTACATTCCCATTCTTTAGCCCTCCCAGCCTTCATACCCACCCTTACTGCCCCCACCATACATATATCCCCTCATCCCCCCCTTTCATGGGCATGGCTGCCCCCAAGCCCCTCCCCTTGGCAGTGCCCCTTGGCCGTGTCCCTGCAATGCCGTACTGGCACCCTGCAGTGGCATAAATGCAAAGGCTGGAACTGCCAGGTGCCAAGGACAGTGCCCATGTGCCAAGGGGCCTAAGTGCGGCCTTGCCCTGTCCCAGAATACTCGGGGGCTCCAATGGCCCCTAAGGCCCCAGGTGTGGCCATCGCATCTGGTCTCTGTTTTTGGAGACCTGTACTAATTTGTGCCGACCTCAGGCTTCGCTGGTGGAGCCGGTGAATACCAGGAGCCGGGAGTTGCCCATGTTTAAATTAGTTTAATTATACATTTAAATCAGCTGATGCCCAGTGAGGGTGTGATCCAGACTGCAGCAGCCCTAACTGGTTGGGAACGTCATGCTCAGCTCGGTTCCCGGCACAAAATTTGTTCTTGGCCTCTCCCACTATTCACCGGGAATAGTGGAATCTTCGATGGGCACAACACAGTGGGGCAATCACGCCCTTTGTATTCTCTTGGTTCAACAACTGGTAGCTTCACTAATTCTCCTCCCCCTCCTCACTGGGTTCCCTGTCAGGCAACCTGCTCCTTTAATGAAGTCTCCCACATTCATCGTGGAGTAGGACAGGGATGTTTCTGATCTTTTTAAAAGAACAACACAGCAAGTGTTTCTTTCTTATAGTGTAAGATTTTTGTAATGTGTTATTTCTACAGTAGTAGAATGTTTGTGTAATTCCTGGCAATGAGTCCCCGACATTCACAACCCAGCATTTTACCTCCATAGTTTTTAAATGGATCATGTTGCTGACAAATTCACTTGCATTATGTTATGGTCCAGGGTTTAGAGAACCCCAAAGTGTATCATGGAGTTCACCTGACCCACAACTTTTACCAGATTGTGGTATGGGGAGCTCACGGCCCATTCTGAAGGTGTGGTACAGCAGAAATGGAAAAGTATTTATTAAAGCAAAACAATGTTTATTCTATGAACTCAAGTTAACCTTTTTAAAATATAGAGTGAATATCTTAGCAACCATTAATTCAAATACAACCCCCAAAGAATACAACACCAAGTAATCCTTTAAGCTTTCCTTTTAACATCCATAAAACTTAAAAACCTTTTATCAGAAGCACATCAGGTTAAAGACACGACTGTTATTAGTTTTAAATCACCAGCATCGATTTACAGTCTTTAGGTTACAGAGAGAAACTCATACACCTTCTGGCTGAGACTGCAGCTATCCAGTTCTGAAAGCGAAACTAAAACACACCCTGCAGCAAACAGCCTACAATGAAAGTAAAAAGCTGACAGACAGCCCAGCTCCACCCACTCTCTGACATCACTGCAGTGCTAAACACCCATTTCTTAAAGGTACTCTCATATGACACCTCCCCCCAAGAAAATAATAAACCATCAACTTCAAGATGGTTTCATTTTTCACCTGTTCACTATCCTTTAAAAATGCACACAGTAAATATACTTTTTTGTTTCAAATAAAACAACACGCAAACAGGTATAATAATAGTCCAATTTTTTTTTGTTCTTTGGTCGGGTCTGTTGTGCTGTGTTTTGGGGGGGATTTTGTGGTTGGGTGGATTCCTATGTCTCCTTTGTCTGTCGGGCAGGCCTGTAGGGGTTGGACAGGTGGCCGTTTGGGCATCGGTGGCTGGAATTGGGGATGGAGCCCCGCGGGGGGAGAGGCCCGAGCCGGGGAAATTGGGACTGGGCCTGGAAGGGAAACTATGCCAGAGGGGGTGGGGGTCAGTCGGGTAGAAAGCGCGGGTTTTTTCCCGCGCTAAGGATGGAAAGAGGCGAGGCGGTGCTGAAAGCGTGGGCTTTCTTCCTGCGCTGAGAGTGGAAGAGGTGGGGTTGAGGGGGGCGGGGAGTGCCCGCTGATGGACAGGAGGGGGGAAGGGGGATTCCTACACTGGGGGGGTCGATGGAACGGTGGGAGTAGCCGGGGGAGGGGGCGGGGGGGGGGGGGGGGAGCGGTGGGGGGGGGATCCGGGTTGCTGCTGGAATGACCAAGGGGCAGCTGGAGTTTGTAGAGGAGGTCAGGGCGGGAGTCTGCCGCTGGGAGGAACGAGAAGTGCGCGGGGGCGCGGACACGTGGTTGGCCTGGGATGGGTTATCGGTTGGGGAGGAGGGGCTGTTAGCCCCCTGATCCAGCTGATAACCAGGAACCGAAGAGGCCTGAATGGGCCGGTCAAGCGGGCCTGTGTGTTCGCGCACCTGAAGGGGCTTAAGGCAAATGTGGTCATGCTTCAGGAAACGCATCTACGGGTGGCAGATCAGGTAAGACTAAGGAAGGGGTGGGTAGGACAGGTATTCCATTTGGGGCTGGATGCAAAAAATCGGGGGGGGTGGTGGCGACCTTGGTGGGGAAGCGGGTGTCATTTGAGGCACTGAGCATTGTTGCAGACAACGGAGGTAGGTATGTGATGGTGAGCTGGAGGGGGTGGGGGTGGTTTTGGTAAATGTATACGCCCCGAATTGGGACGATGCGGGGTTTATGCGGAGCATGCTGGGCCGGATCCCGGATTTAGAGACAGGGGGCTTGATACTGGGTGGGGACTATAACACGGCGCTGGACCCGGCATTAAATCGCTCTAGGTCTAGGACGGGTAGGAGGCCGGCGGCGGCCAAGGTGCTGAGGGAGTTTATGGACCAGATGGGGGGGTAGATCCGTGGAGGTTTGCGAGGCCGGGGGTCAGGGAATTTTCATTCTTCTCCCACATCCATAAGTCCTACTCTCGGATTGAGTTTTTTGTAATGAGCCGGGTGCTGATTCCGAGGGTAGAGGACATGGAGTACTCGGCGATAGTCATCTCAGACCATGCCCCACATTGGGTGGACCTCGTGCTGGGGGAGGAGAGGGACAAGCGCCCGCTGTGGCATTTGGAGGTGGGACTGTTGGCAGACAAAGAGGTTAGCGGGTGGGTCCGGGGGTGCATAGAGAGGTACTTGGAGACAAACGATAACGGGGAGGGGGGGGGTGCAAGTAGGGGTGGTTTGGGGGGCGTTGAAGGCGGTGGTCGGGGAGAGCTGATCTCTATCAGGGCCCATAAAGAAGGGAAGGAGAGGAGAGAGAGAGAGAGGCTAGTGGGGGAGATGGTCAGGATAGATAGGAGATAATTAGAGGCCCCGGAGGAGGGGCTACTCAGGGAGCGGCGCAGCCTTCAGGCCAAGTTTGACTTGTTGACCACCAGGAAGGCGGAGGTGCAATGGAGGAAGGCACAAGGGGCGGTGTATGAGTATGGCGAGGCGGCCAGCAGGATGTTGGCACACCAGCTTAGGAAGCGGGAGGCAGCGAGGGAGATTGGAGGAGTGAGGGAAGGAGGGGGGAGCACGGTGCGTAGTGCGGCGGGGATTAACTGGGTCTTCAGGGACTTCTATGAGGGACTGTATCGGTCTGAGCCCCCATCGGAGGAGGAGGAGATGGGTTGTTTTCTGGACCGGCTAAGGTTCCCGAGGGTAGAGGAGGAGCGGGTGGCAGGGCTGGGGGGTGCCGATTGGGTTGGAGGAACTGGTTAAGGGACGAGGGAGCATGCAGGCGGGGAAGGCACCAGGGCCAGATGGGTTCCCGGTGGAATTCTATAGGAAATAGGTGGACCTGTTGGGCCCGCTGCTGGTTAGGACTTTCAATGAGGCAAGGGAAGGGGGGGGGGGGGGGGGGTCCTGACCCCAACGATGTCCAGGGCACTGATCTCCCTGATCTTGAAGCAAGACAAGGACCCATTGCAGTGCAGGTCGTATAGGCTGATTTTGCTTCTCAATGTAGATGCGAAACTGCTGGCAAAGATATTGGCCACGAGGATCGAAGACTCTGTCCCGGGGATGATACACGAGGAGCAGACGGGTTTTGTGAAAGGGACGCAGCTGAATACCAATGTACGCAGGCTCCTAAATGTAATTATGATGCCGCCGGTGGAGGGGAAGGTGGAGGTAGTGGTAGCTATGGACGCGGAGAAGGCCTTCGATAGGGTGGAGTGGGGATACCTGTGGGAGGTGTTGAGGAGGTATGGGTTTGGGGAGGGGTTCGTCAGCTGGGTGAGGCTGCTGTATGAGGCCCCAGTGGCGATAGAGCCCCTGGCCATGGCATTGAGGGAGTCTAGGAATTGGAGGGGGTTTGTGCGAGGGCGGGGGGGGGGGGGGGGGGGGGGGGGGGGACAGGAACACCGATTATCGTTGTATGCAGACAATCTGCTATTGTATGTGGTGGACCCGGTGGGGGAGATGCCGGAGGTGTTGAGGAACCTCAGGGAGTTTGGGGATTTCTCCGGGTATAAGCTTAACTTGGGGAAGAGTGAGCTGTTCGTGGTGCACCCGGGATACCAGGAGAGGGGGATTGGGGAGCTTCTACTAAAAAGGGCAGAGATAAGGTTTAGGTATCTGGGGGTGCAGGTGCCTAGAAGCTGGGGGGCTCTGCATAAGCTTAACTTGACGAGGCTGGTGAAACAAATGGAGGAGGAGTTCAAAAGGTGGGATATGCTGCCGCTCTCCCTGGCGGGTAGGGTACAGTCCATTAAAATGGCGGTGCTCCCGAGGTTTCTGTTTTTGTTTCAGTGCCTCCCCATCCTGATCCCTAAGGCCCTTTTCAAAAGGGTTAACAGGAGTATCATGGGGTTCCTGTGGGCTACGAAGACCCCGAGGGTGAGAAGGGTGTTTCTGGAGCGGAGCAGAGATGGGGGGGGGGGGGGGGGGGGGGGGGGTTGCTGGCATTGCCTGACCTCTGCGGGTATTATTGGGCTGCCAACGTGGCGATGGTACGCAAGTGGGTAATGGAGGGGGAGGGGTGGCTTGGAAGAAGTTGGAGATGGCGTCCTGTGTGGGCACGAGCCTGGTATGATGAGGTACACTTCAAGCCCGGTGGTGGCGGCGACCCTTAAAATTTGGGGGCAAAGGAGACATCACAGGGGGGAGGTGGGGGCCTCGGTGTGGTCCCCGATACGTGAGAACCATCGGTTTGCCCCGGGGAAAATGGATGGGAGGTTCCGGAGCTGGTACAGGGCGGGTATTCATCGACGGGAAGTTTGCGAGCCTTAGGGAACTGGAGGAGAAATTCGGGCACCCCCCGGAAACACCTTCCGATATATGCAGGTTAGGGCGTTTGTTAGGCGTCAGGTGGTGGAGTTTCCTCTGCTGGCGGCGCCCAAGGTTCAGGATAGGGTGTTGTCGGGGGGTGTGGGTCAGAGAGGGTAGGATTTTGCCAATTTACCAGTTGATACAGGAGGAGGAGGCCTCGGTGGAGGAGTTAAAAGGCAAGTGGGAGGAGGAATTGGGGGAGACAATCGATGAGGATACGTGTGCGACTGCTTTGGGAAGAGTGAATTCTTCCTCCTCTTGCGCCAGGCTTAGCCTGATACAATTTAAGGTTCTGCATAGAGCACATATGACCAGGGCAAGGCGGAGCCGGTTCTTTGGGAGTGAGGATAGGTGTGTGAGATGTTCGGGGGGGGTTCTGCAAACCATACTCACATGTTCTGGGCATTACCAGCGTTAGAGAAGTTCTGGAGGGGTGTAGCGAGGACGCGATCAAAGGTGGTGAACTCCAGGGTTAAGCCAAGCTGGGGGCTTGCAATATTTGGGGTATCAGATGAGCCGGGAGTGCAGGAGGTGAAAGAGGTCGGTATTCTGGCCTTTGCATCCCTGGTAGCCCGGCGAAGGATTCTGCTTCAGTAGAAGGATGCGAGACCCCCAAGCGTGGAATCCTGGATTAATGACATGGCAGGGTTTATTAAATTGGAGAAGATGAAATTTGCCTTAAGGAATCTGTGCAGGGGTTCATCAGGCGGTGGCAACCGTTCCTAGACTTCCTGGTGGAGCGTTCGTGGGTGGTCAGTAGCAGCAGCAGCCTGGGGGGGGGGGGGGGAGGGGGGAGGGGTTTGTCTATGTTTGGTTGGGGATCTATTATTGTTTATTGGTTATTGTTCATTGTACATTGCATTGTTTAGTTGTTTATTTATTTTTGCTGCTTTCATTGCTCTGTTCAGGGGTGGGGGGGGGGGGGGTTGTTTTTTCTTCTGTTTCTATTTTTCTTTTCTGTTATTTATGTTGTAAATATTTTGAATAAAAATATTTACAAAAAAAAAAGAAATTGATTCCCACTTTTCACTTTCGGAAGCGGTCCTGCGCAATCAATTAGGACCCGTGTAAAAGGTTCCTCAAATGCTGGAATGGGTAATAAGGGCACTGGTTTTATCACTGCTTGAGGTTTCCCTATCACTTGACATGTGTGACATGATTGACAAAATGTAACTACATCTGTATGTAGTTCAGGCCAATAAAATGTTTTTGGATTTTAGTTTGAGTTTTCCTTATCCCCAAATGACCTCCCACTGGTACCTCATGTGCAACTCGCAACACCTGCTTTCTATACCCTACCGGCAATACTACTTGATGAATATCTGCCCACTTTTCATCCGCCTGCATATCTGGCACCTTCTTATCAATCACCTCTTGACCAGGCTGTACAATCTTTTGCACCTCCTTCGCTTCACTTGGGCTTTCCTTTCCCACTTTCACAAACCCTTATCCTGTTTTACCACAGCAGCCTTCCCAGTGCTTTTCTTCAACCACCAACACTGTGACTTTACATGGCCTAGTTCATTACAGTGAAAACATTTGAAACTTTTCATGTCTCTTCCCCCCTCCTGGATTTCTTTTTTAGTCTGAGGTACACTCTCCTTATTATCTCCCATCAGATCACCTTTGCCTCTACTACTTGAGTATTTCTCATGTCCCCAGTTTCTGTCCCTCACAGGCTGAAACTGATGTTGGAAACCAAACTTTGATATATGAACTAATTCATAATCATCTGCCATTTCTGCTGCTAATCTCACAGTTTTAACCCTCTGCTCTTCCACATGAGTTCTCACTACATCAGGAATTGAATTTTTAATCTCCTCCAAAAGCATAATTTCTCTGAGTGTTTCATACATTTGGTCTATTTTCAAAGCCCTTATCCACCTATCAATATTATTCTGTTTGACCCTTTCAAACGCCATGTATATTTGCCCAAATTCTTTCCTCTAATTTCTAAACCTTTTTCTGTAGACTTCAGGCACTAGTTCATATGCAGCTAAGATGGATTTTTTCACCTCCTCATGCATCCCAGATACCTCCTCCGGTAGTGATACAAACACTTCACTAGCCCTACCTACCAGCTTTGTTTGAATCATATTACCCCAATGTCCTGTGGCCATTTCATTTGTTTAGCTACCTTCTCAAATGAAATGAAAAAGGCTTCTACCTCCTTCTCATCAAACCTTGGTAATGCTTGGACATATTTAAATAGATCCCCACCAAGCTTTCGACTATGACGCTCTTTCTCACTATCCTCATCACTATCATCCAACTGTACGTTTCCCTTTATGTCTGCCAATTTTAACTGACTGTCATGTTTCATGGCCATTTTCTGAAGTTCAAACTCTCTCTCTTTATCTTTTACCCCTGATTTGTATCTCACTCTCTCTTTCCTTTTCCTCTCTATCTCTTTCGTATTCAAGCTGCTTTAATTATTTCTCATGTTCCGTTTGTTTAATTTGCAACAGAATTTTTTCAATTTCCAATGAGTCAAACTCATCTCAGGCATCTTCAAATGCTTAGCCACCGCCATAATGACCTCACCTTTTCGCATTTTGTCAGGTAATGTTAACTGCAATGTTTTTGCCAAATCTAACAGTCTGCTTTTAGTCTCTGTCCATAAGGTACTGCGTGTGACCGTCTCCACCCCCAGGAACTTCAGAGCCTCTGAAAGTGCCATTGTCCTCAACACACTCCCTACTTAAACTAAAATACCACACCTGAAAAGCAACCACAATATGCTCACCCCTCACTGACTTTAAGTTCACTAAGTCAATCCAATAGGTAGACTTTTATCCTCCGCGTTCCCCCAATTTGTTATGGGCCAGGATTTAGAGACCCCAAAGTGTATCATGGAGTTCATCTGACCCACAACTTTTAATAGATTGCGGTATGGGGAGCACACGGCCCACTCTACAGGTGTGGTACAGCAGAAATGGAGAAGTATTTTTTTAAAGCAAAACAATGTTTATTCTATGAACTCAAGTTGACCTTTTTAAACATACAGTGAATACGTTAGCAACCATTAATTCAAATACAACCCCCAAAGAATACAACACTAAGTAATCCTTTGAGCTTTCCCTTTAACATCCATAAGACTTAAAACACCTTTTACCAGAAGCGCATCAGGTTAAAGTCACTACTGTTATTAGTTTTAAATCACCAGCATCGATTTACAGTCATTAGATTACAGAGAGAAACTCATACACCTTCTGGCTGTGACTGCAACTATCCAACTCTGAAAACGAAACTAAAACACACCCTGCGGCAAACAGCCTAAAATGAAAGTAAAAAGCTAACAGACAGCCCAGCTCCACCCACTCTCTGACATCTCTGCAGTGATAAACACCAATTTCTTAAAGGTACTCTCACTACAGATATTTATATACATACCCATTTAGAAACACCCATTTCTTAAAGGCCCTCTCACATGACAATTACCACATAATATTGTTTAGATTTTGGTGATTTCCTGCTGAAAGCCAAATTTCCTTTTGTGGTGGGAACTAAATGTGTTGCATGATTTTTGAATCAAATTTCCTTCCTTTTAAAAATATTTCAGTTTATCTCCATGTCAGGTTTCAACATAAAGAATTCTTGTTCCCTCTCAATGTCAGCAAAACTAAGCAGCTGGTCATTGATTTCAGGAAGTGAAATGTCGTACACGCCCCAGTCTGCATCAGTGGTGCCGAGGTGGAGATGGTCGACAGCTTCAAAGTCCTAGCTGTAAACATCACCAACAATCTGTCCTGGTCCACCCACGTCGACGCTACGACTAAGAAAGCACAACGCCTATACTTCCTCAGGATACTAAGGAAATTCGGCATGTCTACAACGGCTCTTGCCACTTTTTATAGACAGACCATAGAATGGGTCCTTTCTGGCTGCATCACAGTCTGGTAAGGCAGCCCAAGACCATAAGAAACTACAGAGAGTCATCAACACTGCCCAGACCTTCACACAAACCCGCTTCCCATCCATTGACTCCATCGACACCTCCCGCTGCCTTTGAAAAGCAGGCTGCATAATCAAAGATCCCGGTTATTCTCTCTTCCAAATTCTTCCAGAAAGCATGAGAGAAAAAAGTTTGAGAACATGCACCAATAGATTCAGAAACAGCTGCTTCCCCCCTGTTACCTGGCTCCTGAATGGCCCTCTTATGGACTGATCTGATCTTATGCACTGAACTGATCTTTCTGCGCATCTTCTCTACAGTTGTAGCGCTATATATCATTTACTTTACCCACTGTATATGTTTATGTATTTTCATTATGTATCCTCATGTATTTATTGTATGTTCTATGTTTTCATGTATGGAGCGATCTGCCTGGACTGCCCGCAGAACAATACTTTACAGTCGTTCACGTGACAATCAATCTAAATCTAAATCTTTAGTGTCTTCCACATATGTGGCATGCCCAAAAGCATTCTATAAGCAACCAGTTACTGGTGAAGTATAGTTTATGTTGCAAAAAGGCAAATGTGGCAATCACGTTATACAAAGCAGGATCCAAGAAACATTAATTAGTATTTGGCCAATCTATTTCACTGTTGCTGCAGGAGGGATAATTGTTCAGCAGGGCACAAGGAAAAGTCTGTGCTCTACTTACAACCGTGGAAGGGTGGAAACTTAGATCCAGGACAAACAGTTATTATCTCTGGGTTGTTACCCGTGCCACGTGCTAGCGAGTCGAGGAATAGGGAGAGAGAGCAGTTGAACAAGTGGCTGCAGGGATGGTGCAGGAGGGAGGGTTTCAGATTCCTGGACAATTGGGGCTCATTCTGGGGTAGGTGGGACCTCTACAAACGGACCTACAAAAGGTCTAGACCTGGACCAGAGGGGTACTAATATCCTGGGGGGGAGGTTTGCTAATGCTCTTCGGGAGGGTTTAAACTAGTTCAGCAGGGGATTGGGAACCTGAATTGTAGCTCCAGTACACAAGAAGTTGAGAGTAGTGAGGTCATGAGTAAGGCTTCAAAGTTGCAGGAGTGTAGTGGCTGAAAGGAAGGTGGTCTAAAGTGCATCTACTTCAATGCCAGGAGCATCCGGAATAAGGTGGGTGAGCTTGCGGTATGGGTTGGTACCTGGGACTTCGATGTTGTGGCCATTTCGGAGACATGGATTGAGCAGGGCGAGGAATGGTTGTTGCAGGTGCCGGGGTTTAGATATTTTAGTGAGCTCAGGGAAGATGGTAAGAGAGGGGGAGGGGTGGCATTGTTAGTCAAGGGCAGTTCTACGGTGGCTGAGAGGACATTTGATGAGGACTCGAATACTGAGACAGTATGAACAAAGAAAGAAGAACAAAGAACAAAGAAAAAATTACAGCACAGGAACAGGCCCTTCGGCCCTCCCAGCCTGCGCCGATCCAGATCCTTTATCTAAACCTATTGCCTATTTTCCAAGGTCTACTTCTCTCTGTTCCCCACCCGTTCATATATCTGTCCAGATGCATCTTAAATGATGCTATCGTGCCCGCCTCTACCACTTCCGCTGGCAAAGCATTCCATGCACCCACCACCCTCTGCGTAAAAAACTTTCCACGCACATCTCCCTTAAACTTTTCCCCTCCCGCCTTGAAATCGTGACCCCTTGTAATTGACACCCCCACTCTTGGAAAAAGCTTGTTGCTATCCACCCTGTCCATACCTCTCATAATTTTGTAGACCTCAATCAAGTCTCCCCTCAACCTCCGTCTTTCCAATGAAAACAATCCTAATCTACTCAACCTTTCTTCACAGCTAGCACGCTCCATACCAGGCAACATCCTGGTGAACCTCCTCTGCACCCACTCTAAAGCATCCACATCCTTCTGGTAATGTGGCGACCAGAATTGCACGCAGTATTCCAAATGTGGCCTAACCAAAGTCCGATAAAACTGTAACATGACCTGCCGACTCTTGTACTCAATACCCCGTCCGATGAAGGCAAGCATGCTGTATGCCTTCTTGACCACTCTATTGACCTGCATTGCCACCTTCAGGGTACAATGGACCTGAACTCCCAGATCTCTCTGTACATCAATTTTCCCCAGGACTCTTCCATTGACCATATTGTCTGCTCTTGAGTTACATCTTCCAAAATGCATCACCTCGCATTTGCCTGGATTGAACTCCATCTGCCATTTCTCTGCCGAACTCTCCAATCTATTTATATTTTGCTGTATTCTCTGACAGTCCGCCTCGCTATCTGCAACTCCACCAATCTTAGTATCATCTGCAAACTTGCTCATCAGACCACTTATACCTTCGTCCAGATCATTTATGTATATCACAAACAACAGTGGTCCGAGCATGGATCCCTGTGGAACACCACTAGTCACCTTTCTCCATTTTGAGACACTCCCTTCCACCACTACTCTCTGTCTCCTGTTGCCCAGCCAGTTCTTTATCCATCTAGCTAGTACACCCTGAACCCCATGCGACTTCACTTTTTCCATCAACCTGCCATGGGAAACTTTATCAAACATCTTACTGAAGTCCATGTATATAGAATTTTTTCATAGAATTTACAGTGCAGAAGGAGGCCATTCGGCCCATCGAGTCTGCACCGGCTCTTGGAAAGAGCACCCTTCCCAAAGTTAACACCTCCACCCAGTAACCCCACCCAACACTAAGGGCAATTTTGGACACTAAGGGCAATTTATCATGGCCAATCCACCTAACCTGCACATCTTTGGACTGTGGGAGGAAACCGGAGCACCCGGAGGAAACCCACGCACACACGGGGAGGATGTGCAGACTCCGCACAGACAGTGACCCAAGCCGGAATCGAACCTGGGAGCCTGGAGCTGTAAAGCAGTTGTGCTATCCACAAGGCTACCGTGCTGCTACCGGAGGCTTATGTAAAGATGAGACGTGATGGTTCAGTTAGGGCGCTTGAGAGTTATAAGTTAGCTAGGAAGGCTCTAAAGAGAGAGCTAAGAAGAGCCAGGCGAGGACATGAGAAGTCTTTGGCAGGTAGGATCAAGGATAACCCTAAAGCTTTCTATAGATATGTCAGGAATAAAAGAATGACTAGGGTAAGAGTAGGGCCAGTCAAGGACAGTAGTGGGAACTTGTGCGTGGAGTCCGAGGAGATAGGAGAGGTGCTAAATGAGTATTTTTCGTCTGTATTCACACAGGAACAAGACAATGTTGTCGAGGAGAATACTGAGATACAGGCTACTAGACGAGAAGGGCTTGAGGTTCATAAGGAGGAGGTGTTAGTGATTATGGAAAGTGTGAAAATAGATAAGTCCCCTAGGCCGGATGGGATTTATCCTAGGATTCTCTGGGAAGCTAGGGAGGAGATTGCTGAGCCTTTGGCTTTGATCTTTAAGTCATCATTGTCTACAGGAATAGTGCTAGAAGACTGGAGGATAGCAAATGTCGTCCCCTTGTTCAAGAAGGGGAGTAGAGATAACGCCGGTAACTATAGTCCAGTGAGCCTTACTTCTGTAGTGGGAAAAGTCTTGGAAAGGTTTATAAGAGATAGGGTGTATAATCATCTGGAAAGGAATAATTTGATTAGAGATAGTCAACATGGTTTTGTGAAGGGTAGGTCGTGCCTCACAAACCTAATTGAGTTCTTCGCGAAGGTGACCAAACAGGTGGATGAGGGTAAAGCAGTTGATGTGATGTATATGGATTTCAGTAAAGCGTTTAATAAGGTTCCCCATGGTAGACTATTGCAGAAAGTACAGAGGCATGGGATTCAGGGTGATTTAGCAGTTTGGATCAGAAATTGGCTAGCTGATAGAAGATAAAGGGTGGTGGTTGATGGGAAATGTTCAGACTGGTGTCCAGTTACTAGTGGTGTACCACAAGGATCTGTTTTGGGGCCGCTGCTGTTTGTAATTTTTATAAATGACCTGGAGGAGGGCGTAGAAGGATGGGTGAGTAAATTTGCAGATGACACTAAAGTCGGTGGAGTTGTGGACAGTGCAGAAGGACGTTACAAGTTACAGAGGGACATAGATAAGCTGTAGAGCTGGGCTGACAGGTGGCAAATGGAGTTTAATGCAGAAAAGTGTGAGGTGATTCATTTTGGAAGGAATAACAGGAAGACAGAGTACTGGGCTAATGGTAAGATTCTTGGTTGTGTGGATGAGCAGAGAGATCTCGGTGTCCATGTCCATAGATCCCTGAAAGTTGCCACCCAGGTTGAGAGGGTTGTTAAGAAGGCGTACGGTGTGTTAGCTTTTATTGGTAGAGGAATTGAGTTTCGGAGCCATGAGGTCATGTTGCAGTTGTACAAAACTCTGGTGCGGTCTCATTTGGAGTATTGCGTGCAGTTCTGGTCGCCACATTATAGGAAGGATGTGGAAGCATTGGAAAGGTTACAGAGGAGATTTACAAGGTGTTGCCTGGCTTGGAGGGAAGATCTTACGAGGAAAGGCTGAATGACTTGAGGCTGTTTTCGTTAGAGAAAAGAAGGTTAAGAGGTGACTTAATTGAGGCATACAAGATGATCAGAGGATTAGATAGGGTGGACATTGAGAGCCTTTTTCCTCAGATGATGATGTCCAGCACGAGGGGACATAGCTTTAAATTGAGGGGAGATAGATATAGGATAGATGTCAGAGGTAGATTCTTTACTCAGAGAGCAGTAAGGGCGTGGAATGGCCTGCCTGCAACAGTAGTGGACTCGCCAACACTAAACGCATTCAAATGGTCATTGGATAGGCATATGGACGATAAGGGAATAGTGTAGATGGGCTTTCGAGTGGTTTCACACGTCGGCACAACATCGAGGGCCGAAGGGCCTGTACTGTGCTGTCATGTTCTATGTTCTATGTTCTCCGTGTCTTGGGATCTTTTATATCTGGCTGGAAGATGGTATATATGGCAATATAGCCCCCCCCCCCCCCCTCCCCCCCTGTTTGTTTTGGTTTGGCTATATGACAAAATCAAACCAATCTTTCACTTTAATGTTGCTGTAATAAGGGTTATTAAGTTGAGTGTACCAACATCCATTCAAGATTCAAGTGTTACCTGATTACCAATCCAAATTAAACTGACAAGCCCGTGCCAACTTGAACAGTGTAAGTATTCCTTTCCTGGCAAGCACCTTGCACTGACTATCGCATTTTCAGAGTTACCAGAACTGAATTCCAGTGTCCAGCCGGCACTCAGACTTTAAAATCTTATTGTATGAATCCACACATCTTTTTGTCCAGGTCTCAGAAAGTTGTGGGAGGAGATCTGTACTATGCATCTCCTGCCCACACAGTCAACATTGCCATCACATTGCTGGCCATTCTATCCTCAATAATCATCATTGTGTTGAGTTTGTTATTGGCTTCAGTACCAAATGAGTGCAACAAAAAAACTATAACACGCAAATAATCCTGAGTTTGGAATTGAAATGACGGTGACAGCGTCTCATTACCTTGGTGGATGCCTTTTTGGGGCTAACCCTTGTTATGGACAGGATGGGGTTTAATCTACACAGCCCTAATTTCTCCTTTTCCCACCTGTCCATCAATAGAAAGTGTTTTGATTTTGATTTCTCCTTTATAAGTGGTGATGTATCTACCCAAGCACACTTCGTTTTGGTGTAATCCAATCTTTTGTCAATAGCCTGGCAGCAAACTCAAGATAGGGGCCGGAATATTCCTGGTGTTGGGATTCTCTGGTCCCTCCGGCAGTGCACCTCCATCCGCAGGTTTCCTGGCAATGTGAGGTGGCTTCAGTGGGAAATCCCAGTGACAGCGGCGGGAAGAGAGAATCCCGCCTCCAGCGAACGGTGTGCTGCCTCCCACTGCTGAGAAGCAGGCAGCTGAGGGACCAGAGAATGCAGCGCAGGATAAAGTTAGAGGGTTAGTTTATTTTACACACCTTCAAAACCTGGAAGGAGAATTTGCATCTTTTTCCCCCTATGCCCCCCTTCAACCCATTATTGTATTGCAACAGTAAAAGGAGGATACAGCAAAGAAAGAGGCACAGGGTAAAGACCACAGAGAAAATAAGAATTATTGGGCTCCCACCTCTGAGCTCCCCAGTGTTGGATTTGAAGGTACCGCAAAGAGGTACTGCAAATCACTCTCAGAACGTCCCAGGTAAGGGTTTGCACGGCAATTGCCCAGAAGGGCAACTTCCTCTGGGCAATTGGTCTGCACTGGGAACCATCTGAAAATGTGATTTAAATCATTAACTTCATCTGGTTCCATGTGTGCTGCACAAATTGTTGGGGGCCCGTTTAGCTAAGATGGCTGGACAGTCAGTCCATGATGTGAGGCCAATAGTGTGGGTTCAATTCCCAGATCAGCTGAGATTATTCATGAAGACCCACCTTCTCAACCTTGCCCCTCGCCTGAGGTGTGGTGATCCTCAGGTTCAATCGCCATCCTCAAAGTTCATCTGGGGCTGTAGCGACTTTGCTTTTATACTAATAATTACCCAAAGAAAGTTCAAAGAACTAAAACCTCTTCTAATTTCTGGGTAACTACTGTAAAGACCTAGCCTGAAACCAGAATGGGATTCCCCCAACATTGCCGACATCACCCCCCCCCCCCCCCCCTCGTCATTGTCCTCCCCCCCCCCCACTCCTCTCATCCCCCACTAACCATCCCTCCAAGGCCTGACCATTCCCACCTCCCTCCTGAGATCAGAGCCCACCACCCCCTAACGTCTAACTCTTCACACTCCCCTGACCTCCGACCAACTCCCAAAGTCCAACTGCCTCACCCTTCATGAGGTCGGTACACTCCCAGCTCTTCATGGGATTCCCTCAATCCAAACGGATGCAGAGCCCAGCCCATCCACAGGCCTAACTGGGCCCCACCCAAGCCAGGCTCTCTCCCACCCAGCCTAACAGGACCACGGTCCAGTACAAACCCCGCCGCCCCCCCATGAAACTTCCCCACCTCACCCTGAACCGCCTGATCCTCCCCAAGGCGTGACCCCCACCCACCTATCAAAGCCAAACCATCCCCACTGTGGTGATATGCCTGTAGATATGTACTCAGCAGTGTGACCTCCCACCAGCAGGTGGCAATGTACTCAGCAGTGTGACCACCCACCGGCAGGTAGCGTCAGAAATAACTCAGGCCACATCTGGCTATCGCCAGAAGGTTGTAAGACGCACAGTCGTGCAGAAGGGTAGTTCCAAGAGAGTCTAAAGTAACTCTGTGATAACGTGCTCTGTACCAGGTGTTACCTTATTCGTGTACATTAATAAATCCTGGTGCTGGCTAAGACACCAGCAGTTCTGATTCATTGCTAGACAATAACATGGAACACAACGCCCACTACCCTGACCTCCATCCCTGAGCCCCCAGAGGTTCAACTGCCCCTACCGACTCACCCCCTCTGGTCTCTTTCCAACCCCCAAAGGCCTGACCACTCCCAGCCCCCTCCCGAGATCACAGGCCTCTACCCACCCCACACTCCCGCATTCCCCTGACCTCCAACCAACTCCTGAGGCGCAACCTCCTCACCCTTCTGATGTGTTGGGCAGGCTGGGCCTATGTGGACTGCACTTGATGCAGTGTAGCGAGAGACAGACTTCCAACACTTGATGAGATGCAACACGATTTTATTTAATATCTAACTATTTTACACGTTCAACTGTGGGTTGACACTATGCAGACTTGACTGGAGACCTGAGGCTAGCCTGACCAGAATTACTGACTATCACATGGTGTTTGCACTGGCTATGTGCACGAGCTCTGACTGTCTCAGAGGCTGGATCCCGAGAGAGCGGGAAAACTGGTGCTCTCTGGCTTTATCGTGGTCGTGTCCTGTCTGGTGATTGGCTGCTCTGTTCTGTGTGTTTACTGGTCATCCTGTGTGTCAATCACTGCCTGTCTGCACTCCATTATATACATGAATGTATATTATGACATAAGAACATAAGAACATAACATAAGAACTAGGAGCAGGAGTAGGCCATCTGGCCCCTCGAGCCTGCTCCGCCATTCAATTAGATCATGGCTGATCTTTTGTGGACTCAGCTCCACTTTCCGGCCCGAACACCATAACCCTTAATCCCTTTATTCTTAAAAAAACTATCTATCTTTACCTTAAAAACATGTAATGAAGGAGCCTCAACTGCTTCACTGGGCAAGGAATTCCATAGATTTGGGTGAAGAAGTTCCTCCTAAAGTCAGTCCTAAATCTACTTCCCCTTATTTTGAGGCTATGTCCCCTAGTTCTGCTGTCACCCGCCAGTGGAAACAACCTGCCCGCATCTATCCTATCTATTCCCTTCATAATTTTAAATGTTTCTATAAGATCCCCCCTCATCCTTCTAAATTCCAATGAGTACAGTCCTAGTCTACTCAACCTCTCCTCATAATCCAACCCCTTCAGCTCTGGGATTAACCTAGTGAATCTCCTCTGCACACCCTCCAGTGCCAGTACGTCCTTTCTCAAGTAAGAGACCAAACATCTCCCCTTTTTTTGTAGTTTGTGTTTAGATAATAAATATTAAGGTGCATGTGCGTGGGGATGTGTCTGTGTGCATGACTATGTACAGAATGTGCTAAAATGGACTTATATACATGGGAAGGTGTCGCTAGTGCAGATGTAGAGCAGATGAAACGGTAAAAAAACAATATTTACAGAGGTCAAAACGATAGGTAACAAAATTGTGCAAACGGTCAGTCTATAAGTTTAGTCTCTGTGGCAGGCGACAAATTCTGGTTGACTGAACGAGCACTTGGCCCTGTTGAGTCGGAGGCCATGCTCGTAGATTCTGTGGAATACCTGCTTGAGGCAATCGATGTGTTCTTGAGGAGTGAACACATGGTGTTCCGACATGGTGCGTGAACCACAGGGGTGGCGTTCGGTTTGAGCAGGAATTTGTATCGGTATGGGAGTGTGCTGGATGCGAGCCTTGTTGACTGTGAGGACAGCACACCACTCGTCGTCAGGATCCACGCTTAGGATTGGGAGGTGTTTCACCATCTTTCAGAAAGGCAGCGCATGCTTAGTAATGATGCCCACTCGGAATGGGGACTTGAGGCACTCGGCGTCAGGATCTGTTGGGCTGTCAGGGTCGGAGTCTGGCACGGCCTGCTGTATCGAATGGATGCTTCTGCGCCATGGCTGGGATCGCTGGATGCTGGGCAGTGGAGCAGATCTGCAAAGGGCTGTGTAGTGGCTAAGCTTGCCACACTGTAGACACCGCGTGATTTTGCCGGACATTGCCGCTTTAAATGGGCGGAGCCACAATTCGGACATGTCATGACGCCAACGTCAGCGCGTTCCGTGCACCAATGCGCATGCGCAGTGCGGTCGAATGACATACGCACCTGCGCAGGCTGGTCGTCAGTCTCGCTGTCCCCTCGGTCGTGGCAAGCATGCGCTGGAGCCCGGGAAAAGCGCGCGAAATGGCCACTCTCATCGAGACTCAGGCCCTGCATTTGTGCGATAGCCTGCACCCGTTCCGCCTCATGGGGGGTTAGCTTTGCCGTTTCTGCCGCCCTGATGTGGGAGTACCGATTGTTAGCATGTTTGTGGAGAACGCACGTTTCAATGGCGATGGTGAGTATGAGCTGCTTGACTTTCAGGAGCTGGTGGCGAAGGGAATCGGAGTGGACCCCGAAAACGATCTGATTCCGGATCATAGAATCAGTTGTCGAGTCATAGTTACATGACTGTCCGAGAATGCGGAGATGGGTCAAAAAGGATTGGAAAGGTTCATCCTTACCCTGAAGCCTCTGCTGGAAAATGTACCGTTCAAAGCTCTCGTTCACCTCAATGTCGCAGTGGCTGTCGAACTTCAGCAGCACTGTTTTAAATTTCGTCTTGTCTTCGCCTTCAGCGAATGTAAGGGAGTTGTAGATGTGGATAGCGTGGTTCCCAGCTGTGGAGAGGAATAGTGCGATCTTCCTGGCATCCGATGCGGCCTCGAAGTCAGTGGCTACGAGATAGAGTTGGAACTTTTGTTTGAAGATCTTCCAATTTGCACCGAGGTTGCCGGCGATGCGGAGCTGCGGAGGAGGGCGGATGTTTTCCATGTCACCGGATGGCTGCTTGCTGGTCAACGCTGATTCACTCAAGGTAGGTCCGTCAATTTTCAGCATCGCTACCTGGTACCATGATGTGTTGGGCAGGCTGGGACTCTGTGGACTGCGCTTGGTGCAGTGTAGCGACAGACAGACTTCCAACACTTGATGAGATGCAACAGATTTTATTTAACATCTAACTATTTTACATGTTCAACTGTGGGTTGACACTATGCTGACTTGACTGGAGACCTGATGCTAGCCTGACCAGATTTACTGACTACCACATGGTGTTTGCACTGGCCAGCTCACGAGCTCTGACTGTCTCAGAGGCTGGATCCCGAGAGAGCGGGTAAACTGGTGCCCTCTGGCTTTATAGTGGTCATGTCCTGTCTGGTGATTGGCTGCTGTGTTCTGTGTGCTTACTGGTCATCCTGTGTGTCAATCACTGCCTGTCTGTACTCCATTATAAACATAGATGTATATTATGACACCTTCCTCAGGTCCGATACGCCCCCCCCCTCCCCCCCTTGTGTTGTAAGAAAGAGGGTGTATCCCTCTTCAGTCCGATAAGGTTGGACTTCGATGCAGGGCTCATGGACAAAATCCACTTTCCCTGTCGAGGTTACTTCCATGATGAGATGGGCATGCAGTGGTGAAATGTCTTGTGGGCGATGGCATGCAATGTTCGGGGTTCCAATTGAACCAGCATAGATGGGGCCATGCATTCAGACTTGGGAGAAAGTCTTTTTTCTGAGCTGTTGCTTGGTTGATGGAAGATGGCAGACTGAGCTGCCTGGCTCCACAAGGGAGCCTGGGAGTCTGGCCCAGAGACGAAGCGGAGGCTGCAGCAGAGGAGCGGGCTGCAGAGGGGCAGGTGGCAGCTGTTCAGGCTGGAGGGCCGACCGCCCAATAGGAGGAGGAGGAGGTGCCAAGGATGCGGTGGATGTCCAGGGCCACACCACTGCTCCATCTTGGCTTTGCCAAAGGATGTATAATCCTTAGTCTGGATTTTTGAGATTGCTAATATTTCAATCGTTCAGAATTTCAAAAGAGTTGTGAGGATCCTTTAACCTAGCAGACTGCTACTTCTGTCTCCCTACAATTTGTATAGTGAGAAGTCTGAAAACACCAGGTTAAAGTCCAACAGGTTTCTTTCGAATCACTAGCTTTCGGAGCACAGCTCCTTCCTCAGGTGAAGGAAGAGGTGTATCCCAGAAACATATCTATAGTCAAAGCCAATGATGCAAGACTATACTTTAATGGACTTTAATCTGGTGTTGTAAGACTTCTTACTGTGCTCACCGCAGTCTAAAGCTGGCATCTCCACATCATGGCTACAATCTGCATGTAATGGCATGTTTAAATTGATCACCTCACAGTAGTACATATTAATTGTCCATAAAACTTGTCCAAAATTTTGTCTTCATTGCCTCAATAAAACAGTTAATGATAGGTCGGATCATCTGGTAAGTTTCCTGTGTTCAACTGTGAACGGTTCCTCCAGAGAGTAAAAGTTGTATTTGCAACATTGAATGAATTTGTGGCTGATTGCACCCAGAGATGTTGTGACACTGTGGTCATATGCTTTGTTCCGGGAAAGAGCAAATGTGAAACCTTATTTGTCGAGAGTTAGCCCATGTCACAATACTTGGTCTTTAACATTCCCTTTTTGCTAGTTAGACCTTGTAATCACCTTGATATGTGCAGCAGTTAGCCCTTAGAATTGGTCTGCTCAATAGGTCAATTAGTTGGGCATGGAAATGAGAGAAACCTTTCTCCTTGGAGGTGACAGGACTCCAGATAGGTACAGAGGGCTGAATCCTCCATTTGCCGACGCCAAATTCACAAAGCGCGATTGGGCGGAGAATACACACCGACGCCGAAATCGAGCCTGACGCCGTTTTCACGCCAAATCGGGATTCTTCGGCCCCCCAAAAATGACGAAATCACGACGCTCGCCACGCAGCCTTAAAGTACAGTAGGCATTTCATTAGCAGTCATTAGAAGTCCTGACAACCGATGCTCCGGGGCCTCAGCAATTCAGCGCCTCAGATGGGCCGATTTCCCGACGGCGTGTTTCTAACGTGCTCTAATGTGACAGGCCGAGCAGCCTGGGAGCACCCCAACAGGACAGGGGCGGTGCCCAGGCACAGACCGCCATTACGGCGGCCATCTTGCTAGCTACCCACCCCGGCCCACCCCACCACCCCACCCAACCGGCAGCCAGCCACCAGGGGGTCCACCCATGACCACACCGACGGTAGCCCCCAGTGAGGGCAGCGCCATCCGACGGTGCCCCTGGCAGCAGGGACGGGCGCCAGGACCTTGGGCACCGACGGGGCCGGAGTACGGGGGTGGGGGGGGGGGGGAACATGCATGGGTCAGGCCCTCGGTGCCTACCGGGGCAACTGTGTAGCCCATGGTACCTGGTTGAGCACGGGTGTATGCAACATGATAATATGTTTGTCTTTCACCCCATGCAGAAAACAATGGCTTTTGGACATCAGCCAGCGGTGCTGGCCGCCATGGCAATGGTCGCTACCCTGCATGAAGCCCTGTGGCAGCATGAGCAGAGGCCGCCCAGAGAGGAGGAGGAGGCTGCAGAGGGGCAGGTGGCAGCTGCTTAGGCTGGAGGGCCGGTCGCCCAATAGGAGGAGGAGGTGCCAAGGATGCGCCGGATGAGGCCCTGCGTATACCGCAACCACATGTCCTTTGAGCACCTTCCGGACTGGGCATGCAGAAGGAGACTGCGGTTGAGCAAGGAGACAGTGCAACACATCTGCCAGATGATGGCACACCTGGCACCGCATCGGTCTGGGGGGTAGTCACCCTCTCCCAGTGACTGTCAAGGTGAGGGTCGTGCTGAGCTTTTACGTGAGTGGGGACCTGTCCAGGCATCGGTGCACAGGTGCATCCACACCGTCACTCCCTGTGGACTGCGTCCATCAGGATGCCCGGGCAGCGGGGTTCGCTGCCGTCGCCGGGATGCCCAGGATCCAGGGTATCATTGATGGAATGAGTTTAGGAGGAACTTCTTCACCCAAAGGGTTGTGAATCTATGGAATTCCTTGCCCAGTGAAGCGGTTGAGGCTCCTTCATCAAATGTTTTTAAGGTAAAGATAGATAGTTTTTTGAAGAATAAAGGGATTAAGGGTTATGGTGTTCGGGCCGGAAAGTGGAGCTGAGTCCACAAAAGATCAGCCATGATCTCATTGAATGGTGGAGCAGGCTCGAGGGGCCAGATGGCCTACTTCTGCTCCTAGTTCTTATGTTCTTATGTTGCCCTACAGCCACTGGCGGATAAGAGGTCGCTGTTCACAAACAGGAAGGGGTACCATTTGATGAACATACAGGTGGTGTGCGATCATCAGATGCGCATTATGCTCATCTGTGCCCAATTCCTGGGCAGTGTATGAATCCTTCATACAGGCGCACTTGGTGATCCCTGACATGTTAGAGGGACACCCCCACTGTCTCCGGGGCTGGCTGCTGGGCGACAGGGGTTACGCATAACAGTCGTGGCTGATGATGCCTGTACAGAGGCTGCAGACCGAATCGGAGAATATGAACGAGTCATGTACATTGCCTGGGTACCGGGCGCAGACATGCAGGATCTTCATCCGGTAGTCACAGACCACCTGAATGTTTATGGAGTAGGCCCCTTTCCTTTTCATGAACACGGCCCTGTTATCTGTTGGTGGCCGCACGGCAACGTGCATCCCATCGATCGCCCCCTGTACCATGGGCACCTTGGCCACTGCAGTGAAGCCCACTGCCCGGGCATCCTGGTGGGCGCGGTCCACAAGGAACTGAATGTACCGGTCCGCAATGTCTGTCACTGCACGGGTGCACTGACGCCTGGGAAATGCCGGTCAGGCCCCACTCGGCGACTGGAACGACCTCGTGGCTTAGAAGTTCAGGGCCACCGTCACCTTGATGGTCACAGGGAGCGGCTGTGTGCCCCCCCCTCAGTCCCACGCTGTGCCAGGTGTGCCATCAGGTGGCAGATATGGGTGAAGGTTTCCCAGCTCATCCTGAGTTTACCCCTGTATACCCGGTCCGTGAGGTCCTGGTACAACGTGCAACGCCGGTACACATGGGGCCACATCAGACGCCTCCATCGACGTGGCACCACCACCACCTCCTCCTCCTCATCCTGTCGGGCGGCTGGCCCTCCAGCCTGGGCAGCTGCCACCTGCCCCTCTGCGGCACACTCCTCTGCGGCAGCCTCCGCCGCCTCCCTGGCACGTCCCTGTTCCAGCTCCCATAGGGCAACATGTAAAAGGGCAGCTCCCGCCACGGTGGCCAACATCGCTGGGTGATGGCCAAACATAACGGCCTGCAGGGGGTGGGGTTAGACGACATATCATCATTGAACATACCCCCCTCCTCAGCCAGGTGCCATGGGCTGCATGGTCGTCACTGTTGCCAGTTGGCTCCTAGCCAGGCAAACCCCCCTACCCCAGCACTCCCCACTCCACCCCCCCCACACCCCCTCCCTGACAATCCTCAGCCCGGCACCTGCCGATCCCCTCCCCCCGCCCCACCCAACCCCCAGAGGCACCGACCCCGACACTGCCGCACCACCGGCCCTGGGGGGGCCCTGGGGGGGCCCTGGGGGGGCATCCACCACCGACAAGCACAACCCTCCCCCCCAGCCAGAGCCGGGCCGTCTCTTCTGTGGTGGCCCCCCCCCCCCCCCCCCCACACCAATCTCTGCCTCCTTCTTCGTTGGCATTAGCCAGCATTACTGGTTGACGGCATTAAAAAGGTACTTTAATTTACGCCGGCGTGACATGTGGTCACATCGGCGGAACCTCGGCCCATTCGGGCCGGAGATTTGCAGCAGGCCCGGGGACCAGCACGTCATGCCGATTCTCCCGATTCTGCGAGGTGCGCGGCGCAATTCCCGTGGGTCAGAATATCGGAGTGCTGGCGTCGGAGCGGCGGGGCATGTTTGGCGCACCCACTCGGCAATTCTCCGACCCGGCGCGGCACCGGAGAATCCGGGCCAGGATCTATTCACATTTGGAAGTGAATGATCTCATTAGCGACAGACTGCATGGTTTTGTACAAAGGAGGTCGTGTCTCACTAATTTGATTGAATTTTTTGAGGAAGTGACAAAAATGATTGATGAGGGAAAGGCTGTGGATGTTGTCTACATGGACTTTAGTAAAGCATTTGACAAGGTCCCTCATGGCAGGCTGGTGCAAAAGATTAGATCACATGGGGTCAGGGGTGAACTAGCTGGATGGTTTCAGAACTGGCTTGGCCATAGAAGACAGAGGGTAGCAGTGGAAGGGTGTTTTTCCCAATAGTGGTCTGTAACTAGTGGTGTTCCGCAGGGATCAGATGTCATCCCGACGTAAATTAGTGGTGTTTCGCAGGATCAGTTCTTGGACCTTTGTAATATATATATATAAATGACTTGGAAGAAAACATAATGGGTTTGATTAGTAAGTTTGCGGATGATACTAAGATTGCTGGAGTTGAGGGTAGTGATGAAGATTGTCAGAGAATACAACAGGATATAGATAGGCTGCAAAATTGGGCAGAAATGGCAGGTGGAATTTAACGCACACAAATGCGAGGTCGATTCAATTCAGGTGGGAGCTATAAAATAAATGGTAGACCCATCAGGAGCATAGACACACAGAGAGATCTGGGTGTGCAGGTCCACAGATCCTTAAGAGTGGCAGCACAGTGGTTTAGCCCTGCAGCCTCACGGAGCCGAGGTCCCAGGTTCGATCTCGGCTCTGGGTCACTGTCCGTGTGGAGTTTGCACATTCTCCCCGTGTTTGCGTGGGTTTTGCCCCCACAACCCAAAGATGTGCAGGCTAGGTGGATTGGACACACTAAATTGCCCCTTAATTGGAAAAAAAAATGAATTGGGTACACTAAATTTGTAAAAAAATAAGTGGCAGCACCGGTGGAAATAGTAAAGAAAGCATACGGCCTGCTTGCCTTCATAGGAAGGGCTATCGAGTATAAAAGCTTGAAAATTATGTTACAATTATATAGAACGTTGGTTAGGCTACATTTGTAATACTTTGTCCAGTTCTGGTCACCGCACTACCAGAAGGAACGTGGAGGCTTTGGAGAGAGTGCAGAAAAGGTTTACCGGGATGTTGCCTGGTATGGGGGGTGTTCATTATGAGGAGAGATTGAATAAACTGGGATTGTTCTCCCGAGAGAAATGGAGGCTGGGGGGGCGACCTGATAGAAATTTTTCTATTATTAGGGGTATAGATAGGGCGAATAGTTGGAGGCTTTTTCCCAGGGTGGACATGATGGTTACAAGGGTGCACAAGTTCAGGGTGAGGGGGGGAAAGGTTTAGTGGGGATGTGCGGGGGCAGATTTTTATACAGAGGGTGGTGGTGGCCTGGAATGCACTGCCAAGTGAGGTGGTTGAGGCAGATGCGTTAGCGACCGTTAAGACTTATCTGGATAGGCACATGAACAGATGGGATATAGAAGGATACAGGCGATTGATCAGCGCAGGCTTGGAGGGCCGAAGGGCCTGTTCCTGTGCTGTATTGTTCTTTGTTCTTTGTTGACACTGTTAGACCATCTGCCGCATGCAGCCCAGGGGGTGGGTAGCTGATGGCATCAGTGGCTAGGGCACACGGCCATTGTGGCTTGCATGGGTGCTGCCATGTGAAGCAGGTTGGGGGTCCAGCCGTCCCCCGGGGAGAAGGGTCCGGGTCACATGTGTGTGTGTGGGGCGTACAGGGGGTTGGTGCCAGTATTAACTAGTATTAATCGTATAACATACTGAAACCGAGAAACTCAGTGACAATCACCTACACTGCACATGGTCTGGTCGGTCCCCAGGTTTTACTCAGCTTGCTGCTCCTGCTCTGCATGTTGGTGTTTCTGGATTCTGCAGAGATCATTGATCCTACATCCACCCCATTTCCACATCTCTCTTCTCACTGAACCATGATTCCTGGATACTGCCTCTATTCCAAATCGCCTCAGTTTCCAACTTAGATTCCAAAAATAATTGAAAAAAACACTGCACCTTTTATGGACAATGGAATTATGTAGTGGATTTTATCTTTCCGAGATTAAAGGATATATTAATAAATGGACCCATTTTTGAGTGCTCCAAATTTCAATAAACCATTGAAAATAGCGATAATGCTCGGTGCAGGGGCATTGATGTTACAAGGTGAAACTGCGTTAATTCACCCAGTCAGTTGTTTCTCAAGGAAGTTTAATACATATCAGTGAAGATACTTCACAATTGAGAATGAAATATTACTCTTGTGGCTCTTCAAGAGTTTTAAGTATATGTTAATCATGAAGAGACATTAATTCACACCGATCCGAATCCTCTGGTGCTTTGGAAAGGACATGGATCAATAACCTTCAGTTGTTTCACTGGAGTTTGATGCTGCAACTCTTCATCCGCAAAATTGAGCATGTTCCTGGAAAAACATTGTCATGGCTGATGCCCTGACCAGAGTTCAAAGAAGGGTAACAGAAAAAAAGGCAGGATCTGAGTCATAACATTTCCATGGTGTTTGCAAGCAGCTAATCCTAACTGTTGCATTTACTTTCTTTTGCTTTAATTACAATCTTATTAATTTTGGAAATATGAAATGTGTTTTGCGAAACATGAAAAGATTTACTGTCCAGTATTGCTAATTGTCCAAACTGTTTATGATGAGAAGAACTTGCCACATTTCAAAACTGTTGGAAGGAAACCTTCACTGTGGTAAAACTTCCTTGTTCCCAAGGGTGCAAGTGTGTCAGAACCTGTGGTTGAAAAGTTGTATTTTTTGCGATCATATATTTTTGATAGATTTGTTCATTATTGAGTTGGGATATGATTCTACTTTCACCAATTTCTACTCTGTTTCAATAAAACAATTTCAATGATCTTTGTCGAAATCTGCCTATCTTTATAGTTGTCTGATTGGTTTGAGTTTTTCTTTACTTTATCATTCTCCTTGATATTGCTACTAACAAATGCAATTTGCTCAAATTGAAATCCAGGGCGGAATAAAGGAGGCTTTGCTATGGATTTTCACCATTGTCAGAGTTGGATCCTTTGTCGTTAACGTGCCAGCTACTAGCTCACACGATGATATGCCATCAAAATCAGCACCCTTTGGAAGTCGAAAGGCTTTCTTTAAGTCCCCAACTGAAATGGGAACCAAAATAAAGGAAACTGAGAAAGGAAATTGACCTTCCAGTTACTACGGAAACTAAGGGCAGAATTTAATGGAAACTTTTCTAAGTTCGTTTGTGACGGTTTGTTCGGGGAGTTTCATGCCAGCTCTGCCGGCAAGTTCCCCACCACTATCAAATGACACCTTAGTCACTTTTGTGAGCCCTGGGAGTTTCTCACCAGTTTAGCCCATACTTAGAATTTTTTTTTGCACTGGGGAGCTGAACCCAGAGATGCCATTTTGAAAGGGTGGCCCGATCTCAAAGTGAGCTTGTGGGTTCCGCACAACCAGCCCCACCATGGGCAATGTCACCCCCCACACACATGTGCACCACCCCATACCCCCTAAGGGACAGCTCCCCGCTATGAAGTCCCGAGGGAACACCCTTCTTGAGGCGCCCCACACCCTCTTACAAGCCCCCCTTCCAGGACCCCTGCTTGTCACCTCCCTAACATCCCAGAGGCCCCTACTTTCCTGCCATGCACCCCCAACCCATGGCAGTGCCACCCAGTACCCAGGGCACTCTTGTACTGCCACTCTGGCACCCTGACAGTGCTCCTGCCAGCTTGGCAGTGCCACTCAGACACCTTGGCAGTGCCAGGTTCCTGTGTTCCAGGGGAAGGGCCAGGGAGCCACCCTACACTGTCCCTGACTACTTAGGGGTTTCTGATGGCCCGAGAGAACCCGTGGGTGCTCTTCCACCTGGTCCATGATTGTATGGACCAGCACTGAATGATGCCCGGCTGCAGCCTCGCTGGGGAGGCTGGTAGATCCTGGGAGGTAGGGAGATCCCAGATAAGCTCGCCTTAGTAGGTTAAAACTGTTTGGTCACCCCCTTTTAGGTAGGATTCTGATTGTAATGCCTCGCGGGACTTGGGTATATCATACGAAGCGTGAAGACTGCCGGGAAGCCCACGGCAGGCCTCTCCCTGGATCTACTGGCAGCACTGTGCTCTCGCTTAAATGCAATATGGCCGGTAGATCACGCCCTAAGTCTGAAACTGAGAATAGAAACCAAAACTTCTGGGGTGACTGAAACTGGATGAAACATAAGCAGAGACACAGGGGAGGCATAGTAGTATTGTCGCTGGACCAGTAATCCAGAGACCCAGGATAAGGATCTGGGGACTTGGGTTCGAATCCCACTGTAAACTCTATAAAACATCTGGAATTAAATGTCTGATGGTGACCGTGAAACCATTGTTGATTATTGTAAAAACCCACCCGGTTCTCTAATATCCCCCAAGGAAGGAAGCCTGCAGTCTTTACCTGGTCTGACCTACCGGTGACTCCAGACCCACTGAAATGTGGTTGACTCATAAATGCCCTCTGAAATGGCTGAGCAAGCCATTCAGTTGTATTCAACCGCTACAAACGAATGGAGCTGGCCGTAACACCCGGCATCGACCTTGGCATCAGGAACGACAGTGGCAAATCCAGCCTGGTTGATCCTGCAAAGTTCTCCTTACAAACATCTGAGGGCTTGTGCCAAAATTGGGAGAGCTGTCTCCCAGACTAGTCAAGCAACAGCCTGACATAGTCATTCTCACAGAATCATACCTTACAGATAATGTCCCAAACACCACCATCACCATTCCTGGATATCTTTAAAACCCAGCACAGTGATATACAGTCGGGAGGGAGGGAGTTGCCTTGGGAGTTCTCAACATTGAGTCTCAACACCATGAAGCCTCATGGCAACAGGTCAAACATGGGCAAGGAAACCTCCTACTGATTATGACATGTCATCCACCCTAACCTGATGAATCAGTATCTTGCATGTTGAACTCCACTTGGAAGAAGCACTGAGGGTGACAATGGCACAGAATGTATACTGGGTGGGGAACTTCAATGCCCATCGCTAAGAGTGCTCGGTAATATCACCTCAGACCAAGCAGGCTGGGTCCCAAAGGACATAGCTGCTATACTGGAACCCAGAAGAGGGAAAAACATATCTAACCTCATTTGCACCAACCTGCCTTCCGCAGTTACATCTGTCCATGACAGTATTGGTCAGAATGACCATTGCATTGTCTCGTCTTCACTTTGAGGATACCCTCCATCATGCTGTGTGGCACTAAAAAGAAATGAAATATAAGTTGACAATGTCCTGACCATAGGCTGCTCTCCTCTTTGAGAGAGACCACAAGATCATAAACCATATGACATAGGAGCAGAATTAGGCCACTCGGCCCATCGAGTCTGCCCCACCTGGTCATGGGAATGTCACTTTAAGAAATGTTTGTCTGCTCAAGTGGCTGCAGTGATGTCAGAGTGTGGGTGGAGCTGAGCTCTGGCTCTGCTTTTTAGTTTTGCTTTGAGGATAAGCTTGGGTGTGTCTGTTTATTAGTTTTGTTTCATTGTTCGAGTTGCAGCAAGCCAAAGAAAGTGTCATTTTGATCTTTCTCTGCCATCTAAAGACTATCTCCAGATCATTTGGTGAATTCAGAGTGATAACTGCTCTCAGTAGAGAATTTAAACCTGATGTGCTTCTGTAAAAAGGGTATGTTTCAAAAAGGTTAACTGAGTTCTGGATGCTCCCCATACCACAATCTAGTAAAAGTTGTGGGTCAGGTGATCTCCATGATACACTTTGGAGTTCTCTAAACCCTGGCCCACAACAGCCTTCAATCATGGCTGATCTTATTCTCATCCCCATTCTCCTGCCTTCTCCCCATAACCCCTGATCCCCTTATTAATCCAGAACATATCGACCTCTGCCTTAAAGACACTCAGTGATTTGGCCTCCACAGCCTTCTGCAGCAAAGAGTTCCACAGATTCACCATTCTCTGGCTGAAGAAATTCCTCCTCATCTCTGTTTTAAAGGATCATCCCTTTAGTCTGAGATTGTGTCCTCTAGTTCTAGTTTTCCCTACAAGTGGAAACATCCTCTCCACGTCCACTCTATCCAGGCCTCGCAGTATCCTGTAAGTTTCATTAAGACCCCTCTCATCCTTCTAAACTCCAATGAGTACAGATCCAGAGTCCTCAACCGTTCATTCAGGGATCATTCTTGTAAACATCCTCTGGACCCTTTCCAAGGCCAGCACATCCTTCCTTAGATACGGGGCCCTGAACTGCTCACAATACTCCAAATGGGGTCTGACCAGAGCCTCATACAGCCTCAGAAGTACATCCCTGGTCTTGTATCCTAGCCCTCTCGACATGAATGCTAACATTGCATTTGCCTTCCTAACTGCCGACTGAACCTGCACATTAACCTTAAGAGAATTATGAACAAGGACTCTGAAGTCCCTTTGTACTTCTGATTTCCTGAGCATTTTCCCATTTAGAAAATCGTCTATGCCTCCATTCCTCCTTCCAAAGTGCATAACCTCACAAAGCTGACTGGTGCTGATTTAATCTGAGGGTCACCACACCTCAGGCAAGGGGCAAAGTTTAGAAGGCGGAGTCTTTATAGAAAACCTCAGCCCATACGGAATTGAACACATACTGCTGATGGTGCTTCGCAACTGAACTAACTGACACTGTGCAAAATGGGATAGACTTCGAACCGATCGAGCAACTCAAGACTGGCACCCATGGGGTGCTGTGGGCCATCAGAATTGTACATAACCACAATATGTAATCTCATGGCCTGGAACATCCCCCACTCTACCATTACCACCAAGCCAGGAGATCAACCCTGGTTCAATGAAGAATGCAGGAGGGCATGCCAGAGGAACACCAGTATCAACGTGGTGAAACTACAACACAGGACTACTTGTGTGCTAAACAACATAGAACATAGAACAGTACAGCACAGAACAGGCCCTTCGGCCCTCAATGTTGTGCCGAGCCATGATCACCCTACTCAAACCCACGTATCCACCCTATACCCGTAACCCAACAACCCCCCCCTTAACCTTACTTTTATTAGGACACTACGGGCAATTTAGCATGGCCAATCCACCTAACCCGCACATCTTTGGACTGTGGGAGGAAACCGGAGCACCCGGAGGAAACCCACGCACACAGGGGGAGGACGTGCAGACTCCACACAGACAGTGACCCAGCCGGGAATCGAACCTGGGACCCTGGAGCTGTGAAGCATTTATGCTAACCACCATGCTACCCTGCTGCCCCTATTACTCATCTCTGTTTTAAAGGATCATCCCTTTAGTCTGAGATTGTGTCCTCTAGTTCTAGTAACAGTAATAGAAAGAGCTGAGCAATTTCACATCCAACCGATCAGATCAAAGCTTTGCAGTCCTGCCAAGTGTTGCTGTGAATTGTGGTGAACATCCAATGTTACTAACATCCAATGTTAGTAACTCTAAAGGTCAAATCCAGTTAATAATTACCACACAATCAAGTCTGGGAAAACGTCACTTCCTGGTTCAGTGAAGGCATGAAAATGCATTGTTTGAAGAAGAATACCCCAAATCTGGCGGGGCTCGAAATGTAAACTGGAACATACCTCTGTGGTTCAGTTTACAGATGGAACTGCGTTTCTGCCTGCTGCATGGAGAACAAGTCTCCTCCCTGATGACTGTGCAAACAATTATACTGTTAAATCTCTTTGATACTCCCCTCTATTGATTCTGCCGTCTACCTTGCTCAAATTCCTTGCCTTGCGAAGTGACTATTTGTGTATCCCCAATGATCCCTGGCTCACAATGTTTCTAATACAGCCATTCACACCTCAATGTCTCTAGCCTCCAACTAATTCTGTTACTGACCAAATCGCATCCCATTATTCCTCTAGATGCCTGCTAGTCTTGTTACTTGTCTGTTATTTTACTTGCATCTCAAAATTCACTGTTTATCTTATTAACTTTGCACATTCCTGACACTTGTTTTTTGCCTTTGGGAGGAATACAGAGTGTGTGTCTAACTTGCCTCTGCATGTAGCCTGTCTCTGGGTGTGTGTCTCTGGGAGGATGACAGATCCTATCAGTTGGGCTGTTGGGGGTGGGTTCAGTCTCTCGCTCCGCCCCGCTCTATAAATTGCCAAGTTCAAGGTGGTCCACATTCAGTTTCCCCTCTCACTGCCACCGGGACCAGGATGGAGTACAGAGCAGACCAAGTGCCGATGAATCCCGGCGTCTATCCGTACCAGGGGCAGCAGCAGGTCCAGTCCACCGTCATTACCATGGCCCCGAATATGCCCCCCATCCGGGACCACCTGCCCTGGTCCATCTTCAACTTCTTCTACATGAATTGCTGCTGCCTGGGATTCGTGGCGCTGGTTTTCTCCGTCAAGGTGAGTGAGACCGCGGGGGGGGGGGGGGGGGGGGGGCAGAGACGCCGAGAAGAGGGGTAGAACCTGTTTTGTTAATTCTCTTGTTAAAAGTTCACAGAACTGTGATATCCCGGGGCTGCTGGACTGTGTTTAACAATGAGAAAGTCTCACTGGGCAATCTCTGCCGTGTTGTTAATCATTTGTGTCTATTTCTTACTCGCCAAACTGTTACAAATTAAACACATGTAATCTACAAAGTGTCACAGACTGACTGTCACGGAAACTGACAGCACAGAAAGTGACCATTTGGCCCATCCAGTCTGTGCTGGCTCTCTGAAAGAGCAGTCACGCTCAGTCCCTCAGTACTGGCCTTCTCACAGTGCAGCACTCCCTCAGTTCAGTCCCTCTGACAGTGCAGCACTCTCTCAGTACTGACCCTCTGACAGTGCAGCACTCCCTCAGTTCAGTCCCTCTCACAGTGCAGCACTCTCTCAGTACTGACCCTCTGACAGTGCAGCACTCCCTCAGTACTGACCCTCTGACAGTGCAGCGCTCCCTCAGTACTGACCCTCTGACAGTGCAGTGCTCCCTCAGTACTGACCCTCTGACAGTGCAGCACTCCCTCAGTACTGACCCTCTGACAGTGCAGCACTCCCTCAGTACTGACCCTCTGACAGTGCAGCACTCCCTCAGTACTGACCCTCTGACAGTGCAGCGCTCCCTCAGTACTGACCCTCTGACAGTGCAGCTCTCCCTCAGTACTGACCCTCCGACAGTGCAGCACTCCCTCAGTACTGGCCTTCTCACAGTGCAGCGCTCTCTCAGTACTGACCCTCTGACAGTGCAGCACTCCATCAGTACTGACCCTCTGACAGTGCAGCACTCCCTCAGTACTGTCCCTCTAACAGTGCGGCACTCCCTCAGTACTGACCCTCTCACAGCGCAGTGCTCCCTCAGTACTGACCCTCTGACAGTGCAACACTCCCTCAGTACTGACCCTCTGACAGTGCAGCGTTCCCTCAGTACTGACCCTCTGACAGTGCAGCACTCCCTCAGTACTGACCCTCTGACAGTGCAGCATTCCCTCAGTACTGACCCTCTGACAGTGCAGCGCTCCCTCAGTACTGACCATCTGACAGTGTAGAACTCTCTCAGTACTGACCCTCTGACAGTGCAGTACTCCCTCAGTACTGACCCTCTGACAGTGCAGCACTCCCTCAGTTCAGTCCTGCTGTAATTTCCTGATTACCTTTACAAATTAAACTGGATAACACAGTTCCAACTGTAACAGTGAAATTGCTACTTTCGATAAAGTACCTTGCAAAGACTATGAGCTTTTCCAAGTTACCAGAACATCTCACGCTATATTGTGTTCAGATAGCAGTAACATTTTCAGGTGGTGCTGTATATATTCACACTTGTTTCATTTTAGTCCAGAGATCGGAAGACTGTGGGCGATGTAGAAGGGTCTCGGCAATACGGATCCACAGCCCGAACACTCAACATTGTGGCCACCGTGCTGAGCGTTCTTTTCATCCTACTTATCATTGTGTTGGCAATCGCTGGTGTGTTTCGAGTGGCGCAGGCAGTACATCAAACCCCAAACTATTCTGGTTACCCTAAAGGTTGGAATTGAAGTGCTGGTGGCAGCGACTCATTGCCCGCGATGGTTTTATTGCAGAATTATTTTCCACACCTTAATGCACTCTGTCAACCGTTGTTTCTTTCTATCTATAGTGACCATGTGATGCTACGTGTTTAATGTGCAGAAATGCAGATTTATTTTCTTTAAAACCTGGCCAAGTTGTGGTCTTGATTATACTAATAAAGCAATTGATAAAAGGTTTGGTGACTCTCGGTGTTTAATGGGCAAGTTTCCTGTGTTCAACAATGAGCACTTCCAATTGACTGTAGCAAAATCTTTGGGCGGTACGCTGCAGTCCGCCAGCTGCAGCTTCCTGGGCTGCTTGCCATCGCTAGCAGTGGGATTTTCCGTTCCTGCTACCTGCCAATGGGATTTCCCATTGTGGCCACCTCATGTTGTGGGAAACTTGTGGGAATGGGTCCGCTGCCAGCAAATGGAGAATCCCACACTTTGTTCTTTCAAATACATTCGGTGGGATTCGCCATTGGCTTATGCCTGAATCGGGAAAGGCGATTGGGCATAGAATTGGTCGTGAGGCCAAAATCGTGGTTGACGCCAGGCGCCCAACATGATGCCATGATCTGGTGCTCCGACAGTGGCATCAATGTGTTCTACTCTGCACGTACAGTAAACACCATCCACATTTCATCAGCAGGCCTGACCCAGTATTGTCCGGGGCCTCCGTGATGCTCCGCCTCCCCCAGGAGGAATTACCGAAGCTGTGTTTCACTTGTGGTTTCAAATAATCGGAAACAAGCGATGTGGCTGTTGAGGGAGAGAGAGGAGGTAGGATTTGCAGAGCGTGACTGTGGGCTGTCAATCCTGTCACTGGCAGATTAGCGGGGGGGGGGGGGGGGGGGGGGGGGGGGCTGCGGTATTATCATGGCTGGAAGAACGCAAGGATTCATGAAGTGTTGAGAATAGCCACTAGAGGGTGCTACAGTTACTAGTATATCGGCAGTGATGCTAATCCTTGTGGGTGAGTCTGCGCAGAAGTTAGCTAGAGAGAGTCAGAAGTACAAATATTGTGAGTGAGAGCAGATCATAATTAATGTCAGTATTAAGATTAGTTGTAGATGAGCATAGTTTAAATGTTAGTAATCAACTGTGTATTCTTTAGGAGTACATGTTGAATCCAAATTAGTCAGGGTGACCACCCAAGGGAACATGGTGTCCAGCCATGGATCAACATTGTCAGGGCCTGCAAGGCAGCCATCTTGCTGCCCACCCAACTGACCGCCCACCTTGGCTCATGATTGTGCAGAGTGACACCAGCCGTATAGGTGCCCCCACCCCACCAACCCCCACGCCCTTGCCCCTACCATCCACCCTGCATCCCCCCCCCCCACCAACCCCCCTTCCCAACCAGCCGCCACCCGCAGGTGGGGCATCACGCAGCCCACCCAAGGCCAACACCCACAGTAGCCCACGCAGTCGGGCACCAAACAGGGATCAAGGAGTGTACTGCTTGCATAGGTAGTGACACCCAACAATACCCCTGGCAGTAAAGTTGGGCAGCAATGGCGCCAGGGGTGCGGAGGGCCAGGTGTCAGGCTGAACGTCCGTGGATGGGTGTGGGGATGGGGAAGGGGGGGAGGAGGGGGACGTGCGGGGGCAGGGACTGCAGTGCAGGTTGGGACCACTGTGCAGCCCGGTGAAACTGTTTGGTCATGAGGGTACGCACTATGCTAACATTCTGAAGGGAGAGGGTGAACAGCCAGAGGTCGTGGCACACATTGGTACTAAAGACTTAGGCAGGAAGAGTGATGAGATCCTGTAGCAGGAGTTCAGGGAGTTGACGCAAAATTGCGATTCTCCATTACCTTGACAGCGGGGTCAATGCGTTCCGGAATGCAGGTACAGTAGACACACTGGGCTGGACTCTCCGATTTTCAGACTAAGTGCTGACTCCGACGTACGAACAGTGGTGTTTTACAAAAGCAAAAATGGCTCAACAACTGTACCGATTCAGCTACTATAAATGTGCTAGCACCATCGCCATGTGGGACGCAACCAGTTCCAATGGACTAGCACCATCGCCATGTGGAACGCAACCAGTTCCAATGGGCTAGCACCATCGCCATGTGGGACGCAATCAGTTCCAATGGGCTAGCACCATCGCCATGTGGGACGCAACCAGTTCCAATGGACTAGCACCTTTGCCATGTGGGACGCAACCAGTTCCAATGGGCTACACCATCGCCATGTGGAACGCAACCAGTTCCAATGGGCTCGCACCATCGCCATGTGGGACGCAACCAGTTCCAATGGGCTAGCACCATCGCCATGTGGGTCGCAACCAGTTCCAATGGGCTAGCACCATCGCCATGTGGGACGCAATGAGTTCCAATGGGCTAGCACCATCGCCATGTGGAACGCAACCAGTTCCAATGGGCTAGCACCATTGCCATGTGGGACGCAAGTCGTTCCAATGGGCTAGACCATCGCCATGTGGAACGCAACCAGTTCCAATGGGCCAGCACCATCGCCATGTGGGACGCAACCAGTTCCAATGGACTAGCACCATTGCCATGTGGGACGCAACCAGTTCCAAAGGGCTAGCACCATCGCCATGTGGAATGTAACCAGTTCCATATGGCTAGCACAATCGTAATGTGGGACGCATACAGTTCCAATGGGCTAGCACCATCGCCATGTGGAATGCAACCAGTTCCAATGGGCTAGCACCATTGCCATGAGGGAAGCAACCAGTGCCAATGGGCTAGCACCATCGCCATGTGGAACACAACCAGTTCCAATGGACTAGCACCATCGCCATGAGGGAAGCAACCAGTGTCAATGGGCTAGCACCATCGCCATGTGGAACACAACCAGTTCCATATGGCTAGCACAATCGTAATGTGGGACGCATACAGTTCCAATGGGCTAGCACCATCGCCATGTGGGACGCAACCTGTTCCAATGGGCGAGCACCATCGACATGTGGGACGCAACCAGTTCCAATGGGCTAGCACCATTGCCATGTGGGAGCAACCAGTTCCAATGGGCCAGCACCATCGCCATGTGGAACGCAACCAGTTCCAATGTGCTAGCACAATCGTAATGTGGGACGCCACCCTTTCCAATGGACTAGCACCATCGCCATGTGGGACGCAACCAGTTCATATGGACCAGCACCATCGTAATGTGGGACCCAACCAGTTCCAATGGGCTAGCACCATCGCCATGTGGGACGCAACCAGTTCCAATGGGCTAGCACCATCGCCATGTAGAACGCAACCAGTTCCAATGGACTAACACTATCACCATGTGGAACGCAACCAGTTCCAATGGACTAGCACCATCGCCATGTGGGACGCAACCAGTTCCAATGGACTAGCACCATCGTCATGTGGAACGCAACCAGTTCCAATGGAGTAGCACCTTCGCCATGTGGGACGCAACCAGTTCCAATGGACTAGCACCATCGCCATGTGGGACGCAACCAGTTCCAATGGACTAGCACCATTGCCATGTGGGACGCAACCAGTTCCAATGGATTAGCACCATCGCCATGTGGGACGCAACCAGTTCCAATGGACTAGCACCATCGCCATGTGGGACTCAACCAGTTCCAATGGGCTAGCACAATCTTAATGTGGGACGCATACAGTTCCAATGGGCTAGCACCATCGTCATGTGGAATGAAACCAGTTCCAATGGGCTAGCACAATCGTAATGTGGGACGCATACAGTTCCAATGGGCTAGCACCATCGCCATGTGGAACGCAACCAGTTCCAATGGACTAGCACCATTGCCATGTGGGACGCAACCAGTTCCAATGGGCTAGCACCATCGCCATGTGGAACGCAACCAGTTCCAATGGGCTAGCACAATCGTAATGTGGGACGCAACCAGTTCCAATGGGCTAGCACCATTGCCATGTGGGACTCAACCAGTTCCAATGGGCTAGCACCATCGCCATGTGGAACGCAACGCGTTCCAATAGGCTAGCACCATCGCCATGTGGGACGCAACCAGTTCCAATGGGCTAGCACCATCGCCATGTGGAATGCAACCAGTTCCAATGGGCTAGCACAATCGTAATGTGGGACGCAACCAGTTCCAATGGGCTAGCACCATCGCCATGTGGGACGCAACCAGTTCCAATGGGCTAGCACCATCGCCATGTGGAATGCAACCAGTTCCAATGGGCTAGCACAATCGTAATGTGGGACGCAACCAGTTCCAATGGGTTAGCACCATCGCCATGTAGAACGCAACCAGTTCCAATGGACGAACACTATCACCATGTGGAACGCAACCAGTTCCAATGGACTAGCACCATCGTCATGTGGGACGCAACCAGTTCCAAAGGACTAGCACCATCGCCATGTAGATCGCAACCAGTTCCAATGGACTAACACTATCACCATGTGGGACGCAACCAGTTCCAATGGACTAGCACCATCGCCATGTAGAACGCAACCAGTTCCAATGGGCTAGCACCATCGCCATGTGGAACGCAACCAGTTCCAATGGGCTAGCACCATCGCCATGTAGAACGCAACCAGTTCCAACGGGCTAGCACAATCGCCATGTGGGACGCAACCAGTTCCAATGGACTAGCACCATCGTCATGTGGAACGCAACCAGTTCCAATGGGCTAGCACCATCGCCATGTGGGACGCAACCAGTTCCAATGGACTAGCACCATCGCCATGTGGGACGCAACCAGTTCCAATGGACTAGCACCATTGCCATGTGGGACGCAACCAGTTCCAATGGACTAGCACCAACGCCATGTGGGACGCAACCAGTTCCAATGGACTAGCACCATTGCCATGTGGGACGCAACCAGTTCCAATGGGCTAGCACCATCGCCATGTGGGACGCAATGAGTTCCAATGGACTAGCACAATCGTAATGTGGGACGCAACCAGTTCCAATGGGCTAGCACCATTGCCATGTGGGACTCAACCAGTTCCAATGGGCTAGCACCATCGCCATGTGGAACGCAACGCGTTCCAATAGGCTAGCACCATCGCCATGTGGGACGCAACCAGTTCCAATGGGCTAGCACCATCGCCATGTGGAATGCAACCAGTTCCAATGGGCTAGCACAATCGTAATGTGGGACGCAACCAGTTCCAATGGGCTAGCACCATCGCCATGTGGGACGCAACCAGTTCCAATGGGCTAGCACCATCGCCATGTGGAATGCAACCAGGTCCAATGGGCTAGCACAATCGTAATGTGGGACGCAACCAGTTCCAATGGGTTAGCACCATCGCCATGTAGAACGCAACCAGTTCCAATGGGCTAGCACAATCGTAATGTGGGACGCAAACAGTTCCAATGGGCTAGCACCATCGCCATGTGGAACGCAACCAGTTCCAATGGACTAGCACCATCGCCATGTAGAACGCAACCAGTTCCAATGGGCTAGCACCATCGCCATGTGGGACGCAACCAGTTCCAATGGACTAGCACCATCGTCATGTGGAACGCAACCAGTTCCAATGGGCTAGCACCATCGTCATGTGGAACGCAACCAGTTCCAATGGGCTAGCACCATCGCCATGTGGGACGCAACCAGTTCCAATGGACTAGCACCATCGCCATGTGGGACGCAACCAGTTCCAATGGACTAGCACCATTGCCATGTGGGACGCAACCAGTTCCAATGGACTAGCACCAACGCCATGTGGGACGCAACCAGTTCCAATGGACTAGCACCATTGCCATGTGGGACGCAACCAGTTCCAATGGGCTAGCACCATCGCCATGTGGGACGCAATGAGTTCCAATGGGCTAGCACCATCGCCATGTGGAACGCAACCAGTTCCAATGGGCTAGCACCATTGCCATGTGGGACGCAACTCGTTCCAATGGGCTAGACCATCGCCATGTGGAACGCAACCAGTTCCAATGGGCTAGCACCATCGCCATGTGGGACGCAACCAGTTCCAATGGGCTAGCACCATCACCATGTGGGACGCAATGAGTTCCAATGGGCTAGCACCATCGCCATGTGGAACGCAACCAGATCCAATGGGCTAGCACCATTGCATGTAGGATGCAACTCGTTCCAATGGGCTAGACCATCGCCATGTGGGACGCAACCAGTGCCAATGGACTAGCACCATCGCCATGTGGGACGCAACCAGTTCCAATGGACTAGCACCATCGCCATGTGGGATGCAACCAGTTCCAATGGACTAGCACCATTGCCATGTGGGACGCAACCAGTTCCAATGGGCTAGCACCATCGCCATGTGGAACGTAACCGGTTCCAATGCGCTAGCACAATCGTAATGTGGGACGCATACAGTTCCAATGGGCTAGCATCATCGCCATGTGGAACGCAACAAGTTCCAATGGGCTAGCACCATCGCCATGTGGGACGCAACCAGTTCCAATGGGCTAGCACCATCGCCATGTGGGACGCAACCAGTGCCAATGGACTAGCACCATCGCCATGTGGGACGCAACCAGTTCCAATGGACTAGCACCATCGCCATGTAGGATGCAACCAGTTCCAATGGACTAGCACCATTGCCATGTGGGACGCAACCAGTTCCAATGGGCTAGCCCCATCGCCATGTGGAACGTAACCAGTTCCAATGGGCTAGCACAATCGTAATGTGGGACGCATACAGTTCCAATGGGCTAGCAACATCGCCATGTGGAACGCAACCAGTTCCAATGGGCTAGCACAATCGTAATGTGGGACAAAACGAGTTCCAATGGACTAGCACCATCGCCATGTGGAACGCAACCAGTTCTAATGGGCTAGCACCATCGCTATGTGGGACGCAACCTGTTCCAATGGGCTAGCACCATCGCCATGTGGGACGCAACCAGTTCCAATGGACTAGCACAATCGTAATGTGGGACAAAACGAGTTCCAATGGACTAGCACCATCACCATGTGGAACGCAACCAGTTCTAATGGGCTAGCACCATCGCTATGTGGGACGCAACCTGTTCCAATGGGCTAGCACCATCGCCATGTGGGACGCAACCAGTTCCAATGGACTAGCACCATTGCCATGTGGGACGCAACCAGTTCCAATGGGCTAGCACCATCGCCATGTGGAACGCAACCAGTTCCAATGGGCTAGCACAATCGTAATGTGGGACGCAACCAGTTCCAATGGGCTAGCACCATTGCCATGTGGGACTCAACCAGTTCCAATGGGCTAGCACCATCGCCATGTGGAACGCAACGAGTTCCAATAGGCTAGCACCATCGCCATGTGGGACGCAACCAGTTCCAATGGGCTAGCACCATCGCCATGTGGAATGCAACCAGTTCCAATGGGCTAGCACAATCGTAATGCGGGACGCAACCAGTTCCAATGGGCTAGCACCATCGCCATGTGGGACGCAACCAGTTCCAATGTGCTAGCACCATCGCCATGTGGAATGCAACCAGTTCCAATGGGCTAGCACAATCGTAATGTGGGACGCAACCAGTTCCAATGGGCTAGCACCATCGCCATGTAGAACGCAACCAGTTCCAATGGGCTAGCACCATCGCCATGCAGAACGCAACCAGTTCCAATGGACGAACACTATCACCATGTGGAACGCAACCAGTTCAAATGGACTAGCACCATCGCCATGTGGGACGCAACCAGTTCCAAAGGACTAGCACCATCGCCATGTAGAACGCAACCAGTTCCAATGGACTAATACTATCACCATGTGGGACGCAACCAGTTCCAATGGACTAGCACCATCGCCATGTAGAACGCAACCAGTTCCAATGGGCTAGCACCATCGCCATGTGGAACGCAACCAGTTCCAATGGGCTAGCACCATCGCCATGTAGAACGCAACCAGTTCCAATGGGCTAGCACCATCGCCATGTGGGACGCAACCAGTTCCAATGGACTAGCACCATCGTCATGTGGAACGCAACCAGTTCCAATGGGCTAGCACCATCGCCATGTGGGACGCAACCAGTTCCAATGGACTAGCACCATCGCCATGTGGGACACAACCAGTTCCAATGGACTAGCACCATTGCCATGTGGGACGCAACCAGTTCCAATGGACTAGCACCATCGCCATGTGGGACGCAACCAGTTCCAATGGACTAGCACCATTGCCATGTGGGACGCAACCAGTTCCAATGGGCTAGCACCATCGCCATGTGGGACGCAATGAGTTCCAATGGGCTAGCACCATCGCCATGTGGAACGCAACCAGTTCCAATGGGCTAGCACCATTGCCATGTGGGACGCAACTCGTTCCAATGGGCTAGACCATCGCCATGTGGAACGCAACCAGTTCCAATGGACTAGCACCATTGCCATGTGGGACGCAACCAGTTCCAATGGGCTACACCATCGCCATGTGGAACGCAACCAGTTCCAATGGGCTAGCACCATCGCCATGCGGGACGCAACCAGTTCCAATGGGCTAACACCATCGCCATGTGGGACGCAACCAGTTCCAATGGGCTAGCACCATCGCCATGTGGGACGCAACCAGTTCCAATGGGCTAGCACCATCACCATGTCGGACGCAATGAGTTCCAATGGGCTAGCACCATCGTCATGTGGAACGCAACCAGATCCAATGGGCTAGCACCATTGCATGTAGGACGCAACTCGTTCCAATGGGCTAGACCATCGCCATGTGGAACGCAACCAGTTCCAATGGGCCAGCACCATCGCCATGTGGGACGCAACCAATTCCAATGGACTAGCACCATCGCCATGTGGGACGCAACCAGTTCCAATGGGTAGCACCATCGCCATGTGGGACGCAACCAGTGCCAATGGGCTAGCACCATCGCCATGTGGGACGCAACCAGTTCCAATGGGCTAGCACCATCGCCATGTGGGACGCAACCAGTGCCAATGGACTAGCACCATTGCCATGTGGGACGCAACCAGTTCCAATGGGCTAGCACCATCGCCATGTGGAACGTAACCAGTTCCAATGCGCTAGCACAATCGTAATGTGGGACGCATACAGTTCCAATGGGCTAGCATCATCGCCATGTGGAACGCAACCAGTTCCAATGGGCTAGCACCATCGCCATGTGGGACGCAACCAGTGCCAATGGGCGAGCACCATCGCCATGTGGGACGCAACCAGTTCCAATGGACTAGCACCATCGCCATGTGGGATGCAACCAGTTCCAATGGACTAGCACCATTGCCATGTGGGACGCAACCAGTTCCAATGGGCTAGCACCATCGCCATGTGGAACGTAACCAGTTTCAATGGGCTAGCACAATCGTAATGTGGGACGCATACAGTTCCAATGGGCTAGCAACATCGCCATATGGAACGCAACCAGTTCCAATGGGCTAGCACAATTGTAATGTGGGACAAAACGAGTTCCAATGGACTAGCACCATCGCCATGTGGAACGCAACCAGTTCTAATGGGCTAGCACCATCGCTATGTGGGACGCAACCTGTTCCAATGGGCTAGCACCATCGCCATGTGGAACGCAACCAGTTCCAATGGGCTAGCACCATCGCCATGTGGGACGCAACCAGTGCCAATGGGCTAGCACCATCGCCATGTGGAACACAACCAGTTCCAATGGGCTCGCACAATCGTAATGTGGGACAAAACGAGTTCCAATGGACTAGCACCATCGCCATGTGGAACGCAACCAGTTCTAATGGGCTAGCACCATCGTTATGTGGGACGCAACCTGTTCCAATGGGCTAGCACCATCGCCATGTGGGACGCAATCAGTTCCAATGGACTAGCACCATTGCCATGTGGGACGCAACCAGTTCCAATGGGCTAGCACCATCGCCATGTGGAACGCAACCAGTTCCAATGGGCTAGCACAATCGTAATGTGGGACGCAACCAGTTCCAATGGGCTAGCACCATTGCCATGTGGGACTCAACCAGTTCCAATGGGCTCGCACAATCGTAATGTGGGACGCAACCAGTTCCAATGGGCTAGCACCATCGCCATGTGGGACGCAACCAGTTCCAATGGGCTAGCACCATCGCCATGTGGAATGCAACCAGTTCCAATGGACTAGCACAATCGTAATGTGGGACGCAACCAGTTCCAATGGGCTAGCACCATCGCCATGTAGAACGCAACCAGTTCCAATAGGCTAGCACCATCGCCATGTAGAACGCAACCAGTTCCAATGGGCTAGCACCATCGCCATGTGGAACGCAACCAGTTCCAATGGGCTAGCACCATCGCCATGTAGAACGCAACCAGTTCCAATGGGCTACCACCATCGCCATGTGGGATGCAACCTGTTCCAATGGACTAGCACCATCGTCATGTGGAACGCAACCAGTTCCAATGGGCTAGCACCATCGCCATGTGGGACGCACCAGTTCCAATGGACTAGCACCATCGCCATGTGGGACGCAACCAGTTCCAATGGACTAGCACCATTGCCATGTGGGACGCCACCAGTTCCAATGGACCAGCACCATCGCCATGTGGGACGCAACCAGTTCCAATGGACTAGCACCATTGCCATGTGGGACGCAACCAGTTCCAATGGGCTAGCACCATCGCCACGTGGGACGCAATGAGTTCCAATGGGCTAGCACCATCGCCATGTGGGATGCAACCTGTTCCAATGGACTAGCACCATCGTCATGTGGAACGCAACCAGTTCCAATGGGCTAGCACCATCGCCATGTGGGACGCACCAGTTCCAATGGACTAGCACCATCGCCATGTGGGACGCAACCAGTTCCAATGGACTAGCACCATTGCCATGTGGGACGCCACCAGTTCCAATGGACCAGCACCATCGCCATGTGGGACGCAACCAGTTCCAATGGACTAGCACCATTGCCATGTGGGACGCAACCAGTTCCAATGGGCTAGCACCATCGCCACGTGGGACGCAATGAGTTCCAATGGGCTAGCAGCATCGCAATGTGGGATGCAACCAGTTCCAATGGACTAGCACCATTGCCATGTGGGACGCAACCAGTTCCAATGGGCTAGCACCATCGCCATGTGGAACGTAACCAGTTCCAATGGGCTAGCACCATCGCCATGTGGGACGCATACAGTGCCAATGGGCTAGCACCATCGCCATGTGGAACACAACCAGTTCCAATGGGCTAGCACAATCGTAATGTGGGACGCAACGAGTTCCAATGGACTAGCACCATCGCCATGTGGAACGCAACCAGTTCCAATGGGCTAGCACCATCGCCATGTGGGACGCAAAAGGTTCCAATGGGCTTGCACCATCGCCATGTGGGACGCAACCAGTTCCAATGGACTAGCACCATTGCCATGTGGGACGCAACCAGTTCCAATGGGCTAGCACCATCGCCATGTGGAACGCAACCAGTTCCAATGGGCTAGCACAATCGTAATGTGGGACGCAACCAGTTCCAATGGGCTAGCACCATTGCCATGTGGGACGCAACCAGTTCCAATGGGCTAGCACCATCGCCATGTGGGACGCAACCAGTTCCAATGGGCTAGCACCATCGCCATGTAGAACGCAACCAGTTCCAATGGACTAACACTATCACCATTTGGAACACAACCAGTTCCAATGGACTAGCACCATCGCCATGTGGGACCCAACCAGTTCCAATGGACTAGCACCATCGCAATGTGGGATGCAACGAGTTCCAATGGGCTAACACCATCACCATGTGGGACCCAACCAGTTCCAATGGACTAGCACCATCGCAATGTGGGATGCAACGAGTTCCAATGGACTAGCACCATCGCCATGTGGGACGCAACTCGTTCCAATGGACTAGCACCATCGCCATGTGGGACGCAACCAGTTCCAATGGGCTAGCACCATCGTCATGTGGGATGCAACGAGTTTCAATGGACTAGAACCATCGCCATGTGGGACGGAACCAGTTCCAATGGGCTAGCACCATCGCCATGTGGGACCCAACCAGTTCCAATGGGCTAGCACCATCGCCATGTGGGACGCAACCAGTTCCAATGGACTAGCACCATCGCCATGTGGGACCCAACCAGTTCCAATGGGCTAGCACCATCGCCATGTGGGATGCAACGAGTTCCAATGGACTAGCACCATCGCCATGTGGGACGCAACCAGTTCCAATGGACTAGCACCATCGCCATGTGGGACGCAACCAGTTCCAATGGGCTAGCACCATCGCCATGTGGGATGCAACGAGTTCCAATGGACTAGCACCATCGCCATGTGGGACCCAACCAGTTCCAATGGGCTAGCACCATCGCCATGTGGGACGCAACCAGTTCCAATGGGCTAGCACCATCGCCATGTAGAACGCAACCAGTTCCAATGGGCTAGCAGCATCGCCATGTGGAACGCAACAAGTTCCAATGGGCTAGCACCATCGCCATGTAGAACGCAACCAGTTCCAATGGGCTAACACCATCGCCATGTGGGATGCAACCTGTTCCAATGGGCTAGCACCATCGCCATGTGGGACGCAACCAGTTCCAATGGACTAGCACCATTGCCATGTGGGACGCAACCAGTTCCAATGGACCAGCACCATCGCCATGTGGGACGCAACCAGTTCCAATGGACTAGCACCATTGCCATGTGGGACGCAACCAGTTCCAATGGGCTAGCACCATCGCCATGTGGGACGCAATGAGTTCCAATGGGCTAGCACCATCGCAATGTGGGATGCAACCAGTTCCAATGGGCTAGCACCATCACCATGTGGGACGCAACCAATTCCAATGGACTAGCACCATCGCCATGTGGGACTCAGCCAGTTCCAATGGACTTGCACCATTGCCATGTGGGACGCAACCAGTTCCAATGGGCTAGCACCATCGCCATGTGGAACGTAACCAGTTCCAATGGGCTAGCACCATCGCCATGTGGGACGCATACAGTGCCAATGGGCTAGCACCATCGCCATGTGGAACACAACCAGTTCCAATGGGCTAGCACAATCGTAATGTGGGACGCAACGAGTTCCAATGGACTAGCACCATCGCCATGTGGAACGCAACCAGTTCCAATGGGCTAGCACCATCGCCATGTGGGACGCAACAGGTTCCAATGGACTAGCACCATTGCCATGTGGGACGCAACCAGTTCCAATGGGCTAGCACCATCGCCATGTGGAACGCAACCAGTTCCAATGGACTAGCACCATTGCCATGTGGGACGCAACCAGTTACAATGGGCTAGCACCATCGCCATGTGGAACGCAACCAGTTCCAATGGGCTAGCACAATCGTAATGTGGGACGCAACCAGTTCCAATGGGCTAGCACCATTGCCATGTGGGACGCAACCAGTTCCAATGGGCTAGCACCATCGCCATGTGGGACGCAACCAGTTCCAATGGGCTAGCACCATCGCCATGTAGAACGCAACCAGTTCCAATGGACTAACACTATCACCATGTGGAACACAACCAATTCCAATGGACTAGCACCATCGCCATGTGGGACCCAACCAGTTCCAATGGACTAGCACCATCGCAATGTGGGATGCAACGAGTTCCAATGGGCTAACACCATCACCATGTGGGACCCAACCAGTTCCAATGGACTAGCACCATCGCAATGTGGGATGCAACGAGTTCCAATGGACTAGCACCATCGCCATGTGGGACGCAACTCGTTCCAATGGACTAGCACCATCGCCATGTGGGACGCAACCAGTTCCAATGGGCTAGCACCATCGTCATGTGGGATGCAACGAGTTCCAATGGACTAGAACCATCGCCATGTGGGACGGAACCAGTTCCAATGGGCTAGCACCATCGCCATGTGGGACCCAACCAGTTCCAATGTGCTAGCACCATCGCCATATGGGACGCAACCAGTTCCAATGGACTAGCACCATCGCCATGTGGGACCCAACCAGTTCCAATGGGCTAGCACCATCGCCATGTGGGACCCAACCAGTTCCAATGGGCTAGCACCATCGCCATGTGGAACGCAACCAGTTCCAATGTGCTAGCACCATCGCCATGTGGGACGCAACCAGTTCCAATGGACTAGCACCATCGCCATGTGGGACCCAACCAGTTCCAATGGGCTAGCACCATCGCCATGTGGAACGCAACCAGTTCCAATGGACTAGCACCATCGCCATGTGGGACGCAACCAGTTCCAATGGGCTAGCACCATCGCCATGTGGGATGCAACGAGTTCCAATGGACTAGCACCATCGCCATGTGGAACACAACCAGTTCCAATGGGCTAGCACCATCGCCATGTGGGATGCAACGAGTTCCAATGGACTAGCACCATCGCCATGTGGGACCCAACCAGTTCCAATGGACTAGCACCATCGCCATGTGGGACCCAACCAGTTCCAATGGGCTAGCACCATCGCCATGTGGGACCTAACCAGTGCCAATGGGCTAGCACCATCGCCATGTTGAATGCAACCAGTTCCAATGGGCTAGCACCATCGCCATGTGGAACGCAACCAGTTCCAATGGGCTAGCACCATCGCCATGTGGAACGCAACCAGTTCCAATGGGCTAGCACCATCGCCATGTGGAACGCAACCAGTTCCAATGGGCTAGCACCATCGCCATGTGGAACGCAACCAGTTCCAATGGACTAGCACCATCGCCATGTGGAACACAACCAGTTCCAATGGGCTAGCACCATCGCCATGTAGAACACAACCAGTTCCAAGCGAAATGACGCCGGATTCGCCAGGTCCATTATTGGCGCACATGAGGCTCACTCTCTGCAGCAACACTTAAACGATCCATCCCCCCCCACGCACTGTGCTCGCCAACAAGATGACTGGAAGGAGAGCAGGGCCACAACCACTGGGAGCGGGAGAAGACCAGAGGGGGACCACCAGACCTGCGGCCCCTCATCGTGTCCGAGCAGAGGGCACAGGATATGGTCGGCGGCCCAGAGGAAAGGGAGGATGCCGACGCGGAGGTCGGCGGCGGGCGAGCAACTGAGACCCTGCTCAGTTGCGGATCACCGTGACACATATGCGGGAACCCCCCCTCATCCCCATCGACCCATACTCCTCAACCCCCTCAGACCCTTCACGCTCGTCACACACCGACCCTCGCATCCCACACCCCCTCACCCTCCTCATCCCCTTCACCCTTACCCCCCCCCCCGCCCCGCCTGCCCCCCACGCCCCACCGGCCCGCAGTCTAAGAATACATGTTGTCTTGTGACTTACTGGACCTGCTGGAGATGGGGGCCGGTCCATGGAGCCCCCCCGTCCCGAGCCAGTGCCAGAGCCGTTGGGCCCCAGGCAGCTGAGCACTGACAGGGAGAGCAGCCTGAACATCAGCCCTCTGCCCAAGACTCAGGAAACTCCGGAGCTCGGGTCTGGGGAGGACACGGAAATTCCGTCACAGCTGTCCCCAACACCCTCCACCATCCCAGAGACTATCACCTCGGTTGGGCACATGAGTGATGAGGCTCCTGGGACACTGGTGCACACCACACAGTCAGTCCGCTACAGCAGGTGGAGGTAGGAGCAGCTAAGGGGCTGGACGGTCAGAGCGCAGCCTGGCCCCGTTAACCAACTATCGCCCAGACGGGACCCGGGCTCCTGGAACATCCAGTCCCAGCCCCAGTGCAGGTGCAGTCAGCCAGCCAGGGACCACGGGAGGGGATTGATGGCTGGCTCCCAGCACTGGCAGGTGCAGGTGGAGGAGTCCATCCGCGTGCAGGAGCAGGGGGTGGTGCTGGTCATGCCGACACCGCGCAGGTGGCGTCTGCGGTGGAGGCATTGGGGCGACGGTGTTGGATATGTGTCAGAGTGTGCAAGGCCTGGTGCAGGCGGTGGCCGAGGCCCAGGACAGGGCCGCCCTCTCACATGCAGCCTTGTGCCAGAGCCACCTAGACATCGCGGCGGCGCTCCTCAGCGTGGCCCAGTCACAGCAGGCCATGGCCGAGAACGTTGGTGGCATTGCCCAGGCACTGGGCGGTGTGGTGCAGACACTGGGTGGGGTGGCCCAGTCCCAGAGGCAGGTGGCCAAGTCCCAGAGGGAGGTGGCCCATTCCCAGAGGGAGGTGGCCCACACCCAGAGGGACGTGGTCCATTCCCAGAGGGAGGTGGCCCAGTCCCAGAGGGAGGTGGTCCATTCCCAGAGGGAGGTGGTCCACACCCAGCGGGACGTGGTCCATTCCCAGAGGGAGGTGGCCCAGTCCCAGTGGGAGGTGGCCCACACCCAGAGGGACGTGGTCCATTCCCAGAGGAAGGTGGCCCAGTCCCAGAGGTACGTGGTCCATTCCCAGAGGGAGGTGGCCCACACCCAGAGGGACGTGGCCCAGTCACTGGCTGATGTGGCACAGACCCTCAGGGTGGTGGCACAGTCGCAGACAGAGATGGTCCACTCTCTGTGCTCCATGGCCATTAATGTGCAGACCCTGGTCGAGACCAGTTGGCGGGGGGCTCAAGGGATGGCTCCGCTTGCACCCCTGTCCCATGGAGTCCTGTGCGCTCTGGCCCTGGCGATGCCATTGTGCGGCCTACGTGTCTACCCAGGCTCCATGTCCCACCCATTGTCTCCCTTCCCTGCATCCTCCTGGTCGGACAAGGCCTGCTGTTCCTCCTCATCCTTCTCCAGCACATCAACACTCTGCTGGGCTATATTGTGGAGGACGCAGCAGACCCACCACGATGCAGACGACCCTCCTAGCCTCATACTGGAGCGCCCCTCCAGAACAGTCTAGGCACCTGATGCGCATCTTCAGGACTCCGAAGCACCGCTCGACCACATCCCTGGTCGCTGTATGGGCATCGTTGTAACGGGTCTCCAAGTCGGTCAGTGGCCTGTCACCCAGCAGCCAACCCTGCAGCTGGGGGGTGCTCCTCAAAAATGTCTGGGATCACAGAGTGTGCCAGTATGGTCGCCAGTTTATCTGGCATAAAACGCCACCATTCCCACGCCGGCATGGCGACATGGCCCCAGAATTGGAGAATCCAACCCAGAGTGTATGGCCCGCTAATGATATGTCTACTGGACTTTCAGTTCGCGCGGCGAATGCCGCATTTACGCCATTTTCGGGGTGTTGGAGCATCCCAATTTGCCGTCAAACCGGAGCCCACCACGATTTTGGCGTCGGAAGCTATTCTCCGCCGAATCGCGTTTCAGGATTTTGGCATCGGCAAACGGAGAATCCAGCCCCATTCGCCTGTCATTCCCGGCTTCTGCGATTCTTCGCCTCAGATGGGCTGAGTTCCAGACGGTGCTGTGGCTTATGAGGGGGCGAGAGATGAGGTAGAACCCAGGGAGGAGCGGCTGAGGTTTGCCAAGCCGGTCACTGACCATGCTGGCTGGAGTGGCGGAGGCCCTGGCAGGACCAGGGGAGTAGGGGGAGAGATGGGGTAACAGGCCGAGTGGCCAGGGGGATTCTCCCCCGCCCTCGGGACTGGGGCAGTGTCCAAGCACGGACCACCATTACGGCGGTCATCATGCTGCACTGACCACCTACCTTGGCCCCTGGTTCTGCAGTGTGACACTGGTCACATGGGTGCCCCCAACCACCCCCCCCCCCCCCCCGCCACCCCACACCACCCCCGCCTGCCACAATCCCCTCCACCCACCGGCGGCCCACCTAGGGCAACACCCACAGTAGCCCCTGGTGAGGGCAGAGCCAGCCTATGGTACCCCTGGCATCAGGGATGGGCGCCAGTGCCAGAGGCTCCCATAGTGCTGGGCACTGATGGGGCCAGGGATGCGGGGGGGGGGGGCATGATGGGGCAGATCCCACAGTGTCAACCTGGGCCATGATATAGCCCAGTAGACCTTGTTGGGCATGGGGGTATGAACCATGCCAATATCACCTCCAGCGGACAATAGATATTGGAATACAACCAGGAATGAAAGCCTCAGCGGCTGTTCGTGCAGCAGCGGAGCGGGCAGCAGCAGAGCGTGCAGCAGTGGAGCGGGCAGCAGCGGAGCGGGCAGCAGCAGAGCGTGCAGCAGTGGAGCGGGCAGCAGCGGAGCGTGCAGCATCAGAGCGTGCAGCAGTGGAGCGGGCAGCAGCGGAGCGTGCAGCAGTGGAGCGGGCAGCAGTGGATTGGGCAGCAGCAGAGCATGCAGCAGTGGAGCAAGCAGCAGCGGAGCGTGCAGCAGTGGAGCGGGCAGCAGCGGAGCAGGCAGCAGCGGAGCATGCAGCAGTGGAGCAGGCAGCAGCAGGACGTGCAGCAGCGGAGCGTGCAGCAGTGGAGTTGGCAGCAGCAGAGCGTGCAGCAGTGGAGCATGCAGCAGTGGAGCAGGCAGCAGCGGAGCGTGCAGCAGTGGAGCGTGCAGCAGTGGAGCGTGCAGCATTGGAGCATGCAGCAGCGGAGCATGCAGCAGTGGAGCGGGCAGCAGCGGAGCGGGCAGCAGCGGAGCGGGCAGCAGCGGAGCGGGCAGCAGCAGAGCGGGCAGCAGCGGAGCGGGCAACAGCAGAGCGGGAAGCAGCAGAGCGGGCAGCAGCGGAGCGGGCAGCAGGAGGTAGGTGGCAGCATCCCAGGATGGAGAGTGAGCCACCCTTGAGGCTAAAGAGGAGGAGGTGCCAAGGAGGCCCCAAGGAGGACTGAGTCAGCAGCTGCCACGCTGACTTCCCGACGGATGATTGCACACATGACCAACATGAGTACGCCGCTTTGGCAGGGGTGGAGCATCTCAAAAGCAGTGCAACCCTGATTTGGTCAGAAACGGGTATTCTCCAGCCGAATGCAATTTCGCCATCGGCGAGCGGAGAATCCCGCTCGTGATTTTGGTGCTCAGAATCTGAGGGGTTCTGAGATCTCCTCTGATACACCTTCACTCTTCTGTGAGCTGTTAACAATGGAGCAGAATCTGCAATAGCCTCCTTCTATCTAACCCTGAGACCCAATGGCTGCCCTATCTAATTGAAGACATTTCTGGAGCTTTGATTACTGCTCGGGTATTTAAATCAGCAGCCGTTGAACAGCAGGACTGTGGTCACCTGTGAATGTTGGGAGGGGAAAACTCGGATGGAGGAGAGGGAGAAAAACTGAGGGCAGTGGAAGGATTTGTAGAGGGGGAGCCTGGGGTTGGAGGATCAGTAGACAGAGCTCTAAGCATTGGAGCTCACACCAAAGGCAACGTAATCATCGTGGGAGCTTCATAGAGATCAATTTTAGATTGTTAGATGTTTCCAACACACCAGGAGGCAATTTGTCCCATTGGGTCATACCTAGTCAACAGGATCTGACTGCACCAGCCCATTTTGCAGTCCTTGGCCTGTAGCACTGGATGTTAGGGCAGCACAAGTGAGTATCTAAGAGCTACAGAAAATACGGAGGCTGGGGATTGAGGGTGATTTAGAGATGTGGATCAGAAATTGGCTAGTTGAAAGAAGACAGAGAGTGGTAGTTGATGGGAAATGTTCAGAATGGAGTTCAGTTACGAGTGGCGTACCACAAGGATCTGTTCTGGGGCCGTTGCTGTTTGTCATTTTTATAAATGACCTAGAGGAGGGCGCAGAAGGATGGGTGAGTAAATTTGCAGACGACACTAAAGTCGGTGGAGTTGTAGACAGTGCGGAAGGATGTTGCAGGTTACAGAGGGACATAGATAAGCTGCAGAGCTGGGCTGAGAGGTGGCAAATGGAGTTTAATGTGGAGAAGTGTGAGGTGATTCACTTTGGAAAGAATAACAGAAATGCGGAATATTTGGCTAATGGTAAAATTCTTGGTAGTGTGGATGAGCAGAGGGATCTCGGTGTCCATGTACATAGATCCCTGAAAGTTGCCACCCAGGTTGATAGGGTTGTGAAGAAGGCCTATGGTGTGTTGGCCTTTATTGGTAGAGGGATTGAGTTCCGGAGCCATGAGGTCATGTTGCAGTTGTACAAAACTCTAGTACGGCCGCATTTGGAGTATTGCGTACAGTTCTGGTCGCCTCATTATAGGAAGGACGTGGAAGCTTTGGAACGGGTGCAGAGGAGATTTACCAGGATGTTGCCTGGTATGGAGGGAAAATCTTATGAGGAAAGGCTGATGGACTTGAGGTTGTTTTCGTTAGAGAGAAGAAGGTTAAGAGGTGACTTAATAGAGGCATACAAAATGATCAGAGGGTTAGATAGGGTGGACAGCGAGAGCCTTCTCCCGCGGATGGAGGTGGCTAGCACGAGGGGACATAGCCTTAAATTGAGGGGTAATAGATATAGGACAGAGGTCAGAGGTGGGTTTTTTACGCAAAGAGTGGTGAGGCCGTGGAATGCCCTACCTGCAACAGTAGTGAACATGCCAACATTGAGGGCATTTAAAAATTTATTGGATAAGCATATGGATGATAAGGGCATAGTGTAGGTTAGATGGCCTTTAGATTTTTTCCATGTCGGTGCAACATCGAGGGCCGAAGGGCCTGTACTGCGCTGTATCGTTCTATGTTCTATGTTCTAAGAGTTTCTGACTCAGCCACCCTTTCAGGCTGTGAATTCCAGACTCCCACCCTTTCTGGGTGAAAATGCTTCTCCTCAATGCCCCTCTTTGCCTTCTACCTCTTACCTTAAATCTATAGCCCCTGGTTAGTGACCTCTCTATTAATGGGAAAAGTGCCTTCCTATCCACCCTATTTAAATGGTAAACTATGCCAATAGTGGACATTCTTTAAACAGCAGTTTGAAGTTTTCCTTTCTGCCTCCCTGCTAGAAACTGCCTCTGATCAAAGAAAAATTGCACTCCTATTAAATTTGGCTGGACTGCAAACATTATTACTTTATAATTCATTTGAATTTAGTGCTGATGAGGACAAAACAAAATATAACATGGTGCTACAAAAGTTCGATACACACGGCAAGAAGCAGGTGAATGAGACCTATGAGCGCTACATGTTCATAAAAAGGCTGCATTAATATGCTGGATTGCAAGGACAGACCAATACAAGACCTTGCCAAGATAATTAAGGAGTGGACTGCAGTATATCATTAGAAATTAATGATAAAGATATACCATTTAAAACTGATATAGGAGTCCACGCAAATATTATCACAGAAAAAAGTTTAAGACAAGCTTCTAAGACACCATTGATAAAGGAACAGCACGGCAGCACAGTGGTTAGCACTGTGGCTTCACAGCGCCAGGGTGCCAGGTTTGAGGGCAGTGGAAGGATTTGTAGAGGGGGAGCCTCTACAATCCCGGATGGGTCACTGCCTGTGTGGAGTTTGCACATTCTCCCCGTGTCTGCGTGGGTTTCCTCCGGGTGCTCCAGTTCCCTCCCACTAGTCCCGAAAGATGTGCTATTAGGTAATTTGGACATTCTGAATTCTCATCATGTGTACCCGAACAGACACCAGAACATGGCAACTAGGGGCTTTTTACAGAAACATCATTGAAGTGTTAATGTAATTGTGGCAATAAAAATTATTATTATTATCTACTTACCGGCCAACTGATTACCATGGTAGCACAATAGTCTCGTTGTTAGAAATGGTGACATCGAAATGCCCAGCGACTTTGATATAGTGGAAGATGATAAGTCATTGTTAATTCGGGTGGATGCTTGCGAAAAATTAAACCTGGTAAAGCATGTACATACAACTGACAGGGTGAAAGACACGCTACAGGATGAAATTGGGCAACCTTTGGACAAGTATGCTCATGCCTTCTCGGGGATGGGCACCTTACTCTTTACATATTTGATTAAGTTAAAAAAGGATGCCAAACCAGTGATACATGCGCCAAGACGAGTGCCAGCTCTGTTACGAGAGAGGCTCAAGACCGAACTTGATCGCGTGCAACAACAAGATGTCATCTCCATGGTTATGCAACCGACAGATTGTGTCAGTTCAATGGTTTGTGTCCGTAAGCCTAATGGAGACTTAAGGATCTGCATCAATCCAAAAGACCTGGGCACCAACATTATGAGGGATCTCTACCAAATAGCCAAGAGGGAAGAAATTAACTCCGAAATTTCTAATGCCAAGCTATTCAACAAGTTGGACGCCTCTAGAGGCTATTGGCAGCTCAAACTGAACGCTCCAAGCTGTAAGCTCTGCATATTCAATGCGCCTTTTGGTAGCTACTGCTTTAGTCAGCTACCATTTGGAATCATATCGGCATCTGGCATACTTCATAGACACATGGAGACTGTTATTGAGGGGATTCCAGGGGTACCGAGTCTACGTGGATAACATCATCACCTTGTCCAACACCCCAGAACAACATCCGAACAGGTTCAAGAAAGTGTTTGACAGAGTTCAGCACTATGATCTCAAATTGAATTGTGACAAGTGTCAGTTTGGAATCCACAGGTTAAAATTCGTAGGCGACATAATATCGCAAGAAGGAATTCAACCAGATCCAGGCAAGATCATGGCCATTGGGGAAATGCCAGTTCAAATGGACAAGAAGGCAATTATGCGAATGCTCGGTGTGATGAACTTCATGGGGAAGTTCATTCCCAACTTATCAAGTTGCACACTGGCCCTGCAAAGCCTCATATAAAATAACGTTGATTTTAAATGGATGCCTGAACACGCAGCAGAGTGGCAGGACATGAAGGCAATCCTGATCACTGCTCCACTGTTAAAGTTCTATGACTCCATGAGAGTGATGAAGAACTCCACTGATGCCAGCAAGCAGATCCAGGAAAAAGAAGCAAAAAGAGGACTATGATAAACAAATTAAAACCTCTACCTGAATTAAATAAAGATGACTTTTGCGCATTAAGACTCCGAATAGAGTATGGCAACAAACAGCTAAAGTTCTCAGACAAGTCGCACCACGGTCGGACTCAGATCAAACGGAACAGGGGTCTCTGTTCAGAAGAAACAGAAGAGCATCAAACATTATTTTAGTGAGGGCCACAAAGAATCCAGCACGAGTTTTCAGGATACAAAGAAATAACTTTTATTTACAATAACATATGCTGCCGCAGCCGCCGTTGCTGCTCACTCCTCTCTCTCTGCTGGTTCCAAACTGGCCAGCTCTATTTATGCAGGGAGTCTATTAATGATTTCTCCACCCCCCTCATTGGGGAAGCTCATACTCCCACAGGATTGTGGGATTGTCATTAGTCTCCAGCCAATGGTAAGCAGGCTGTTGTAGTTAATATTTTTCCCGCTTCTGGACTGTGATAGAAAGATTCAACAACGCTCATTAAGAAAACAAAACTAAGCTTTATTTGCGAATTACAACTGTCTGCATGCAGAAATAGCTGAAACTTGGAGTCGGAGAGCAGTCAAATACAAACTGCTGGATCCTCTCCAAGTCTGCGCTATTACAGACAAATAGGACGATATTTATACATTATAGAATCAAGATAACATGAATACAGCTTGGTCAGGAATTTGATCAAAAGTAAAACATAAGCAATAATCATTAAACTGGCGTCACCTTGCTGACCTTTAGAGGACTCGGGGTCTCATATCATTATCTTGTCTTTTGATCCCATGTTTAAGAAACGGAGCAGACTTGTTTAAGTATCCAAAGAGACGAGTTCTAGCTTATCTTGTGTATTTAGACTGCTCTGGGTTATGAAGACTGAGTTTTATCTGAGTTTAGAGTCAGCCAGTTTTCGGGTCAAGTTGACCTTTTCTGCGTGTATTTGTGCCTTAGGTTATGCGAAGTCAGTTTAAATTTCATTGTACCAAGAAACTTGACTAGTTTTCCCATCATGCCATTATTTGCTTCGCACAATACCACATTCCCTCCTTTTGTCATATCAGGACAACTAGCTAAATAGGTATATCCATGATTCGTTTGAAAATGCATTTACACAAGCAACCAAGCAATCCTATCCCTAGTAGCATTAGTAGTAGTAGAATGAAGGCCTTGAAAATCCAATCAAATAATCCATGACCCAACCACTCTAGCCAACCCGGCGGGTTATAGTCATGAAATTCACTGCCAATCTCTTGAATTTGAGCAGCCTGTTTCTTAATATGGTCGGCCAGGTTAGTGATATTTTCAGAGCCATCTGGAATATAAGTACAGCACTCCTGACCTACGATAGCGCACGTTCCTCCCCGCGAGGCTAACAGATAATCCAAAGCCAGTCGATTTTGGAATGCCACGGTCCGGACAGCCACTAGCTCAGCTGAGACCTCGGCCAGTGCCTGTCCAGTGTCCCTGGCTTCTGTTGCCGTTACGTTTGCCAGATGTTCCAATGCTGAGGCCATGTTGATCAGTTCGTTGGATGCCTTGCCCGTTCCGTACAAGGGAAAGGCCATCATAAAGAACTGTTCCGTTTTAGAAATAGTTCTTTTTACTCGCGAGGGGGAGTGCTTAAGGGTGGGTAGGTGACGCATTTGGGGTACGACATATCCCAAAAAGCAGGATCCTGTCCAATCAATGGGGAGCCACGGATATGCTTTAGTGCCGCATATGAAATAGATTCCATTGTAGGCTGTAAAATCATCAGCTGATGTCATCCAGGGGATTGGGCATGTTTGTCCCCATGAACTGTTAGAGGTTGTATTCCATACCCTGGACCAATCACAGTTAAACATGCCCGTGTTGGAAATGCCTGGTACTGATCTTTGCCAGTCAATTGTAAGGTTGCACCTACTTTGCCCCATTAACTTTCCTTTCCCTGATTTATTAAAACATATGGAACCTTGAACATTATACGAGTGGACAGTGAGGGAGGGTGGAGTCAAGGCATGATTATAGGTAGGTTGATACGAAGCTGAAAATTTAGTCATGTCATAGCCAGCAGATCTCCATACTTCCATATTCCCCCTATCTCCTCTGATTCCTGTTTGATTTTGTCGTAAAATCCATTCAACTGTCTCTGCGGTATGAAAGGGGAGGGATTGGAGAGGTATTCCTTCCCTCGAATGGACGGGGATGTGGGTACAAACCCAACACTTACTTATATAAAATTTTCGGCATAAAGATATGACATATGTAAATAGGTATTGGAAGGCAGGTCTCATTTAGTTCGTTTTTTTACTACCAAGTGGCCATTAAGGCTAAATAGTCCAGAGAGACTAAAAATTATACTGAAGATCTTCATCCTGTGTTCTCGTCTGGGTTGGAGACTATCTTCTTGCAATCGGATAGATGTATCCAACTGGAACATCCTTCAAGTTTGACCGAAGTTGGTGTCGTCAGTAGTACGAGGAAGGGTCCGCTCCAGCGTTGTCCTAGTTTCTTTCTGTCCCAGTTTTTCACCAACACGTGGACTCCGGGTTTAACCACTGGATATCGAGGGACGGCTGTCCCTGTCGTTACTGGGAGATGTGCCTGTTTTACCTGTGAGTGGAGAAACTTCAGAAAAAGTGTTAATTGCTTCAAATAGCTCTGCATTTGTTCCCCCATCACATGGAGATCTACTCCCTCTAGGGGTTTTTCATGGGCATCCCAGGGAGTCCTCATTGGCCAACCATAGACTATCCCTGCAGCTGACAGTCCGGTCCGCGAATGGGGAGTCACTCGCATGTGAAACAGTGCCAGGGGTAATACTTTTAGCCAATTTAACCCAGTTTCTTCAGTTAACTTAGATAATTTTTCTTTTAAAGTCCCGTTGGCTCTTTCCACAATTCCTGCTGCCTGCGGGTGATGCGCGCAGTGCAGTTGCTGTTTAATTACGAGTGCTTCGCACAATTCAGTATTGATCCGAGCTACAAGATGTGGTCCATTGTCTGAGCTCACCATTTTGGGTACCCCAAAACGAGGAATGACGTCCGTTAACAACAACTTCACTACCGTATGTGCCGTACAATTAGTGGTGGGGAAGGCTTCAATCCATTTACTAAACACATCGATTATTACTAAACAATATTTATAGCACTGTGCTTTTGGCAATTCAATAAAATCAAGCTCTATACAAGCAAAAGGGCCATTTGGCAAGGGAGTGGTTCCTGGAGGGCATTTAATACCTTTACCCTTTTATGTTTCATGCAAATGACGCATCGATCCAGCCGCGTTTGCGCTGCTGTATTCAAATCTGGGTGCCACCAAGTTTTTAGGAGTAGCTGTACCACTCCCTCCTTGCCAAGATGGGTACAAGAATGCAAATAATCAACAAGTACCGGTAATAAAGAATTCGGAATACAAACTTGACCAAAGGGAGTAAGCCAGAGGTCTCGTGTCAAGGAGTGTGAACACCCCATTGACTTCCATAGTGTTCGCTCAGAATCAGAGGCGTCCCTCTGTAAATTTTCAACTTCAGTTATCTCTGGCATGCCCTTCGTCCTTAATGCAGGTACCTGGTTTAGAGCCTGATTAGCCCCACTGGGAACAATTAAAGAGGTTGATGAAGCTGCAGCTTTAGCAGCTGAATCAGCACGGGCATTCCCTAATTGAACAGGAGTGGCCACCTTCGTGTGCGCAACACATTTAATAATTGCCAATTGACGGGGAAGCTGAATAGCATCAAGGAGATTTTTAACCCAATGATCATTTTGAATGGGAGTTCCCGCAGTGGTGAGAAAGCCTCGCTGTTGTCAGAGGCGGCCGAAATCGTGGGTCACGCCAAAGGCATACCTAGAATCAGTGTAAACATTAGTACTTTTATCTGTGGCCAAAATACATGCTCGAGTAAGGGCGAATAGCTTGGCTTTTTGTGCAGAGATGGGGGTCTGGAAGGCTGCTGCTTCCTGCACGTCAGTGTCGGTTACCGCAGCATATCCCGACTGTGGGATGCCAAAAGCGGAAATGGAGGAACTGCCATCAACATCAAAAATTAGATCTGGATTATCAATAGGTCGGTCCGTTAAATCCAGGCGAGGTGCAGTAAGGAAGTGATTCCGAAGCAAACAATCGTGTGGTGGGTCCTCAAGGTTATCGGGGGGTTGTTCGAGGAACACAGCAGGATTTAAGGTTGAGCAATAATGAAAAGAGAGGTAGGGGTTTTGCAATAGTGAAACCTCATAGCGGCTCAAGCGCGCTTGAGTCAGATGCTGGGTTTGCTGAGACGTCAGGAGAGCCACAATAGAGTGCGAAGTATGCACTTGTACTGACTGGTGAAGGGTCAGATTAGCGGCTGCCTGTGCTAACAAATGGACAGCCGTAAGAATTTGGGTGCAGGGAGGTAGACCACAAGCTACAGGATCTAATTTGGTAGAATAGTAGGCGACCGGGCGACGCCAGTCACCGTGTTCTTGTGTAAGAACACCAGTGGCGCATTTATCAAGAACATTAACGTACAGCTGAAAAGGTCTGTCATACATAGGTCGTCCTAGCGCTGGGGCGGTAGCCAGGGCGTTTTTCAGAGTAACGAGAGATTGCTTTGCTGACTCAGGTAGTTCAAACTTAAGAGGAGCATTTTGAGAGGAGTATGGAGTTAATTCTTTAGTATGTACAGTAACATTCGGAATCCATTGTCTGCAAAAGTTCACTAATCCTAAAAAGGCTCGCACCTGCTTGGGCGATGTAGGAAATGGGGTCTGCAGTATAGGAGTAATGCGTTCCTGAGTAAGGGAGCGATCAGTAGCACTTATTAGGACACCCAAAAATTTGACCTGTCGTTGGCCTTTATGAACTTTAGCGGGCGGGATCACATATCCCCATGAATGGAGACAGATGAGCAGGTAAATGGTGTCACGCTGGTTAGCGATGAAATCAGGGCTGGCAAGGAGTAAGTCATCAACATATTGGATGATGGTGGAGCCACCAGGAGGTGCTAATGTCGCTAACTGGGAGTGCAATGCCTGTGAGAAAAGGATTGGAGAATTAATGAAGCCCTGTGGGACCCTAGTGCAAGTGTATTGGTTGCCCTTAAATGTAAAGGCCAACAAATACTGTGATTCAGGGGCGAGGGGTATCGCAAAAAAGGCATGTTGTAAATCAACAAGGGTGAAAATAGTGGCTTCCGGTGGGACATTACTAAGGATTGTCGCCGGGCTTGGGACAATAGGATGTAAGGGTTCCACTATCTGATTAATACGCCGGAGGTCTTGGACCAAACGCCATTCGGATGGTCTTCCTATCTTAGGAACTGGAAGAATCGGGGTATTACAGGGCGATTGGCATGGTATCAAATTTCCCTGTTGAAGGAACGATTGAATCATGACCGAGACTCCTTCTTCAGCCTTGGGGCGCAAAGGGTACTGTGAAATCGATTAAGGAAAGGATCAGCTTGTCCTGTTAGTGCAAGGACTTGGCACTGTAGCCGTCATTGACAGAAAGGGTCACGTGGGGTGACACAAGTCTCGACTGACGCCATAGGCTGTGGGGTAAATCGACAAGAAAGGCAGACCCTTCTTTTCCCTTAGCGAGGCCAACAAAGGAAACGGATTGTAGAGAACCGATGGCGTCTTGGTAAATGCTCTCCAAATCGGGCGAGCATCCTGTATTATCGCAGAAAAGAGTGACATGTGGATTGGGAATATCTAAGGGAGGTGAAAAGTGTGAGGGATCAAAATCAATCGACCACCACTGTCAAAATAGGGGAAAATTTCGAAGCTGGGCCTGCGGGGTAGGTGATATAGTAATGCCGTTATCAAGGCTTGGGTCACTATAGTCTCTCATCTGGACTCTATCGGGTATTTTAATAGCTGTGCCCAAGGGTCATTAATCTTTTGTAAGACTTCCTGCAGTTTTTAGATTTTTTTTTAAAACAGTGGTACTCAGGGCTAACGTTAGCTGCCAGCATAGAACACAGAGCAATCGGGCGCAGGCTCAGAAGTTATTACATTTTGCAGCTGGTGACCTCGTATTTGAGACAGTTCTATAAACATTCCATTATAGAACATAGAACATAGAACAGTACAGCACAGAACAGGCCCTTCGGCCCTCGATGTTGTGCCGAGCAATGATCACCCTACTCAAATCCACGTATTCACCCTATACCAGTAACCCAACAACCCCCAATAACCTTATTTTTAGGACACTAAGGGCAATTTAGCCTGGCCAATCCACCTAACCTGCACATCTTTGGACTGTGGGAGGAAACCGGAGCACCCGGAGGAAACCCACGCACACACGGGGAGGACGTGCAGACTCCGCACAGACAGTGACCCAGCCGGGAATCGAACCTGGGACCCTGGAGCTGTGAAGCATTGACGCTAACCACCATGCTAATGTGCTGCCCCTCCATGCTACCGTGCTGCCCCTCCATGCTACCGTGCTGCCCCTCCATGCTACTGTGCTGCCCCTTATCAATGCAATGTATTACTGCTCCCAAACTGCAGAGTGTCTGTCTGCCGAATAGGGTCAGGTGTCGCTAGTTGTGGTACATCCTTCCTGGGAGAGGGCTATGAGTAGCACATATTTAAGTCAATTTTCAATGATTGATTTTATAGGCATTGGCTATTCTTAGAGATGTATATTTTTTCTTTGTCAATTCAAAAAAGGTCAACTGTCTGCTGAAATGGTTAATGTTTCCTGCAGAATCTAAGGGGCGGAGAACTTGGCATGATGCCATTTACGTCTTTTCACGTAATCTAAAATCTTTTTCATAGTCAATTACTTTTATTCGTAAAGTTACTTCGGAAGGCATTTTCTTTTAAACTGAAATAGTGTGAACTGAACAACTTTGAAGAGATAAAGCTTGGGAACATTTGCAAGAGGAAATATGAATGTTTTGCCCTTAGTTTAAAAACAATTCGAGTATGCAATTTGTTGCCCTTCAGAAGAACCAATTGTTATCATAATAAGGCCAGTACAACATTCCAAGCCGTTGTTAGTTTACATTATCTGACGTATTTAATTTCGGTCAAAAACAGTGTTAAACTTTAGTCATTATTCCCAGCATGCTTCTAAATTCCCTTCTTGTGGATCTTTTAATCAACACCTTTTAGTAAATTATCATGTCCTCCGTAGAGACGGGTGGTTTATAATGTAGGGAGAACGGACGTATGACAGTTCCCTGTATGTTATGAGCCTGGCAGCAAGGAGGCAAGGTCAAGGTGGCTAGGGCTGTTCTCCTGTGTCAGTTAAAAAAAATATCTTGCACAACATCACAAGGGGGAGCTGGTGGAGGAAAAGTTTCCTTCTCATTAGGTTGGAGTGATAAATCAAGAAAAGCCTGATTAACAGAGGTAAAGGGTTGTTGCATATTTACGGTTTGCGTATGTGACAGAGTGCGTGTCGCTACGGGGAACGCGTCAGCGGGAGTTTCATTGGTAATGGGATCAGAAGTGGGAGTCTGGACTCGGGGCAGTTGCACTGACGGGGCAGGGAGTGAAGGATGAGGGTGGGGTCCAGGGTTCAAATCCTCCTCCTCTTCCATATCGCCTGAATAGGGGAACATCGGCATGCCAGAGCAACTGGGAGGATCCTTCTTTCCTATAATCTTACGAGCTAGCCCTATTTGTCTGGTGAGAGGAGGTTTCTTATTGCCGAATTGCTGTTTCAGTGTTTTGACTGTTTTCTATCCCAAAGCTCACATTACAATTTTAAAGTCTCTCCATCTTCGCTTTACCATTCACACAATCATCAATATCACTTTTGCGGGCGTTATCTCTCCAACTCATAAATACTGATTGTTCATTGCGTTAAGTTTGAAGCTGGCGTTTCTCTGCCAAATAATTTTTTCAGCAACAATGCAATTATCGTAGTTCCAAGTTCCCTGTGTCACCTAGTGGCCAGATATCGTTACCTAATTTATTGTTTAAAGCAGTGCTTGAAGTTAAAACTCACCACTATTCTTAGAATTCCCCCTATACCAAAAAAGGGTCGATATTCTAAATGGTGAACAGGGATTCTCATTCCCTGACTCCGATGCAGGCTTCGGTGGGTGCTATTCAGGTCAAACTATATTTTCAAGTTATCCCCCCTACTTACCCCTTAGTAGCATCAATGTCCTGGGTCCTGCATTGTTAAGTAAGTAAAGTAGGCTAATAACCACTGTTTCAGGTTAAAACTTTTAAGTTATTTTATTATTATAATTTTTTTTTTAAAGCTGTAAATACTTTCTTAACAGAAAGGTAAAAAGATCTTGCTTCTGGATCCTTCCTGTTGGTTGAAGGGACCTTCAGGCCCACCTTGACAATCAATCTTCTTTAAAGTCTGGTCTTCTTGAGATCTATTCGCTGGTGAACTCGGTTGCTGTGTCCTATCCTTCCCATGTACCGAGCTGTGAGAGCTGGCTCTGGCTCTGCTGGCTGTCCCCTTTCTTCCGGTTTATATTCTCTTTCGAAGAGTTATTAAGTTTTAATGACTTTATTGTAAATAAGCTTGTTTCACTTTGATAGTTAAAAAGTATCTTTGATGTAAACATTTTAATACCACTAATTATTCATTTTGGGCATAACGTCTCCTCTCAGATCTGATTAAAAAATGCTTTGGTTTCAATAGTTAATTTTTATTTCTGTGATTTCGAATCATTTAATTTTCCAATTGTCCCCAGCTCATAACTTTGCCTTTGATTTTGACTTAAATTATGTTTCTCGTAGACAGGTCGTCTCCAATTTTCTTTTAATTGACTTGATGTTCATAGAATTTTACACTTTAGAATTGACACCAAATTCGACTGAGCATCATCGATCCTTTCCAGCTGTTTACTAAGAGAGTTTATTTCAATTAAGGTGTGAAACTTTGCTTTTAGCTGTATGCTAAAATTTAACTTGGTTATGACTTGAAAGACTTGCCTGTTTTAAACATTCGTCACTTAATTCAATTGAAACTCTCATCCATGCTTTTCCAGATGCTTCCTGAGATAGTTACATTCCATGAAGGTGTGAGCCATTGTTTTAGCTTACCACATGAAACCTGTGTGTTTGATAAGCCTGCTTGTGAGCAAGAATCTGCATTTTATAATCCTGCTCTTTGAAGCTGCTATTAAACTTTTGTGGGATCTTTCCCTGTATCCTCTCAGACCAGATATTGCCAGACTTCCATGTTTCAAATGCCATATTTTTCTGTATTTTCAAGAACACCCCGTCTTGACATTTGAAACATAACTATATCATCTGGTTAATTGTCCCCCATCCAATTGTACTAACTAACATATATCCCCGATCTTTGTCATTTGTATTCATGTGTTGGAATTTCAAATTATGCACCAAAATCAACACGTAAATGTATCCATATCTCAGACCAGTGTCGCTAAGAGTCTTTTTTTTCCCTCAAGTCCAATTACCGTGAACCATAGCCGTTGTTGCTCAGGAAGGTAACATAATCGCTTTCCATGTGTTCCACTACCTCCAAAGCATTTTACTTCCTTGGGATAGCAGCACCGTAAAAGCCTCCTCATATCCCTTAGAAACAGCAACAACTCAGTCCATCAGTAACCACAAAGGTCTTTTGTCCATCACTGGCTGTTACGTGTCCCATTTTTCCGTCATCCAAATTGCTTTTTGTTTCTGCTTGGAATGGTAATTATGATATCATGTACCACCCACTGATCCCCTTGATTCATTAATTTAAAAGGTTCAATTGATCCTGCTTGTATTCCTAACTTCCCCATTAATGTCTAACATTGTCGTGAACCATGTATGTCTGCCAACCCCTGGTTTACATGAGAGAATATCTTTCTGACAAATCCCTTTCGTCTGTCATCATTTCCCTTACAACATTAAAGTGTATGTTTTCCATTACAGCATTTGCAAAACCACATTGAACTGTCACTTTTCCAAATAAATTCTCCCTATTGTTAAATACACAGTAAAAAAAAATAATTAAGTCTTATCTTAACACATTACTCATTACCTAACCACACAAATAGACTGTGTGTTACAACTTTACATATTTTCAACTGTTATCACAATTTTAATACTAGAAATAAAGTACAATATTGAAACATCCCTTCTTGGCTTTGGGACCAATAGGCATTACATACTAAATATGGCATATAAACAACATCAATATTATTTGTAATGTTCTATGTAGTTAAATCAAGAAAACACACTAAACTACCCCTCTATTAAAACATTCACACAGTTTAGAAATGCGGATCAAGTTCTTTAACGACACACATCCATATATATATCAGTCCCTACCAATTTACATGACATTTCTTTCTTTAATAACGATTACAGCTCTTTATGCACTATTGTTTTGCTGCATTGGTAACAATTTTCCCGCTGTGGTATCAAGCTACAAAAATTCTTAAATGATTGTCATTTATCATGTTGGGGATCCTCGTCAGTTGCTGCTGTCTGCCGAGACCCTTAATAACTCCACCGTGTAGTACATACCCCATGGAGACCACAGATCATCCATCAGCTAATGTCCAGTTAGAGATGTCTGACCGGAGGTTTCACTGTTCAGTAATAATTTGATATTTTGATTTGTTTCTAACCCGTAAAGCTTTCCTCTGGGTTCTGTCATTTAATTCCCTCAAATATAAGAACATAAGAACATAAGAACATAAGAACTAGGAGCAGGAGTAGGTCATCTGGCCCCTCGAGCCTGCTCCGCCATTCAATTAGATCATGGCTGATCTTTTGTGGACTCAGCTCCACTTTCCGGCCCGAACACCATAACCCTTAATCCCTTTATTCTTCAAAAAACTATCTATCTTTACCTTAAAAACATGTAATGAAGGAGCCTCAACTGCTTCACTGGGCAAGGAATTCCATAGATTCACAACCCTTTGGGTGAAGAAGTTCCTCCTAAACTCATTTCTAAATCTACTTCCCCTTATTTTGAGGCTATGCCCCCTAGTTCTGCTGTCACCCGCCAGTGGAAACAACCTGCCCGCATCTATCCTATCTATTCCCTTCATAATTTTAAATGTTTCTATAAGATCCCCCCTCATCCTTCTAAATTCCAACGAGTACAGTCCCAGTCTACTCAACCTCTCCTCATAATCCAATCCCTTCAGCTCTGGGATTAACCTAGTGAATCTCCTCTGCACACCCTCCAGCGCCAGTACGTCCTTTCTCAAGTAAGGAGACCAAAACTGAACACAATACTCCAGGTGTGGCCGCACTAACACCTTATACAATTGCAACATAACCTCCCTAGTCTTAAACTCCATCCCTCTAGCAATGAAGGACAAAATTCCATTTGCCTTCTTAATCACCTGTTGCACTTGTAAACCAACCTTCTGTGACTCATGCACTAGCACACCCAAGTCTCTCTGAACAGCGGCGTGCTTTAATATTTTATTGTTTAAAGAATAATCCCGTTTGCTGTTATTCCTACCAAAATGGATAACCTCACATTTGTCAACATTGTATTCCATCTGCCAGACCCAAGCCCATTCACTTAACCTATCCAAATCCCTCTGCAGACTTCCAGTATCCTCTGCACTTTTCGCTTTACCACTCATCTTAGTGTCATCTGCAAACTTGGACACATTGCCCTTGGTCCCCAACTCCAAATCATCTATGTAAATTGTGAACAATTGTGGGCCCAACACGGATCCCTGAGGGACACCACTAGCTACTGATTGCCAACCAGAGAAACACCCATTTATCCCAACTCTTTGCTTTCTATTAACTAACCAATCCTCTATCCATGCTACTACTTTACCCTTGATGCCATGCATCTTTATCTTATGCAGCAACCTTTTGTGTGGAACCTTGTCAAAGGCTTTCTGGAAATCCAGATATACCACATCCATCGGCTCCCCGTTATCTACTGCACTGGTAATGTCCTCAAAAAATTCCACTAAATTAGTTAGGCATGACCTGCCTTTTACGAACCCATGCTGCGTCTGCCCAATGGGACAATTTCTATCCAGATGCCTCGCTATTTCTTCCTTGATGATAGCTTCCAGCATCTTCCCTATTACCGAAGTTAAGCTCACTGGCCTATAATTTCCTGCTTTCTGCCTACCTCCTTTTTTAAACAGTGGCGTCACGTTTGCTAATTTCCAATCCACCGGGACCACCCCAGAGTCTAGTGAATTTCGGTAAATTATCACTAGTGCATCTGCAATTTCCCTAGCCATCTCTTTTAGCACTCTGGGATGCATTCCATCAGGGCCAGGAGACTTGTCTACCTTTAGCCCCATTAGCTTGTCCATCACTCCCTCCTTAGTGATAACAATCCTCTCAAGGTCCTCACCTGTCATAGCCTCATTTCTATCAGTCGCTGGCATGTTATTTGTGTCTTCCACTGTGAAGACCGACCCAAAAAACCTGTTCAGTTCCTCAGCCATTTCCTCATTTCCCATTATTAAAACTCCCTTCTCATCCTCTAAAGGACCAATATTTACCTTAGCCACTCTTTTTTGTCTTATATATTTGTAAAAACTTTTACTGTCTGTTTTTATATTCTGAGCAAGTTTACTCTCATACTCTATCTTACTCTTCTTTATAGCTTTTTTAGTAGCTTTCTGTTGCCCCCTAAAGATTTCCCAGTCCTCTAATCTCCCAGCAATCTTTGCCACTTTATATGCTTTTTCCTTCAATTTGATACTCTCCCTTATTTCCTTAGATATCCACGGTCGATTTTCCCTCTTTCTTCCGTCCTTCCTTTTTGTTGGTATAAACCTTTGCTGAGCACTGTGAAAAATCGCTTGGAAGGTTCTCCAATGTTCCTCAACTGTTCCACCATAAAGTCTTAGCTCCCAGTCTACCTTAGCTAGTTCTTCTCTCATCCCCTTGTAATCTCCTTTGTTTAAACACAAAACACTAGTATTTGATTTTACTGTCTCACCCTCCATCTGTATTTTAAATTCCACCATATTGTGATCGCTCCTTCCGAGAGGATCCCTAACTATGAGATCATGAATCAATCCTGTCTCATTACACAGGACAAGATCTAGGACCGCTTGTTCCCTCGTAGGTTCCATTACATACTGTTCTAGGAAACTATCGCGGATACATTCTATAAACTCCTCCTCACGGTTGCCTTGACCGACCTGGTTAAACCAATCGACATGTAGATTAAAATCCCCCATGATAACTGCTGTACCATTTCTACATGCATCAGTTATTTCTTTGTTTATTGCCTGCCCCACCATCTCGTTACTATTTGGTGGCCGATAGACTACTCCTATCAGTGACTTTTTCGCCTCACTATTCCTGATTTCCACCCAAATGGATTCAACCTTATCCTCCATAGCACCGATGTCATCCCTTACTATTGCCCAGATGTCATCCTTAAATAACAGAGCAACACCACCTCCCTTACCATCCACTCTGTCCTTCCGAATAGTTTGATACCCTCGGATATTTAACTCCCAGTCGTGACCATCCTTTAACCATGTTTCAGTAATGGCCACTAAATCATAGTCATTCACGATGATTTGTGCCACCAACTCATTTACTTTATTCCGAATACTACGAGCATTCAGGTAAAGTACACTTATGTTGGTTTTTTTACCTCTGTTTTGAATCTTAACATCTCCAGTTTTATTCCTTTTGTTATTACTGGGCCTATTCACTGTGCTCCCCTCAGTCACTGTACCTTGTACTATCGCCCTTATGGATTTCTGACTATGTCTTCTCTGCCTTGCACTTTTCCCCTTACTTCCTTTTGTTTCTGTCCCTGTTTTACTACCTTCCAACTTCCTGCATTGGTTCCCATCCCCCTGCCACATTAGTTTAAACCCTCCCCAACAGCTCTAGAAACCCCCCCCCCCAGGACATCGGTTCCAGTCCTGCCCAAGTGCAGACCGTCCGGTTTTTACTGGTCCCACCTCCCCCAGAACCGGTCCCAATGCCCCAGGAATTTTAATCCCTCCCTCTTGCACCATCTCTCGAGCCACGCATTCATTCTATCTATCCTGACATTCCTACTCTGACTAGCTCGTGGCACTGGTAGCAATCCTGAGATTACTACCTTTAAGGTCCTACTTTTTAGTTTAACTCCTAACTCCCTGAATTCCGCTTGTAGGACCTCATCCCGTTTTTTACCTATATCGTTGGTGCCTATGTGCACCACGACAGCTGGCTGTTCACCCTCCCCCCCCCAGAATGTCCTGCAGCCGCTCCGAGACATCCTTGACCCTTGCACCAGGGAGGCAACATACCATCCTGGAGTCTCGATTGCGTCCACAGAACCGCCTGTCTATTCCCCTTACGATCGAGTCCCCTATCACTATAGCCCTGCCATTTTTCTTCCTGCCCTGCTGTGCAGCAGAGCCAGCTACGGTGCCATGAACCTGGCTGCTGCTGCCTTCCCCTGGTGAGCCATCTCCCTCAACAGTATCCAAAGCGGTATATCTGTTTTGCAGGGAGATGACCGCAGGGGACACCTGCACTGCCTTCCTACTCTTGCTCTTTCTTTTGGTCACCCATTTTCTATCTCCTTCAGTAACCTTCACCTGCGGTGTGACCAACTCGCTAAACGTGCTATCCACGACCTCCTCAGCATCGCGGATGCTCCAAAGTGAGTCCATCCGCAGCTCCAGAGCCGTCAAGCGGTCTAACAAGAGCTGCAACTGAACACACTTCTTGCACGTGAAGGAGCCAGGGACAGTGGGCGTGTCCCTGAGCTCCCACATCGCACACTAGGAGCATGACACGGGTCTGGGATCTCCTGCCATGTCTTAAACCCTTGGTAAACTTAAACAACTACAATTTCAAAATAAAAATAAATAAATTAGACAATGAAAAGAAAAAGAGAGACTACTTACCAGTCACTTACCAGGGTTAAAAAGCACCTCCTCACACTCTGCACCGAATTACCTCACTGCACCAAATTACCAAATTTCAATCTCCCACTCTGTATGAGTCTCACTCCGGATGAGTCTCCTGGAAAAGTGCTCGCTTACTGTGTGCGCTCTCTGTCTGTCTTTTATACAGACCTCAGCTACCGATGACTCAAAAAAAACCTTAACTTCAAAGAGAATAATACAATGTGCCCCTAAACAGGCCTCAACAGGCCTCAGGTGATTGACAGATAACTGCCTCTCAGCAATTAGGGTGGGGGCAGCTTCAACCAATCAGACACTAAGCTCCACACTGCACTTTTAACTGAAAAACAGCAGAATTAGATTTTCCACTTACCTTTGCTGATTTACCTCACTGCACCAAATTACCAAGTTTCAATCTCCCACTCTGTATGAGTCTCACTCCGGATGAGTCTCCTGGAAAAGTGCTCGCAATATGTAGCCAATTGTATCATTAGTTTCCCCCCAATCCTGTCTAAAAGATTCTTCTCTGGAGTGTAGTTCTCTTCCTTCTTGTGAACTGGTTTGTTATTTATTTTTTCCATCTGAAAAATCAAATGAACAGATCAAGGGTGGAGAGGGCCCTATTCTTTAATTTGTACTTTCTATTTTCATTTGGATTATCCCAGAAGTGCCCTCTCCAGGAATTCCGGATTTCTTTTGCCACCATTTCTTTTTGAACTGGTTTATTTTCCTTATCATTGATGTACATCATACAATTAAAGCCTGTTAAGCCTCCTCCTTCTGTCATTGCACCCCTGAGTGAGATGCAAAGAATCTCAAACTCCTCCTCTTTTGCTCACCCAGTGATCCAATCTCGTCAAAACCTTACCCTGATACATTCCTGATATTGCTACTGCATTTACTTTAATTACTTTATTTTGATTACGACCGGATTTTTATGAAAGTAAGACCCGAACATGACATTTTTACTTTATTATCTGTCCAATCAATGCTGCTAACAGGTTTTAATTTACTGTCTTCCCAGCAATTGGATCATGTGTTTTAATTGTGATACAATTTATTTTGCTCCAGACACCATGCTTCTCTAATTCAACTGTATGTTTACCCAGAATCTGAACACTCTTGTCTTTACATTTTACAGCTTCACGGATGATTTTCCCTGCAGTCTTAGTTGGTAGCTTCACCCAAACTTCCTCTGTATTATCAATTGGTTTTAATATCTTAATTTTTCTGCATCAATTTTTATTAAATCTTTTCCTGCAATCCGATTCTCATTTCCTGATACTGCAATTAATTCTCTTAATCTAACTTCTGGTCCAACATCTTGATTCTCTAAAGCTCCTTCTTAAATGTATTTTAACATTCTAACAATCATTATTTTTGCTAGTGACTTTACTGTGCGTCGGGCACTAGGACCCTGCGGAGCTGTGCAGTGTCAATTTCAACGCAGCAGTTTCAAAGTCTGCAAGCAGCTGACTGCTGCCGAGTAAAAACTTCTGTATCTGTTTATTCTGAGACCAATTTAGTTCTGAACATACTGATTCACTATCCCATAATACTGATCACATTTCTACCTGCCATTTATAACTTCCAATTTATGTGAAAATCGGTTTTGTAAAGCACAACATTTTTTAAAAATACAAACATTAAGGGAAATTCACAATTCCTTATTAGACATACACACACTCATTCATCCACTCAGATCTTGGATCTCTACTCTGCAGGATTTCACAAATCCTTATTAAACACACACTCACATTTATCCACTGAGATCTTGGACCTCTATTCTGTAGGGTTTTAGTTACTCTTAACAAAAATTGAGACCCCACCATGCTGATAAGTTTCACTTCTGCGGGAGTTTTTTTTGCCTCTGTTAAGCTTTTCCGCTCTTGTTTCATTTTTTCAACTCTCTTGACCATATTCCAGGGCAAGAGAATTACCCTAATTGCCATTTTTCGAATTTCAAGTTCTGTTCCTGGTTGTCCCTTTCAGTTGCAATCTGAAATTAAGGATAAGTACCCTTTCTGGGCCCTATCCAAGGCTGACTAAGGCACTATCTTTCTGTTTTAGTTAAGGGTCGATTGGTTATTGGTCTCTGAAGATTCTAGGCGTCCCTATTTTCCAGAAAATGTCCGCACAATCTGCCTTACTCTGAGGATGATTTATTCTTTGGCCTCTTTTACCAGTAATGGATGCAAGATTTTAGTGCTGTCACCAAAAAATCTTGCAGACTTTTTCTCAGGGTCAGTATCTTCTAGTCTACTGATTTTCACACCCAACCTGAGCTTCAGTCACCTTGATCCACAGAATATCCTTACAAAAGTCAATCACACATGACTTTCCAAACTAAACTCGTCAGGTAGAGTTTGACTCACACAGACTAGAAACTTCTAATATTCTAGCCTTTGTGCCGGTTAGAAACTTCTAATATTCCAACCGTTTCTTGGGAACTAGAAACTTCTAATATTCTAGCCCCGCTTTACCTAGAAACTTCTAATATTCTAGGCTCACTTTACCTAGAAACTTCTAATATTCTAGGCCTCCACGCTGGGCGCCATGAAGTTAAAACTCACCACTATTCTTAGAATTCCCCCTATACCAAAAAAGGGTCGATATTCTAAATGGTGAACAGGGATTCTCATTCCCTGACTCCGATGCAGGCTTCGGTGGGTGCTATTCAGGTCAAACTATATTTTCAAGTTATCCCCCAGTATAACCCATACCTTCACCGAAGAATTTTACCTACTTACCCCTTAGTAGCATCGATGTCCTGGGTCATGCGTTGTTAAGTAAGTAAAGTAGGCTAATAACCACTGTTTCAGCTTAAAACTTTTAAGTTATTTTATTATAATTTTTTTTTTTTTAAAGCTGTAAATACTTTCTTAACAGAAAGGTAAAAAGATCTTGCTTCTGGATCCTTCCTGTTGGTTGAAGGGACCTTCAGGCCCACCTTGACAATCAATCTTCTTTAAAGTCTGGTCTTCTTGAGATGTATTCGCTGGTGAACTCGGTTGCTGTGTCCTATCCTTCCCATGTACCGAGCTATGAGATCTGGCTCTGCTGGCTGTCCCCTTCCTTCAGGTTTATATTCTCTTTCGAAGAGTTAATAAGTTTTAATGACTTTATTGTAAATAAGCTTGTTTCACTTTGATAGTTAAAAAGTAATTTGATGTAAACATTTTAATACCACTAATTATTCATTTTGGGCATAACGTCTCCTCTCAGATCTGATTAAAAATGCTTTGGTTTCAATAGTTAACTTTTATTTCTGTGATTTCGAATCGTTTAATTTTCCAATTGTCCCCAGCTCATAACTTTGCCTTTGATTTTGACTTAAATTATGTTTCTCGTAGACAGGTCGTCTCCAATTTTCTTTTAATTGACTTGATGTTCATAGAATTTTACACTTTAGAATTGACACCAAATTCGACTGAGCATCATCGATCCTTTCCAGCTGTTTACTAAGAGAGTTTATTTCAATTAAGGTGTGAAACTTTGCTTTTAGCTGTATGCTAAAATTTAACTTGGTTATGACTTGAAAGACTTACCTGTTTTAAACATTCGTCACTTAATTCAATTGAAACTCTCATCCATGCTTTTCCAGATGCTTCCTGAGATAGTTACATTCCATGAAGGTGTGAGCCCTTGTTTTAGCTTACCACATGAATCCCGTGTGTTTGCTAAGCCTGCTTGTGAGCAAGAATCTGCATTTTATAATCCTGCTCTTTGAAGCTGCTATTAACCTTTTGTGGGATCTTTCCCTGTATCCTCTCAGACCAGATATTGTCAGACTTCCATGTTTCAAATGACACATTTTTCTGTATTTTCAAGAACATGCTGCAGAATGAGAAGGGTTTTCTAAACACATAAAAAATAGAGAGGATTGCCCCTAGTTTTGTCTAAAGTTTGTCCCATAATGTCAGTAAAATGTGCCCCAGGCAAAAAAATGCTAAAAAAAAAACCCTCACTGGTACCAAAATCAAATTGGAGGGTCCCTGACCCCAACTTTAATTATAGCCTGTTTAAACCTGATCCGGATGGAAAACAAGATCAAAAGGTCCCTGACCTTAGGCTAATCACAAACGGGTCCCTGACCCAAGGTAAACCTGTGGAGCTCTGACCTGGATTTGAAAACAAGAGTAGGAGGTCCCTGACCTCAGGTAAACAACAATCGGGTCCCTGACCCTAAAACACTTTACTCACAGTCAAATTTAGATTCGTGCACAGTAACCTGTTTAGTTACTTCCGTCAGGGATGAGGGGTCGCAGCACAGATCCGAGAGAAAGAGAGAGAGACCAAGGTTAATCTTACCTTGTGCCGGCGTCTGTCTCTTTACTCCTGGTCGTGGCTCGATCACTTTTTTCAGTCCCCCATGGAAATTCACTGGTTTTTTGCTCGCAGCGCCAAATGTTGTTGTCAATATTTTTCCCGCTTCTGGACTGTGATAGAAAGATTCAACAACGTTCGTTAAGAAAACAAAACAAGGCTTTATTTGCGAATTACAATTGCATGCAGAAATGGCTGAAACTTGGAGTCGGAGAGCAGTCAAATACAAACTGCTGGTTCCCTCCCAAGTCTGCGCTATTACAAAGGAATAGGTCGATATTTATACGTTATAAAATCAAGATAACGTGAATACAGCTTGGTCAGGAATTTGATCAAAAGTAAAACATAAGTAATATCATTAAACTGGCGTCACCTTGCTGACCTTTAGAGGACTCGGGGTCTCATATCATTATCTTGTCTTTTGATCGCATGTTTAAGAAACGGAGCAGACTTGTTTAAGTATCGAAAGAGACGAGTTCTAGCTTATCTTGTGTATTTAGACTGCTCTGGGTTATGAAGACTGAATTTTATCTGAGTTTAGAGTCAGCCAGTTTTCGGGTCAAGTTGACTTTTTCTGCTTGTATTTGTGCCTTAGGTTATGCGAAGTCAATTTAAATTTCATTGTACCAAGAAACTTGACTAGTTTTCCCATCATGCCATTATTTGCTTCGCACAACACCACACCCGGGCAGCGGGGCTTACTGCCATCGCCAATGTGCCCCAGGTCCAGGGGGTGATCGACGGGATGCGTGGCACACTATGAGCACCTGCAGATGACAGGCCACTCTACACCAACCAAAAGGGGTTCTTCTCAATGAATGTGCAGCTGATATGTGACCATCAGCTGCACATCATCCTCGTATGTGCCCGATATCCGGGCAGTGTGCACGATGCCTTCATCCTGGCACATTTGACAATTCCTGGCCTCTTCGAGATGTCCCCCTGGCTGGGGATTTGGCTCCTGGTGACAGGGGTTATCCGCTGCGGTTGTTGCTGATAATGCCTATCCGGAGGCCACAGACTGATGTGGGGATCCGCTGCAACGATGCCTATACAGCGATGAGGATTGTGATCGAACAGTGATTCAGCCTCCTGAAAATGTCTGGACCGCTCAGGAGGGGCCTCCAGTATGATGCTGAGAGGGGCGCCCGTATTGTGGCAGCCTGCTGCGACCTCCACAACATCGTGCATCAGAGGGGCAATGTGCTGGAAGAGGAGTATGAACACCAGACCTCGTTCATCGAGGAGAATGTGGGGAGGGCGAGGTTGGGCCAGACCAAGTCTGCGCCAGGACCAACGTGCATTGGATGCTCTGAAAGCCTCCAGGTTCATCAAAGGCGGGAACCCCATGCCTGCAACCCACTCCGTGCTACATACCTCCGCAGTACGTGGATGCGGGCCCTGGGTTGACAGTTACTGTGGGTCTGCTTCATGGGATAGAGGATGATGACAACCCGCTCTGCAATGAGCTCTGGTGCTCCGCATCGTTTCACAACGTCTGATTCCTGCCCACGGTAGTACTTTCAACCATCCACCTGGGTGGTCCCTACTTGCATGGCCATTCCATCACACAGTGCCATTGAATCCCTGGGGTAGCAGAGGTGGGGACAGTCGGGGGGAAGGGGCAGGAGGCCAGACTACCTGCAACATCCACCTATTCTCACCCCACCTCCCAGTGCCTCCTGCATCAGTAGTGGAGGCACCTGCCGTGATTCCCGCCCTGCGACCTGGGTCCCCGTTGGCAGGCGTCTTCTGGGGCAACAGGGCCTTGATGGGACTGGCTGCTGCTCGGGTGTCCCAGCTGCTGTGGTACCTTCCTGTTCTGATTGCTGCCCACCAGATGCGGCGGGGTGGGAGGGGGAAGTCCGAGGTGCTACGGTGTTCAGGCATCTCCCCAGCGGGAGTCACCGGCACGGGCCCAGCACCTCCTCCTCCCTCAGGGTGCCCGATTGTCTCCGGGCTACGACTTGGGACGGGAGTGTGAGTGGAGCTAACCCTGATGCTCCCGCTGCCAGTCCTGGAACCCCGCTCTGGTCTCGGCCAGGGTCTGTATGCTCGCGGCCATGGAGCATAGGGAGTGGACCATCTCCATCAGGAGCTGTGTCACATCACGCTGCAACGTGCCATCCCCTTCTGGGTCTCTGCCACTGTGACTGGGCCACGCTCAGGAGCGTCGCTGCAATTTCCAGGTGGCTCTGGTACATGGCTGCCTGTGAGGGCAGCCCTGTCTTGAGTTCAGCCAGTGTCTGCACAGAGTGCTCTAGGCCATAGACTTGCTGAACCTTCAAGAAGACCACCGTCATCCCTGTACCAAAAATAAGTCAAACAGCGAGCCTTAATGTCTATCGTCCAGTGGCTCTGACATTCATCATCATGAAGTGCTTTTAAAGGTTAGTCATGGCACGAATCAACTCCAGCCTCCCGGATTGCCTTGATCCACTACAGTTCGCCTACCGCTGCAACAGTTCCACAGCAGACGCCATCTCCATGGCCCTGCACTCTACCCTGGAACACCTAGATAACAACGACACCTATGTCAGACTCCTATTTATCAACTACAGCTCAGCCTTCAACACCATCATTCCTACGCAACTCATCTCCAAACTACGTGGCCTTGGCCTCGGTTCCTCCCTCTGTGACTGGATCCTGAACTTTCTAACCTACAGGCCACAATCAGTAAGGATAGGCAACGTCACTTCCTCCACGATCATCCTCATTACCGGTGCCCCACAAGGCTGTGGCCGCAGCCCCCAACTATACTCCTTATACACCTATGACTGTGTGACCAAATTCACCTCCAACTCGATTTTCAGATTTGCTAATGACACCACCGGAGTGGGTCGGATTTCAAACAATGACGAGACAGAGTATAGGAATGAGATAGAGAATCTGGTGAACTGGTGCGACAACAATAATCTCTGTCCCAATGTGTCAACAAAACGAAGGAGATTGTCATCGACTACAGGAAGCGTAGTGGAGAACATGCCCCTGTCTACATGAATGGGAACGAAGTAGAAAAGGTTGAGAGCTTCAGGTTTTAGGTGTACAGATCACCAACAACCTGTCCTGGTCCCCCCATGCTGACACTATAGTTAAGAAAGCCCACCAACGACTCTACTTTCTCAGAAGACTAAGGAAATTTGGCATGTCAGCTACGACCCTCACCAACTTCTACAGATGCACCATAGAAAGTATTCTTTCTGGTTGTATCACAGCTTGGTATGGAGCCTGCTCTGCCCAAGACCACAGGAAACTACAAAAGATCGTGAATGTAGCCCAATCCATCACGCAATCCGGCCTCCCATCCATTGATCTATCTATAACTCCTGCTACCTCAGAAAGGCAGCCAGCATAATTAAGGACCCCACGCACTCCAGACATACTCTCTTCCGCCTTCTTCCGTCAGGAAAAAGATACCAAAGTTTGAGGTCATGTACCAACCGACTCAAGAATAGCTTCTTCCCTACTGCTATCAGACTTTTGAATGGACCTCGTATTAAGTTGATCTTTTCTCTACACCTTGCTATAACTGTAACATTATATTCTGCAGTCTCTCCTTCCTTCCCGATGTACGGTATGCATTGTTTGTACAGCATGCAAGAAACAATACTTTTCACTGTATAGTAATACATGTGACAATAATAATAAATCAAATTTAGGGGCAGCACGGTAGCATTGTGGATAGCACAATCACTTCACAACTCCAGGGTCCCAGGTTCGATTCCGGCTTGGGTCACTGTCTGTGCGGAGTCTGCACATCCTCCCCGTGTGTGCGTGGGTTTCCTCCGGGTCCTCCGGTTTCCTCCCACAGTCCAAAGATGTGCAGGTTAGGTGGATTGGCCATGATAAATTGCCCTTAGTGTCCAAAATTGCCCTTAGTGTTGGGTGGGGTTGCTGGGTTATGGGGATAGGGTGGAGGCGTTAACCTTGGGTAGGGTGCTCTTACCAGGAGCCGGTGCAGACTCGATGGGCCGAATGGCCTCCTTCTGCACTGTGAATTCTATGTAAAAATCTATGTAAATCAAATGAACCATAGCCAAAACCATCGCCCCGCAAGGCGGGTTCTACCTGTGTGGTTTTGGCCTGGGTGGCACACATGGTCGACATCACCTCCTGCTCCTGCAGGCGATTGGACTCCTCCAACTGCACCTACAGTCGCTAGAAGCTCACTGACAACCCCTCATTTAGTCCACTATAGATGGGACTATCCATTCCAGAAGCCCGATTCCCGTCTGGACGGCAGCTAGTCCCTGGGGTGAGGGTGGTTTGGGGGTGAGGGTGCTGTGGGGTAAGGGTGGTGTGGGATGAGGGTGGTGTTGGCGGGAAAGTTGACATACATGACACGGGGAACCGCAACTCAACAGGGTCTCACTTCCTCGCCCGCAGCCGACCTCCACCCAAGTGGCTTTCCTTTCCTCCGGGCCACCAATCATGTCCAGGGCCCTCTGCTCTGCCGTGGTGAGGGATCGCAGGTCTGCTGGTCCCCCTCCAATTTTCTTCTGCTCTTGCCGGTTATGGGTGACATTTTCCTGTGGGAGGGAAACGGAAAATGGCAGTGTTAGATAGTCTGCGTATGCAGCCCAGGGGGTGGGTAGCTGGTAGCCTCAGTGGCCAGGGAACCCAGTCATGGCGGCCATTATGGGTGCTGGCATGCGTTCGGCCGCCCTCCTGGTGGGGTGGGGAGGGGGTAGGCTTATGGGTGTGTGGAGCGGGGTTTGGTGGCAGGGGCACAGTACTGCCTACTCGCCCTGGCCACCCTGAGGAGGTTGTGCAGGTTTTTCCTGCATTGCTGGCCGATCTGGATGGTGTTGCTCACAGAGTTCAGCATCTCTGCCACCTGAGCCTGAGCCCAGGCCCAGCGAACAGCAGCAAATGGCAGCCTCCTTCCTGGGCAGGTGTCCTGCCTCTCCTCCACGGTGTCCAGGAGTGTCTTGAGCTTGACATCCGTGAAATGTGGTGCCACGCATCTTGCTGCCATCTTTCTGACTGCAGTAAGAAGTCTTACAACACCTGGTTAAAGTCCAACAGGTTTGTTTCAAATCGCTAGCATTCGGAGCACTGCTCCTTCCTCAGGTGAATGAAGAGGTATGTTCCAGAAACATATGTATATATGTATATATATATAGATAAATTCAAAGATGCCAGACAATGCTGAGAATGCGAGCATTTGCAGGTAATCAAGTCTTTCCCTGCAAATGCTCACATTCTAAGCATTATCTGGCATCTTTGAATTTGGCTATATAAATGTTTCTGGAACATACCTCTTCATTCACCTGAGGAAGGAGCTGCGCTCCGAAAGCTCGTGTTTGTAACAAAACTGTTGGACTTTAACCTGGTGTTGTAAGACTTCTTACTGTGCTCACCCCAGTCCAACGCCGGCATCTCCACACCATCTTTTTGACTGTGATGGTGTGTGTGTGGGGAGGGCAGTGTGTATATGCAGCTGCAGCTGGTCAACCTCTTGAGTGTCAATCACGAATCCTGCGAATCCGACATTGTTTCCGTTGGAATTGATTGTGGTCCATTTGCCGCCAGTGCTAGCCCCTGAACAGTCACTGAATCAGTGCAGTCACAGTGGCAGTTTTGCTGGGAAGTCCATGAGTCCTGCCTTGGCGTCGACTCTTAGTCTCAGACACGGAGAATCCCGCCGCATAAGTTTAAAAAAAGACACTTACATGAAGGGAGGGCTGGCTAAGAGTGATTGGTGAAATAAGCTAAAAGTGGTGGTAACTGAACAGTGCGAAACATTTAAAGAAACAATTCAAAAACTAAAATGCACTCCATTGTAGAACAAAATCCGAGCAAGAAGCGTGAACAATCATCGTGGCGCAGTGGGTTAGCACTGCTGCCTCACGACGCCGAGGACCTGGGTTCGATCCCGGCCCCGGGTCACTATCCGTGTGGAGTTTGCACATTCTCCCTGTGTCTATGTGGATCTCACCCCCCACAACCCAAAGATGTGTAGGGTCGGTGGATTGGCTACGCTAAATTGTCCTTTAATTGGAAAGAAAGGATTTGGTACTCTAAATTTATTTTTTAAAATCTGAGCAAGACATATCCATCTGTGGTTCAGTAAAGAAGTTAAGGTTAGTTTTACATTTGAAGAAGAGGCTTAAAATGTTGCAAACAGTAGTAAATGGCCTGACACTGGGAGGTTCCGAGCAACAAAGGGACATTGACGTGTTTGGCCATGGAGCTCAGAGGCAGAAGGACATGTTAACAGGGTGGTGAAAAAGGTTATTGCTATTATTATAAACACTTGCAAATACTCTAATAAAAATATTTTTTAAGAAAACGGTGGTGAAAAAGGCGGATGGAAAACTTGCCTTTATCAATCGAGGCAGTGATTACAAAAGCAGGAGGGTCATGTTGGAGTTGTATAGAACTTTGGTGAGGCCACAGCTGGGGTGCTGTGTGCAATTCTGGTCGCCACATTATAGGAAGGATGTGATTACACTGGATGGGGTTCAGAGGAGATTCACCAGGATGCCTGGCCAATCCACCTAACCTGCTCGTCTTTGGACTGTGGGAGGAAACCGGAGCAGAGACGGGGAGAACGTGCTGACTGCACACAGACAGTGACCCAGCGGGGAATCGAACCTGGGACCCTGGCGCTGTGAAGCCACAGTGCTATCCACTTGTGCTACTGTGCTGCCCATGGGAATTTGAGGAGAAACGTTTTTATCCCGAGGGTGATGACGGTCTGGAATGCCCGGCCTGGGAGGGTGATAGAGGCGGGTTGCCCCACATCCTTTAAAAAATACCTGGATGAGCACTTGGCACATCTTAACATTCAAGGCTATGGGCCAAGTGCTGGCAAATGGGATTGGGTAGGCAGGTGCAGACCTGATGGGCCAAAGGGTCTCCTTTGCGCTGTATTATTCCGTGATTCTGTGGTAAATCTGAGAAAAAACCCAGAAAATGCTGGAATTGCTCAGCAAGCCTGGCAATATTTGCAGAGAGAGATAGATATATTTTTCAAGCCATTGATGCTGTTTCTCTCTGCCAGACATGCTGAGTATTTCCTGTTAAGGGATGCAAACAGGTTAACTGAGTGAGAAAAGAGATGGCAGAGGGAAGCGAATGTGAGGAAGTGTGAGGTTATTTATTTTGGCTGGAAGAATAGGAACAGATTTTTAAAAAAAGGTACAAAGCTTGTAAACGTTGATGTTCAGAGGAACTTGGGTACACTCATACAAGGATGTCAGAATGTTTGCATGCAGGTACAGCAAACAACTAGGCAGGCCAAATGGCAGGTTAACCTTTACTGCAAGTGCCCTGTCGTACAAGAATAAATATGTCTTACCACAATGGCACAGGATGTTGGTGAGATCACACCTGAGTACCGTGCTCAGTTTTCTCTCCATATTTAAGAAAGGATGTCCTGGCATCAGAGGCATGAGAGACTGAATAAATTGGGTCTATGTTTTCTGCAGTTTAGAAGAGGGACAGATAATTTCAACGAAACGTAGATGTGCAGGTTAGATGAATTGGCCATGCTAAATTGCCCCCTGGTGTCCAAAAGGTTAGGCTGGGTTGCTGGGTTAGGGGGCAGGGTGGAAGCGTGGGCTTAAGTAGGGTGCTCTTTCCAAGGGCCGGTGCAAACCTGATGGCCGAATGGCCTCCTTCTGAACTGTAAATTCTATGATTCCGAAGGGGCTTGACAGGTCTGACACAATGGCCGGGATTCTCCGAGCCTCCACGCTGAAACCACACTTAGCGCGGGGACGGAGAATGGGGCCTCAGACCCGCGATCGGGTCTGAAGCCAGGGCGCGAACCTCCGTCGACGGGTGAGTCGCCGCCGCACGCATGGGTGGAGCCGTGGCATGCAGTGCAAGGCTGCGTATCGGCGCCAGAGCCATGCTGGCCCCCTGTGGGCTAATGAATCGCTGGGCCAAGAGGCCTATTGACGCCGGCATGAAGCACTCCGTTATGCGGGCGCCAACACTTAGCCGCGTTTTTGGTGAATCCCGGCCGATATGTTGTTTCCCCTTGACTGTGAAGTTTAGAACATGGGGGAAATAGGGTCTCAGGAAAAGAGGCGGAATATTTTGGACCTGAGATGCGGTGAAATATCCTCAGTCAAAGGATTGTGAATCTTTGGAATTTTCTACCTCACATCGTTGTGGATGTTGCATTACTTAATAAGTGGGATTCCAGGGCAGCACGATGCTGCAGTGGGTTAGCACAGCTGCCTCACGGCGTCAAGGTCTCAGGTTCGATCCCGGCTCTGGGTCACTGTCCGTGTGGAGTTTGCACATTCTCCCCGTGTTTGCGTGGGTTTTACCCCCACAACCCAAAAATGCACAGGGTAGGTGGATTGGCCACGCTAAATTGCCCCTTAATTGGAAAAAATGAATTGTGTACTCTAAACTTATGAAAAGAAAATAAGCGAGAGTCTCCACTGGTGGGATTCTCCAGTGTGCTGGCAGTGCACCCATGCCTGTGGATTTCACAGTGGGCATGCGATGCCCACAATGGTAAATCCCATTGGCAGGTGGCAGGAATGAAGAATCCCACTGCTGTCACGGGCGTGCCACTCAGGAAAGAGCGGCTGGCAGACCGGAGAATCCCACTCAGCATACTGACAGATCTTTAGGATGGATTCTCCGTCGGCGGGATCTCCATTTCACCGGCAGCGCACTCACGCCGGATTTTGCGACGGTGCCCACAATGGAAACCCCATTGGCCGACTGCCAGGACGAAGGATCCCACTGCCGGTGGGGGCGCGCCGCACCATAAAACAGGATGGAGAATCCCACAATGATCTTTCTGGGAATCACGGAACGTGGGGAAGGGTAAGGAAGATGGAGGTGAAACTGAATATCAGCCTATTGAATGGCAGAGCTGACTCAACAAGTTATATAGTCTTCTGCTCCTATTACTTCTTTTGTTCTTACCAGTAATCGCATAAAATTACTCCATTAACTCACCAGTAATACAATAACTCACTGATAGAACTCATGCATGAACATGTGTAACACTCCAATGTTTTATCTGCAACTAATTATAATCCTATAACCCACTGCTACCCAGAAACTCAGCCACAATCCCCGACACTGTACACAATCTGGTCAATCTCCAGGTTTCACTGAGCCTTCACCACCAAACACACCTTCCCCTCACTCCCCCTGTCAGCATTTTGCAGGACCCATTCCCTCCGGGATACCCTGGTCCACTCTTCCATCACCCCCAACACCTCACCCTCTTCCGACGGCACCTTCCCATGCAATTGCAGAAGGTGTTACACCTGCCCCTTTACCTCCTCTCTGCTCACCATCCAAGGGGCGAAACACTCTTTTCAAGTGAGGCAGTGCTTCAATCTGGCCTGTTGCATCTGCTGTTCCCAATGCAGTCTACTCTACATTGGAGAGACTAAACGCAGATTGAGTGACTGCTTTGCAGAACACCTTCAGTACATCCTCAAGCAGGACTCAGACCTTCCTGTCATTTGCCATTTTAACTCACCGTCCTGCTCTCATGCCCACATGTCTGCTCTTGGCCTGCTGCAATGTTCCACTGGAGGGACAGTAACTCACCTTCCGATTAGGCACATTACAGGCTATAGGATTTAGCATTGTGTTCCATTGGGGCAGCAGGGTAGCATGGTGGTTAGCATAAATGCTTCACAGCTCCAGGGTCCCAGGTTCGATTCCCGGCTGGGTCACTGTCTGTGTGGAGTCTGCACGTCCTCCCCCTGTGTGCGTGGGTTTCCTCCGGGTGCTCCGGTTTCCTCCCACAGTCCAAAGATGTGCGGGTTAGGTGGATTGGCCATGTTAAATTGCCCGTAGTGTCCTAATAAAAGTAAGGTTAAGGGGGGGGGGGCTGTTGGGTTACAGGTATAGGGTGGATACGTGGGTTTGAGTAGGGTGATCATGGCTCGGCACAACATTGAGGGCCGAAGGGCCTGTTCTGTGCTGTACTGTTCTATATACAACTTCAGACTGTGAATTCTCTCCTCCACCTTCTTCCCATTTTTATTTCTATCAATTAATTTTCATTTCTTCCATCCATCTGTGTTTTTCCTCATCATTGACCCCCCTCCCCCACCCCACTTGAGTCAAATGTTCCCTGTTCCTAGTTGCCCTTTGACACACTGCTCACCTTTGTTCTGCCATTCACACATTCTAATCTCTTTATGTGCCACTATCAGTACCTTTCTTAGCCTTGATCATCCCATTTATACTCCATTTGTCTCTCTGTCCACAACACCTTTGTCAATTTCCACCTATTGCTGGCCCCTTATGCAGCCCCACTGCTCCATGCCCCCCCCCCCCCCCCCCCCATCTCAACCACAGTATAAATCTGACCCTATTTCCAGTTCTCTCCAGGTTTGATAGTCATCCAGACTGGAAACGTTAGCTTCCTTCTCTCTCCACAGATGCTGTCAGACATGCTGAGATTGTCCAGTATTTCCTGTTTTGGTTCACTCAGCCCTTTACCGGCTGCTGCTCCCAGTCTGCATGTTGCTGTTTCTGGGGCTCTGCTTAAATAATTAATCTCACACTCACCTCTTTCCCGTTGCCCATGCTTATCAGAGTCAAGATTCATTTCCCTCTAATCTAAATCCCCCCCCAAGTTTCCCACACAAATGTCATCCAATTTTGCGTTTTTCGTAGGCAAAAGAATCAGACAACATCCTTTATCTTTCAGAGTAATTTTACATTCAGAAAATCTCAATTCACTTCCAAACCTCAGAAAGTGATATCTGTAGTAGAACCTGTTACAAAGTTTCAGAAGGTGAAGTGTATCCGTGTGAAATACTTTCAGTGTTGAATACAGCACTGGTTCATTTCAATCGTTTATTTTTAGACACAAGCTGAATTGTTCACTGGCCACCCCCTCTTGATCCACCTCAGAGCCCCTGGTTCTGTACCTGCTGCCCTGCCCCGTACACAAAATAAACTCTCCCCAAAACCGGCTGAACTCGGCAAGTGCCGATCATGGCTGATAACCCACATCAGTGACCAAAACTGTGTGACAAAAACCAGCTCATCATCTCCGATTGAACAATTATCTAGAAATGGCATCAGTAGCCGGGAGATTGGTGATCTCAGAATCCAGAGGCCAGTGGGGATCAGTCAGTTGTGTATTGAAGGGGTAGATATTGGTGGCTGCTGGCAGAGCATCACCAGGCAAGACCCATCCCTACTCGCCTTTGAATGGTGACGGTGAGCCGCTGGAGTCCATGAGATGCAGTTACGCTCCGCCCCGCCCCCACAGTGTTTTATTTTCCTGCTGGTTTTCACTATGTTACTGCAGTGGGGAGCTCTGTGGTGCTGGAGTTCTAAACAATGTGCTGCCCATATCATTTCTCAGTCTACTCTTACTTTCTTTTCCTATGTCTTCATAATTTCAGTCCCTACATATCAACAAAGCTATAAATAGGGAAATTGCAAATGCACTAGTGATGATTTACCAAAATTCACTAGACTCTGGGGTGGTCCCGGTGGATTGGAAATTAGCAAAGGTGATACCATTGTTTAAAAAAGGAGGTAGGCAGAGAGCAGGAAAGTATAGGCCAGTGAGCTTAACTTCGATAGTAGGGAAGATGCTGGAATCTATCATCAAGGAAGAAATAGCAAGGCATCTGGATAGAAATTGTCCCATTGGGCAGACGCAGCATGGGTTCATAAAGGGCAGGTCGTGCCTAACTAATTTAGTGGAATTTTTTGAGGACATTACCAGTGCAGTAGATAACGGGGAGTCAATGGATGTGGTATATCTGGATTTCCAGAAAGCCTTTGACAAGGTGCCACACAAAAGGCTGCTGCATAAGATAAAGATGCATGGCATTAAGGGTAAAGTAGTAGCATGGATAGAGGATTGGTTAATTAATAGAAAGCAAAGAGTGGGGATTAATGGGTGTTTCTCTGGTTGGCAATCAGTAGCTAGTGGTGTCCCTCAGGGATCCGTGTTGGGCCCACAATTGTGCACAATTTACATAGATGTTTTAGAGTTGGGGACCAAGGGCAATGTGTCCAAGTTTACAGACGACGCTAAGATGAGCGGTAAAGCGAAAAGTGCAGAAGATACTGGAAGTCTGCAGAGGGATTTAGATAGGTTAAGTGAATGGGCTAGGGTCTGGCAGATGGAATACAATGTTGACAAATGTGAGGTTATCCATTTTGGTGGGAATAACAGCATTATTATTTAAATGATAAAATATTAAAGCATGCTGCTGTGCAGAGAGACCTGGGTGTGCTAGTGCATGAGTCGCAAAAAGTTGGTTTACAGGTGCAACAGGTGATTAAGAAGGCAAATGGAATTTTGTCCTTAATTGCTAGAGGGATTGAGTTTAAGACTAGGGAGGTTATGCTGCAATTGTATAAGGTGTTAGTGAGGCCACACCTGGAGTATTTTGTTCAGTTTTGGTCTCCTTACTTGAGAAAGGACGTACTGGCACTGGAGAGTGTGCAGAGGAGATTCACGAGGTTAATCCCAGAGCTGAATGGGGTTGGATTATGAGGAGAGGTTGAGTAGACTGGGTCTGTACTCGTTGGAATTTAGAAGGATGAGGGGGGGATCTTATAAAAACATATAAAATTATGAAGGGAATAGATAGGATAGATGCGGGCAGGTTGTTTCCATTGGCGGGTGAAAGCAGAACTAGGGGGCATAGCCTCAAAATAAGGGGAAGTAGATTTAGGACTGAGTTTAGGAGGAACTTCTTCATCCAAAGGGTTGTGAATTTATGGAAGTCCTTGCCCAGTGAAGCAGTTGAGGCGCCTTCATTAAATGTTTTTAAGGTAAAGATAGATAGTTTTTTGAACATTAAAGAGTTTAAGGGTTATGATGTTCAGGCCGGAAAGTGGAGCTGAGTCCACAAACGATCAGCCATGATCTCATTGAACGGTGGAGCAGGCTCGAGGGGCCAGATGGCCTACTCCTGCTCCTAGTTCTTATGTTCTTATGTAAATATTCGTTGCAGTAGGCATTTTATTCAAACCACGTTGCGCTTGTTTCATTCATCTTTCCCATCGCTTAAATTGAACAATGCAAGTTTAGTTATTGGCTCAATGAAGAGTGCAGGTGGGCATGCAAGGAACAGCACCAGCCACACATAAAAATGAAGTGCCAACCTAGTGAAGCTATAATACAAGTAGCATTCATGCCACACATGTGCCGGGCATTGGCCATCTCCAACAAGAGAAAATCTAACTATCATCCCATTGACAATCAATGGCTTCACCATCACTGAATGCCCAGTATCAACATTCTGGTGGTTACTATTGACATGAATCTGAACTGGACTAGCCATATAAAGACTGTGGCAATGTGAACAGGTTAGATACTTACAATTCTACAGAGAGTAACTCAACTCTGTCCACAAGTCAGGCGTGTGATGAAAGATGCTCCACTTGCCTGGGTGAGTACAGCTCCAACAACACTCAATAAGCTTAATACCATCCAAGACAGAGCAAGCACTTGTTTGGCACCCAATCTGCAACATTAAACATTCACTTCCTTTATGATTGATTCTATAACACAGAGTTACTTGTGCCAAACAGCAATAGCAGCAAGTAATTGACAGCTATGGAATCCTATAACCAATGGATGTGATCTAAGCTCTACAGTCCTACCGCAATCAGCTGTGAATGTTGGTGGCCAATTAAACAACTTACTGGAGGAGGAGTCCATAAATGTACCCATGCTCAATAATGGGGGAGCTCAGCATATCAGTGCAAAAGTGCCAAGTGGATAATTTATCTTGGCCTACTCCTGAGGTCCACATATGTCAGTCTTCAGCCAATTTGATTCACTCTATGTGATATCAAAAAATGGTTGAAAACCCCGAATACTGCAAAGGAGGCTACTGGACCTGGCACTGTTGCTTCACAGTGCCAGGGATCGGGTTTGATTCCCAGCTTGGGTCACTGTCTGTGCAGAGTCTGCACGTTCTCCCCGTGTCTGCGTGAGTTACCTCCGGGAGCTCCAGTTTCCTCCCACAAGTCCTGAATGATGTGCTTGTTAGGTGAATTGGACATTCTGAATTCTCCCTCAGTCTATCTGAACTTGCGCTGGAGTGTGGCGACTGGGGTATTTTCACAGTAACTTCATTGCAGTGTTAATGTAAGCCTACTTGTGATTAATAAAGATTATTATTATTATTTCAACAATACTATAGAATAGAATGGAACCATAGAATGTCTATAGTGTAGACGGAAGCCATCCAGCCCATTATATCTACGCCAACCCTCTGAAAGATCCCACAACCTAAGCCCACTCCCCTGCCCTATCCCCATAACCCCACCTAAGCTAATATCTTTTTGGACACTAAAGGGCAATTTAACATACATAATCCACCAAACCTGCACATCTTTTGACTATAGTACTGAAGACTTGTGTTCCAGAACTTGCTGTGCCCCTAGCCAAACTCTTCCAGTGCAGCTGCACAGTGGCACCTACCTGGCAATGTGGCCAAATGCCACCCCTTCAGCCTATTCTTGATCATCAATAAAGTGATGGAAGGGGTCATCAACAGTGGAATCAAGCAACACTTGCTAAGCAACAACCTTCTCACTGACACTCAGTTTGGGTTCCGCCAGGCAACTCAGCTCCTGACCTCTGCAGCTTTGGTTCAAACAGGGAATAAAAGCTCTGAACACCAGCAGTGAGGCGAGAGTGTCTGCCTTTAATGTCAAGGCAGCATTTGACCAAGTGTGGCAAGAAGGAAGCCGAGCAAAACTGGAGTCAATGGGAATCAGCCCTTTGATTGGCACTCCTTCCACAAACATTCACTCACTCCAGCATCGATGCACAGTAGCAGTAGTGTGTACCATCAACAAGTTGCACTGAAGGAACTCACCAAGGCTCCTTGCAATCCCTTGGTCACTACCATCTAGAAGGGCAAGGGTGGCAGGCACATGGGAACACCATCAGCTGGACGTTCCCTTTCAAGTCACTCAACATCCCAATTTGCAAATACATTGCAGTTCCTTTACGGTTGCTGGGTCAAGATCCAGGTACTTCTTCCGTAACAGCACTGTGGGTGCACCTACACCATATGGACTGCAACGGTTCAAGATGGCAGCTCACCACCACTTTCTGTAGGGCGATTAGGGACGAGCAGTAAATGTTGGCCTAGCCAGCGAAGCCCACATCTCTCCACATCCACCCGCTCAAAACCTCTCAGGATGTTAAAGGTTTCAGTCAAGTCGCCTTTTACTCTTCTCAACTCCAGTGTATAAAAGCCTAAACTGTCACCCTTTCCCCATAAGACAAGCTACCCTTTCCTGGTGTTAGTCGAGTAAATCGTCTGCGAATTGTTCCGAATGCATTTATATCTTTTGAATACTTTCCAGATGTTGTTTCACCAGTCCCCTGTACACTGAAACATAACCTCCCTTCTTTTGTAACCAATTCCTCTTCCAATAAATGAGAACATTCTATTAGCTATCCTACTTACTGCTGTTCCTGCATTCTAGCCTTCTGTGATTGATGCAACAGGACACTCAGATCCTCCTGACTCTCAAAGCTCTGCAATCTACACCCAAATCCGTCTGAATCCCAGAGCTCTGCGATCTCAGAGCTTCTCTTGTCCAACCTGACTCCTTCCAGCCCACTTTGGTAACTTATTGGCTCAACTGTCTAGACCCAGGGCTGGTGGTTAGAAGAGTGGGGTCATTTTAAGGCAATGTGGCCTCTGTAGATGATTCAAGTTCAGGTTCTGGCTTGGAAGTGGCACAATGGAGAGTTTCAGCTCCTGTTGCTCGGCGCTTTGGATTGGAATGGCAACAGGTGGGCAGTTATCTTGTGAATTTGGGCCAGCCTCTCTGAGCCTGGATGGTAGGGAAGATAGCCTTCTGGCAGGGGCCTGATCTGTATCCATACCAGATCGGGCTACAGGTTGTTAGAGATCATTTAAAATATGGTGGGTAACCCTGTCTGGTCCCTTTGTGATTCTGCATTGAGGTGGGTGATCATGGAGGTCAATCTAATTGGTTAGTTGGGGGAAAGTTCTGGGTCTTTTGGACTTTTGGACCAAGACTATCAGCTGGTGGTTTGTGGTTTTATTTTTTAAAAATAAATTTAGAGTACCCAATTCATTTTTTCCAATTAAGGCACAATTTAGCGTGGCCAATCCACCTACTTTGCATATTTTTTGGTTTGTGGGGGCGAAACACATGCAAACACGGGGAGAATGTGTAAACTCCACACAGTCAGTGACCCAGAGCCGGGATTGAGCCTGGGACCTCAGCGCCGTGAGGCAGCAATGCTAACCACTGTGCCACTGCGCTGCCCGGCTTGTGGTTTTATGACATCTCACTCCATGTTGGGTCAGCAGTTTGGGGACTCCCTTGGTCCCTATTTAATGTTGAAAATAAGCTTTCTGGTAGCCAGACTTGTCTGTTCCCTCTTTAAATCTGGAATACTTGGTGAATCTATTTTAGATCCTAGGGCCTTTCCTGAACCGTTTTTAATCTTACCGACCTGGCTTCAGCCTTGCTCAATGGTCTTAGAGTCATAGATGTTTAGAGCATGGAAACAGGCCCTTCAGCCCAGCTTGTCCATGCCGCCCAGTTTCTATCACTAAGCTAGTCCCACTTTCCCACATTTGGCCCATATCCCTCTATACTCAACCTGCCCATGTAACTGTCTAACTGATTTTTAACGGGCAAAATTGTACCCGCCTCTACCACTGCCTCTGGCAGCCCATTCCAGATGCTCACCACCCTCTGTGTGAAGAAATTCCCCCTATGGTCTCTTTTGTATCTCTCCCCTCTCACCTTAAACCTATGCCCTCTAGTTCTAGACTCGTCTACCTTTGGGAAAAGATGTTGACTATCTACTTCATCTATGCTCCTCATTATTTTACAGACCTCTATAAGATCACCCCAAAGCCTCCTATGCTCCAGGGAAAAAGTCCCAGGCTATCCAGCCTCTCCTTATAACTCAGACCATCAAGTCCTGGTAGCATCCTCGTAAATCTCTTCTGCACTCTTTCTAGTTTAACAATATCCTTCCTATAATAGGGGGACAAGAACTGAACACAGTATTCCAAGTGTGGTCTTACCAATGTCTTGTACAACTTCAACAAGACGTCCCAACTCCTGTATTCAATATTCTGACTGATAAAACGTAGCATGCTGATTGCTTCTTCACCATCCTGTCCACCTGCGACTCCACCTTCAAGGGGCTATGAACCTGTACTCCTAGATTTCTTTGGCTGTAACACTCCCCAACTCCCTACCATTAACTGAATAGGTCCTGCCCTGATTTGATCTACCAAAATGCATCACCTCACACTTATTCAAATTAAACTCCTTCTGAAAAATGAAAATGAAATGAAAATGGCTTATTGTCATGAGTAGGCTTCAATTGAAGATACTGTGAAAAGCCCCTAGTCGCCACATTCCGGCGCCTGTTTGGGGAGGCTGTTACGGGAATCGAACCGCGCTGCTGGCCTGCCTTGGTCTGCTTTCAAAGCCAGCGATTTAGCCCTGTGCTGAACAGCTCCTTCCTGTGCTAAACAGCCCCTTCTGCCATTCATCGGCCCACTGACCCAATTGGTCAGGATCCTGTTTCAATTTGGTTTAACCTTCTTCACTATCCACTACGCCACAAATCTTGGTATCATCTGCAAACTTACTAACCATGCCTCCTACATTCTCATCCAAATCATTTATACATATATAAAACAAATAACAGTGGACCCAGCACCGATCCCTGAGGCACACCATTGGTCATAGGCCTCCAGTTTGAAACACAACCCTCCGCAACCACTCTTTGGGTTTGGTCGCCAAGCCAATTTGGTATCCAATTGGCTACCTCGCCCTGGATTCCGTGAGATTTAATCTTTTGCAACAACCTACCATGTGGTACCTTGTCAAAGGCCATGTTAAAGTCCATGCAGACAACGTTGACTGCATTTCCCTCATCTATCTTCTTGGTTACCACTTCAAAAAACCTAACCAAATTCGTGAGACATGAATTTCCCCTTACAAAGCCATGCTGACTTTCCCTAATTAGCTCTTGCCTGTCTAAATGTCTGTAGATCCTGTCCCTCAGAATACATTCCAACAACTTACCCCTCCAGAAGTAAGGCTCACCGGTCTGTAGTTACCAGGCTTATCCCTACAGCCCTTCTTAAACAAGGGCACAACATTTGCTACCCTCCAATCTTCAGGCACCTCTTCTGTGGCTGTCAATGATTCAAATATCTCAGCTAGGGGGCCGGAAATTTCTTCCCTTGCCTCCCACAACGTCCTGGGATACATTTAATCAGGTCCCGGGGATTTATCTACCTTGATCAGCTTTAATACCTCCAGCACCTCCTTCTCTGTAATATGTACACTCCTCAAGACATCACTTTTTATTTCCCCAATTTCCCTAACATTTGTGTCTTTCTCTACAGTAAATACTGATGTTAAATATTCATTTAGGACCCCTCGCATCCCTTGTGGATCTGCACATAGATTACCTTGTTTATCCTTAAGAGGCCCTACTCTCTCCCTAGTCACTCTTTTGCCCTTTATGTATCTGTAAAAACTCTTTGGATTTTCCTTTCCCTTCTCTGCCAAGACAATCTCATGTCCCCTTTTTGCCCTCCTGATTTCTCTCATAACTCTACTCCGACAAGCCCTATATTCTTCAAGGGATCCACTTGATCCCAGCTGCCTATGCATGGTTATATGCCCCCTTCTTCCTTTTGACCATGGCCTCAATATCCCGAGTCATCCAGGGTTCCCTACTTCTATCAGTCTTACCCTTCACTCGAAGAGGAATGTGCTCACCCTGAACCCTAATTAACACCCTTTTGAAAGACTCCCACTTACCAGCTCCTAAATGTAAACAGGCTCCCCCAATCAACTTTTGAAAGTTCCTGCCTGATACCATCAAAATTGGCCTTGCCCCAATTTAGAATTTTAACTTTTGGGCCAGAACTATCATTCTCCACGGCTATCTCAAAACTAATGGAATTATGGTCACTGGTCCTCAAGTGATCTCTCACTATCACTTCCGTCACCTGCCCTTCCTTATTCCCCAAGAGGAGGTTAGATTTTGCCCCCTCTCTAATTGGGCCACCCACATATTGAATGAGGAATTCTTCCTGAATACACTCGACAAATTTCTCTCCATCCAAACCCCTAGTGCTGTGGATTACCCCTTTTTGGGCATCTTTTCTTTCACTGGCTAACACTTTCCTGACAGTTAAATCATTCCCAAGAAGGAAATTATTTCCTGCCACTGCTGGTTCATGTTCAGTTCCTACTGTAACAGGGCCTAAAACAAAGCCAGACTCTAGATGGGCCTACCGGAAAAGTACAAACACAGATCCTCCTCCCAGTCCACTGATCAGTGCTTTTGCTTTTATGGAGGACTTTGGGAGTAGGTTTAGGTTTCCTTCTGAAATTAAAGATTAAGTCACCCCTGTGTCCAGGAGCAGTACAATGGACTTGCTCATATTTTTGGGATGGACATGGGACAGGACAAAACTCCGGAAGCTCTCTGGGGGTTTGTCTGGCTCAGACTCAGATAGTGTCATGCCATCCAAAGGGTAAGTTTCTGTAGTGAGAGTCCTTGCCAGCTCTGTTTCATTACCCAATGAGGTGTCCTTCAGGGGACTCATCATATGGAGCTCTATTAGACCAACAGGCTTCTCCTGCAATTCCAGCACTCATGCCTGGAATGGGCTATTTTATTACAATGAGAACACAGTGGCCCCCAGGCGTTCCCTTTGCAGGCCACAGGGAGACTTCTTGCATTCTCTTCTGTGTTTTCTTTTCAAGGTGAGGACCTTTCCTATCAGGATCACACTGCTTAGCTTTCCGATGATCATGGGTGTGATTCGGAAAGGGTTCGTCTGAGATTCCAGGACCATGAGTGAGATCAGAGTTATCTGCTGTATCTCTTGGCTGTGAGGACTCTCTACTCCCTTAAGTGCATCAGCAGGTCTCAGGGTCAGCAATATTTGAACTCCTTCAACATTACCAACTCACACAACCCCTTAGAAGTGCATGTGACTCTTAGCAATATTATTCATCGATCGAGCGTGATTTGATTCAGTTGTTAAAACTCGATGTAGGTTTGTATGAGCTTCTTACAAGTGATCCAGAATTGTTGGTGATATACCTCTGAGATTGATCCATGGGCATTTAGAATATCAGCTTTGGTGTGCTCAAAATTCCTGGATACATTAGGAGGCAGCATGGAGCAGACCAATTGGGTTCTCCCTGACAGCTACCCTTGAGTTGATAATGCCCACACCTCTGATGGCTATTTTAACTGCCCAGCTGTCCTCTCAAAAGGAGCAAAAAATGACTCCACATCACTCTCTTCGAATCTGGGGATGAGTCAAGCATATTTGAAGGCCTGAGGTGCTGGTCCTGGGTTAGGGCGATAGGGGTTATGCAATCGGATAGAGAGAGATTACCCCTCACAGCTTCTAATTCTCGGGTCCCTCTTTCTCTTTGAGCTGCTCGCTCAATTTCCAATTTTTGAAGCTGGAATTCTCTCTCCCTTTCTCCTCCCCCTATTTCCTTGCTCTCTCTCTCTTGCTCTCTCTCTCTCTTTCCCTTTGACTTTCCTTTCCCACATCTCGCCACTCGTTTTCTCTCTTTCCCACTCCTGAATTCTAGCTGTAATTTGGGCTTTACCAGCTGAAATTATCTGGGAGAAGTTATGGCTGATTTATATATATAAAACTGCTCTACCTGTAACGTGAGATCCAAATATACCCCCAACATTGTTCGCACACCATTACGCTTTCCTGGGCAATTTTAACTGGTACTTCCTAGCTACAATTTTCAATTGTTTGGTGATAAGGGCTCCATCCAAAGTTTCACCATTCAAATTCCCTTGCTGGATAAAGATCTGGGCAGCAAATTTGCCATTTTCTTAGTGTGAGGGAAAAGGAATTTGCTGTGGTAAGTAGTTTGATCTTTAAAATTCATTCCACCATTGAATTTGGACACTGATCAAGTTCGAAATGGGCATTCCCGGACTTGAGCTGCCAATTTCTGTTACAAGTAGAAGGGGGCTTCACTTAAATGGTTTAGCCTTGACATCTCCTCTCACCAGTCATCCGTAAACAGGAAAGTGTTCTGATTTTGATTTCCCCCTTTATTAATGGTGATTTGTTTCCCAAAGCTCTGAGGTTTGGGTGCGGTCACATTCTCTATAAAAAGACCCACAGCAAACTCAAGTTAGGATAAACCTAGAGGGTTAGTTTATTACATCCACTCAAACCATGGGAAGAGTGTGTGCAATGTCTTCCTCCACCCTCACTTTTTGGAATTCTCACAGTCAAAAAAAGGATACAGAAAAGAAAGAGGCACAGAGAAAAGTCCACCGAGAAAATAAGAATTATTGTTTCAAGTGAGCACATTAGTCAGGTCTGGCTAAAGTAATGTAAATAGCTTTGTATACTCCTCTTGGAAGTTGGTCTTCTGTTGCCCACTGGGTGGTTAGTGTCCCTTCAGAGATAAGAAGGGGACAGCTTGTTCTTATTGTTTGAGTCATAGGCAACCAAAGCTTCAGTCGTTTTAAAGCTGTCCAATGTTTAAAAATTCATAACTTACCCATGATGCTAGAAATACACTTCATAAAAATATATCGTCTGGTCTTTTCAACATCTTGGCACTGTCTATTGCTGCTTCTTTCTACCTGCAATCTCAACAAAGTGCTGGCAAGTTTAAAGTGATCACCTTATACCAATACAGATTTATCTTCTATAAAACATGTCCAAAGTTTTAGCTTTGATTGTATCAACAAAACAATTGATAACAAGTTGGGTCGCATGGAGTTCAGTGGCAAACTTCCTGTGTTCAGCGGCAAAGCCTTAATCTTAACGGAAAAATAACCTTGTACTTGTAACCACATTGCGTGGAATGAATTTGTGGTCAATTGTACCTTGACATGCTATAGTTCCACAGAGGTAATGTACTTTGTTCTGGGAAAGAACAAATGGGAAACTTGATTTGCAGAGCGTCAGTCCATGTCACAGAACTGAGGATCTTTAAAATTAATCTTCTACTAATTAAACTTTTAACTTACCATGACCTGTCCTGAGGGCAATGGGTTAGTGTATTGTATTGGTCTGCTCAATAGGTCAACTCATTGATCTAAGAGGAGAGAAATTCTCCCCTTGGAGATTACAGGGCTCGAGAGTGTCTGAATTGTGAGAGGAGGTTATCACTGCCAAGTAGGAAAATCTGGATGGATCAGCAGATCTTTCCTTGTCTGATATTTTCATTTGTAAACTGGACTGAACAGATTTTATTAGTGTCACAAGGTGGAGGGAATCTGATTGAAATGCTGGCAATGTAAAGGGTTTTGTTATCTTCTTTCATTGACTCATATCCACTCATCAGTGTAGCTGGCAGAATCAGCGATGACCTATTTCCGTGCTTTGTAACTGAGAGACAGTGAGTGGGGAAAGTTTCAAAGAGGTACAAGAGGAAGTGAGAGGAATTTAAGAGCTTTGTAACTGTGAGACCCGGAGTTTGCCAATCAGATTGACCTGGAGTCTGATAATTCAATGTCCTGATCATGGATCTACATCAGCAACTATTGTGTGGCAAGTTCAAGAACAGGGAAATCACTTGCTGAATGGTGATAGTGATTGTAGTAGGGTAGAAGGGAGCGGTGAGAATCTGAGGATGGAGAAAAGGAGAACTTTCCAAGTGGCAGCGGTGGGGGGGGGGGGGGGGGGGGGGGGGGGGGGGGCTGGCGGGAGAGTCGAAGAGGTACAAGTAGAAGTGAGAGAAATTTAAGTTCTACCACTAAGAAGTAGCAAGTGTAAGGATCCTTCCTGTTTATTTCCTGCCAATTCCCATATTTCCGCTATCTTTTATTTTTGCCGTTACATTTTCGATCCATGGATGATTTATGGACATGTGTCTTCAAGGCAGCCTGTATCTTTAATATAAGCAGAAGAAAGCAATGACCTTTGCCTTTAATTAAAGCATAGGATTTCACAGAGATCACTGTGCTAGTTCATAGATCATAGAATTTACAGTGCAGAAGAAGGCCATTCAAACCATCAAGTCTGCACCGGCCCCTGGAAAGAGCACCCCACCCAAGTTCAACACATCCACCCTATCCCAATAACCCAGTAACCCCACCCAACACTAAGGGCAATCCTGGACACTAAGGGCAATTTATCATGGCCAATCCACCTAACCTGCACATCATTGGACTGTGGGAGGAAACCGGAGCACCCGGAGGAAACCCACGCACACACGGGGAGGATGTGCAGACTCCACACAGACAGTGACCCAAGCCGGAATCGAACCTGGGACCCTGGAGCTGTGAAGCCATTGTGCTATCCACAATGCTACCGTGCTGCCTCATACTGGAGTTGTAGATTGAACGGCACCAATAACAGAAATTGGCTGGGTCTCAGCTTGATTTATTTGGCTGATGGCCAATGAATTGACCGGTAACAGGTGGTAATTGGATCAAATCCCACTGGAACGTTTTTCAGAGCTTTAAGGGTTGTGTTTGGTTACAGTTTTAGGCTTTGCAGCCCCAGAAAGTGGCCTGTTATCCTTTGCTTTCTGTTTTATTTCCAGAAAGGCTGTGTTTCTGAACTGGCAAGGAGCCTGGATGAATCTGTGTATCGGCAGAGTCCAGAACCGACCAATTCGCTCGGCAGCAAGGTAGAGGCCTGAATGCGAATCTTGAGCTGAAGGCCCAGTTTGATGAGAAATAAGTCTCCAGAAAGCCTGATGCTTGTGAGTATTATCTAATCCACAGGGACCTGGAATGAATGAATGACTCCACAAAGAAGACCATTAACGGCTGTAAAACAGACTTTAATCAGCAAACGTGCCATGTAGAAGTGTGCTAAAGGACCACCATCCAAAGCAAAAACTTATCTTTTGCTGTTCATCCTTATTATTATTCACACTTTCCCCCCTCTGTGTTGGTCTGTCTTGTGTGCGTGGGTAGAAGGTGGGACAGTTAAAGTGGGTAGCAGGTATTAGCTTGTTGTTATCCAGTTATGTTTACCGAATATTCCATTGATAGGTCTCGGTATAAGTAAACAGTAATTGCGTTTAAATTTACAAACCTAGTGACTGTGATTATTGGGCAGCCAGGCCCAAGGATTTGGGGTATTTTTATAAGAATTATTTGTGAATTCAGTTGTGACTCTGGGGCATGTGGGGCTGGAATTGACCGACACTAGCCCAGGGTGCCGTAACACAAGTGACTCAAATTACACCATTTACTCTGAGTAAAAATCCCCAACATCTTACCTGTAACGATTAAAACTCCGAAAAAGCTACTAATATCCGGAAGCTCAGCCACAATCACCTGCACTGTTCAAGATCTCACCAATTCCCAGGTCTCACTCAGCCCTTTACCGGCTGCTTCCCCCACTCTGCATGCTGCTGTTGCTGGGCCCTGCAGAGATTATTGATCCCCCATTCACTCCATTCCCCTATCTCCTTGTTCACTGAGCCATGATTCCTGGGCTCTCCCTCCATCCCAAATCTCCTCAGTTTCCAATGCAATGTAATCCCATTAAATAACAAAAGAATTGAGCAGGTTTTTTTTTTCTTTTGAAGTACTTTTATATCCAGAAAATGTTGATTCAATTTCATTATATTTCAAATAGAATCTGTCACAGAATTTCAGAAGAAAAGTGCTACTCTCTGAAATGCTTCCAGTGTTGAGTACAGCACTGGTTCGGTTCAATCATCCCTCTTTCAACACAACCCCAATTGTTTACATGCCCATTTTCCTCAGAGCCTCCTGATTTCCATCCTGCTCCCAGCCCCGACACCTGGGTTTAAGGAATCTCACCCATCAAGACAAACTGTCAGAAATATGCATCGCTAGGTTTCTGCATTTGATTTGTTCCTGTGATATGGGCATCACTGGCTAGGCCATCATGTTGTAGGAACACCTACAGTCTTGTGTGGAAGGCAGTTCCATGATCTTGACAGAGTGACAGTGAAGAAGCGGCGATCTAGTTCCAAGTCAGTATAATGTATGATTCTACAATTCTGCATTGATTACAGAAAGTTAATGTTGTAAAAGATCAAGCCAAGGAAATCTCTGCTGTCGTAACCTCAGACGCTCTTTGCCGAAGTAAGATTATACCATTTGGAATGAAGATTGCTCCATTTGCCTTTCATGGATGGACAAGCCAAGGTATTGCCAATTACACAAGTGTGTTGTGTATATTGATGATCTATCGGTCTACAGGAAAACTTGTGTTGTACACCCACATGCACAATTTAATAGATAATAAAAAGATAATGTGGTGATAAACTTGGCAAAGAGTATTTCCCAAGGCTGAATTCTCCCACTTTGGATATGTTGTTGGCCTAGTTCGAGTTTTACCCAGAAAATCTAAAGTTTAAGCAGTTATGTACTGGAGTGTGAATTGAAACTGCAGTAGGATGCTTAAGTAGGGCTCTGGTGACTGAGGGAGTTGAGTGATATCTTTGTAATTGAGCAGCTGCAGGATATTCTGAAGGGGGAGGGTGAGCAGCCAGGGATTCTGGTCCATTTCGGTACAAAGGACATAGGTAAGAAGAGGGGCGAGTCGTGAAAAAAGAATATAGGGAGCTAGGAATTAAATTTAAAAGATGGATCTTAAAAGGTAGCATTCTCAGGATTATACGCGGTGCCATGTGCTAATGAAAGCAGGAACAGGAGAATCATAGAATTTACAGTGCAGAAGGAGGCCATTCGGCCCATCAAGTCTGCACCGGCTTTTGGAAAGAGCACTCTACCCAAGGTCAACACCTCCATCCTATCCCCATAACCCAGTAACCCCACCCAACACTAAGAGCAATTTTGGACACGAAGGGCAATTTATCCTGGCCAATCCACCTAATCTGCACATCTTTGGACTGTGGGAGGAAACCGGAGTACCCGGAGGAAACCCACGCAGACACGGGAGGATGTGCAGACTCTACACAGACAGTGACCCAAACTGGAATCGAACCTGGGACCCTGGAGCTGTGAAGCAATTGTGCTATCCACAATGCTACCGTGCTGCCCAATGAGAATCAACCAGATGAATGTGTGGCTGGAGAGAAGGTGTAGTAGGGAGGGATCCGTATCCCTGAGACATTGGGACTGATTCAATGGAAGACGGGACCTGTACAAACTGCATGGACTGAATATCAGCAGAGCCGGAACCAATATCCTCACAGAGATATTTGGTAGTGCTATGGACGGTTAGAGTGGCAGGTATAAAAATTATAAGCAAAAAAGTAGAAAGTAAAATTGGAAGGCAGGGAAAACAAGGGCCAGCAACAAATAGGGCCATTGTGGGAGAGGCAGAAAGTCACAAAACATTTATGAAGCACTTAGATGAGCAATTGAAATGCCATAACATACAAGACCAAGTGTTGGAAAATGGGATTTGAATAGATAGGTGCTTGATGGCTGGCAGAGACATGATGGGCCAATGGGCCAGATGCTATGCTGTAAAACTCTATGGTTATGATTCTTCACAAAGGAAGATGCAAACAACATCCCATAAATGCAAGGGAATCTAAGGTGTAATGAGAACGGGGCATTAAAGAATGTTAGCATTACTAAAAATAAGTGCTGGAGAAATTGATTGGACTGAAATCTGATAAACCCCAGGGTCTGATAATCTACATCCCAGCATAGTAAAGGAGGTGGCCTTGGAAACAATAGATGTTTTATAGAATATAGAACAGTACAGCACAGAACAGGCCCTTCTGCCCTCGATGTTGTGCCGAGCAATGATCACCCTACTCAAACCCACGTATCCACCCTATACCCGTAACCCAACAACCCCCCCTTAACCTTACTTTTTAGGACACTACGGGCAATTTAGCACGGCCAATCCACCTAACCCGCACATCTTTGGACTGTGGGAGGAAACCGGAGCACCCGGAGGAAACCCACGCACACACGGGGAGGACGTGCAGACTCCACACAGACAGTGACCCAGCCGGGAATCGAACCTGGGACCCTGGAGCTGTGAAGCATTTATGCTAACCACCATGCTACCGTGCTGCCCTAATTTTTGTTTGCCATCTTCCAAAATTCTGTAGATTCTGGAACAGTCCTGGCAGATTGGAGCGTGATGAATATAACCCTGCCATTTAAAACGGCGGGAGGGGAGAACAGGGAAATTCAGACTAGTTAGCCTAACATCAGTTGTCTCTCATAAATGATGTGATAACAGGGCATTTAGAAAATATAACTGGGGATTAGACAATGTCAACATGGATTTTTGAAATTGTAACTAGTAGAATGGATAAGGGTGAACCAGTGGATGTAGCACATTGGATTTTCAGAAAGCTTTTGATAAAGTTCCACATAAGAATTTAGTGTGCACAATTAAAGCACATGGGATCGGGGGTAATATATTTGCATGATTAAGAATTGGTTAGCAAACAGGAAACAGAGACTAGGGATAAATGGGTGTATTTTGAAGAGGCAGGTGATGAATAGCGGGGTCCCGCAGGGGTCAATGTTTGGGCCCTAACTTTTCACAATGTACATCAATAATTAAATGGGGGAACCATATGTAATATTTCCAAGTTTTCTGATGATACTAAACTTGATGGGAATGTACGCGGTGAGGAAACTGTTACAAGGTTTCAAGCTGATTTCGGCAAGTGGATTGAGTGGACAAATACATGACAGATTCAGTATAATGTGGATAAATGAGAAATTATCCACTTTGGAAGGAGAACCAGAAGGGCAGAGTATTTTTTAAATTATAGATTGGGAGGTGTTGATGTACAAAGAGACTGGGGTGTCATTGTACTTCAGTCACTGAAAGCAAACGTGCAGGTGCAGCAAACACTTAGGAAGGCAAGTGGTATGTTGGCCTTCAGTATAAGAGGACAAGAGTGCAGAGGTAAGGATGTCTTAATGAAGCTGTTCAGGGCCTTGTTGAGACAACACATGGAGCATTGTGTGCAGTTTTGGTCGTCTTACCTAAGAAAATATATACCTGTCATAAAGGCAGTGCAGCAGAGGTTCACGGGACTGATTGTCAGGATGGCAGTATTAACATATGAGGAGAGATGGATTGGCCAGATCTGTGTTCATTGGAATTTAGAAGACTGACTGGGGATCTCCATGAAGCATATAAAATTATGACAGGGTTGGACAGATTGGATGTAGGGGATGTTGTTCCTTCCACCTGCGGGCTCCGGAACAAGGGCTCACAGTCTCAGGATTTGGTGTTGTCCATTTAGTACTGAGATGAGGAGTCAGAGGGTGGTAACACATTGGAATTGTCTGCCACAGATGGCAGTGGAGGCCAAGACGCTGAATATATTTAAGAAGGAAATAGATAGATTCTAAACTTTAAGGGTGCAAAGGGGTATGGGAAGAGTTTGGGAGTATGACATTAATCTAGCGGATCAGCCATGATCATATTGAATACTGGAGCAGAGTTGAAGGGCTGAATGGCCTCCTCCTGATTTTCCTATGGGTGGATACTAATATATTCATCCTGAATAACCTCATCTGGGCTAATTCCAGCCCTTTTTCTGGGCCATGGGCTAGGCAAGCCAGCTCCATGCATCCATGATTGGTATATACCCACCAATCACTATTGAGGGTCATCCTTAGGGAATAATAGTCAGAGCTCCCCATTATCCTTCCTGTACACCACTCTTTGGTTGTTACACCCATAGGTGACAATCTTATTCAGGTGTACCCATAAGATGCAATTCTCACATTCGCCTGCGTCCGGTGGGATGAATCACATGTATCCGGGGTATCGTAGGCTGATCGTCTGCTCTTCAATTGGTGTGGCCTCCGAAATCCAGGGTTGTTGGGACCATTCTGGGATGAGGAGTCGCAGAAAGAAAAGTAGTATGGAGTTCATTCTGGAGTGGAGTTTACGGTAGCATCCGTTATTCGTATTGCAACCCGATTCCCTTCACCCCCCCTTTTTTAAAAACCTCTCTTATAACCTTTCTGAATTATATATGTGTAACCGTCCCTTCCAGATTTTGCAATCCGTGTTAAATGGGGCGCTGTGGGTCGGGTGACTCCTGGGGTGGGGGTGAGTGCCACCCACAGGGGGGGGGGAAATGGGGATACACCAGTGGTTCCGAAATGTGTGAGGACTCTATCGCAGTACTGATCCTGTACTTGGGTGTGCTTGGCTGGCTGGGTGGCTTTCTGGGGAAGAAGTGAGGCAGCTTGGTTTAAATAGTATACGGCAGTAACCTAGCGGAACACTCGCAGGCAAAGCGGTCGAGCACATGTTTGAAAAGATGTACAACCGAATGGCGTTTAACGGTGATGAGGTGTAGTGGCACTCGGGTATGCCAGGTTGCTGGAGTGAGCATGACAGGGAGAGGTGAGGCAGCAAGAGTGTGCTTGGCTGGGATGTGGTACAGGGATAGGGATAGGGCGTGTGGGCGGGCCATGCGTACGCAGAGGTCCGCAAGAGGAAGCGTACAATGGCAGGTCCTACAGGATTCGTGGAATTCCAAAACAGAAAACAACATTGACTGTATGGCATGGAACCGGTGTTGACCCAGAGCGGAGACGAGATGTGTAATTGGACGGAATGAGCTTTATGGGAAGAGGGTGCGTCTGGTTGGGGTAGGCAATTTCAAAGGGAAAAGTTAATCTACTGAGATGAGGTGGGTGTCAACCTGGAACTGGGAAGAGATGTAACCGCACGTGGGTGTGATTGACCGGGGATAGTTGTATGGAGAAGAGGTGAAGCAACATTTTATGTTTCTGGTTGAGGTCGGTGTGGGCAGGTCAATTTCCAAGTGAAGTTAAGAGACTGACATGGGGCGGGTGTCAGTCGGAACAGGGAGGGGTGAGGCAACATTTAAGTATGCCGGATAGTCAGTCAATGTCAAAGGAAAAAATTGATGGCATTGGGTGGGTGCTGACCTGGAACAGGGAAGAGATGAGGCAGCACTTTATAAAAGCAAATTACTGCGGATGCTGGAATCTGAAACCAAAGAGATAATGCTGGGAAATCTCAGTAGGTCTGGCAGCATCTGTAGGGAGAGAAAAGAGCGAATGTTTCGAGTCCAGATGACGTTTGGCAAAGGGTCACTTGGACTCGAAATGTTCGCTCTTTTCTCTCCCTACAGATGCTTCCAGACCTGCTGAGATTTTCCAGCATTTTCTCTCCTGAGGCAGCACTTTGTTTGGCTGGAGTATTTGCACGGGGAAGAAGTGGGGTAGCACGAGAGTGCTTGGCCAGAGTGGCTTCATGGGGGAGAGGTGCGGTAGCGCAAGTGTGCTTGGCTGGCATGGTTTTAAAAGGAAGAGGCGCATCCCTCCTCTGGACACAACCTTCCAACGTGCTGTTTATTGAAGGTTTATGACACAGGATTACGTGGGGTGGATGAAACTCCTTTAGAGGCTCTGGTAATTAGGGTGGATACGTGGAGTGGGCAGAGTGGCTATTTACAATTGGGATGGGTGTGAGGAGTGGGCAGAGCGGTTATTTATAATTGGGGTGGGTGTGTGTGTAGTGGGCAGAGCGGTTATTTATAATTGGGGTGGGTGTGTGTGTAGTGGGCAGAGCGATTATTTATAATTGGGGTAGGTGCATGGAATGGGCAGAGTGGTTATTTACAATTGGGATGGGTTTGTGGAGTGGGCAGAGCGGTTATTTATAATTGGGGTGGGTGTGGGTGTAGTGGGCAGAGCGATTATTTATAATTGGGGTAGGTGCATGGAATGGGCAGAGTGGTTATTTACAATTGGGATGGGTGTGTGGAGTGGGCAGAGCGGTCATTTACAATTGGGTAGGTGCGTGGGGGGGGCAGAGTGGTTATTTACAATTGGGATGGGTGCGTGGGGGGGCAGAGTGGTTATTTACAAGTGGGATGGGTGCGTGGGGGGGCAGAACGGTTATTTACAATTGGGATGGGTGCGTGGGGGGGGGGACAGAGCGGTTATTTACAATTGGGATGGGTGCGTGGGGTGGGCAGAGTGGTCATTTACAATTGGGATGGGTGTGTGTGGGGGGGGGGGCAGAGCGGTTATTTACAATTGGGATGGGTGCGTGGGGGGGGCAGAGCGGTTATTTACAATTGGGATGGGTGTGTGGGGTGGGCAGAGTGGTTATTTACAATTGGGATGGGTGCGTGGGGGGGGGGCAGAGTGGTTATTTACAATTGGGTAGGTGCGTGGGGGGGGCAGAGCTGTTAATTACAATTGGGATGGGTGCGTGGGGGGGGGCAGAGTGGTTATTTACAATTGGGATGGGTGCGTGGAGTGGGCAGAGCGGTTATTTACAATTGGGTAGGTGCGTGGATTGGGCAGAACGGTTATTTACAATTGGGTAGGTGCGTGGGGTGGGCAGAGCAGTTATTTACAATTGGGTAGGTGCGTGGGGTGGGCAGAGCGGTTATTTACAATTGGGATGGGTGCGTGGGGGGGGGGCAGAGTGGTTATTTACAATTGGGATGGGTGCGTGGGGGGGGGGCAGAGTGGTTATTTACAATTGGGATGGGTGCGTGGGGGGGGAGAGTGGTTATTTACAATTGGGATGGGTGCGTGGGGGGGGGCAGAGTGGTTCTTTACAATTGGGATGGGTGCGTGGGGGGGGAGAGTGGTTATTTACAATTGGGATGGGTGCGTGGGGGGGGCAGAGTGGTTATTTACAATTGGGTAGGTGCGTGGGGTGGGCAGAGAAGTTATTTACAATTGGGATGGGTGCGTGGATTGGGCAGAGCGGTTATTTACAATTGGGTAGGTGCGTGGATTGGGCAGAGCGGTTATTTACAATAGGGCTGCGTGTTTCTCTGTTGTTTCCGCTTGCCTGTTATGGTTGTCGGGTTGTCAGGCCATGGCTGCGGCCTGTTGTGCAGCCTGGATGTTTTGTAACAACGCTTTTATGGCGTTCTCATGTGTGAATGCTGGGACTTAGGGCCCAGATAGATCTAACCCAAGTAGGGGTTGTATTCCTCTCATGGGTTGTCCAGTCATGAGTACGTGGGGCAGTGTCCGGTGGAACTGGACACGGAGTTCTGTACTATCATGAGTACGAAGAGCAGGACTTTATTCCAGGAGTGGTCATTTTGCTGAACGGTTTCCAACTCATGGCCGGGATTCTCTGGTCGCCGATGCCGAAATCGCGTTTGTAAATCGGCCGGAGAATCAACAGTCTCCGAAATCAGGGGCGGCGCATCTTCCTCGATGCGCTGCCCCCTCCAAAGAGGCGTAATTTAGGAGTCTGCTGCGCGCTGTATCGATGGCTTCTGGACGTTGCATGAGTTCCTCTCACCGATGCTTCGCTCCCAACCGGCCGAGTTCCCGACAGCGTGGGTCTCTCATGCTATTATTTGTCGGGACCTCGGCGTGGCGGCTGCGGACTCAGTCTAGCGCCACCACAGTCGGTGGAGAGCCAATCCGCGGGCAGGGTAACTTTGGCAGGGGCTGAGGGCACTGTTGTGGGGTGATCCAGGGGTCATGAGCCAGCCACAAGGGGAACCCCTAAGTGTGGCCAGATAGTGCAGGTGCAAGGCAAGTGAATAATGGGGATCCTGTAGATGTAGTGTATCTGGACTTCCAGAAGACACGAGATACATTTCTGTACAATAGGTTAATACACAAGGTTGTGGTGAATGTAATATGATAATTCACACTATGTCTTTGTAAGCGCAGTAGCGTTATCCGACCACTAGGGGAATAGCTCTGGGAATGCTCAGGAGCTTGTACAGGGCTCGACCCTTGGCTCCGCCCATGACTCCTCCCCCTAGTGCTGCTGCATAAATACCCTTGTCCAGAGTCAGCCTGCAGTTCACTGAGAGTTATCAATGGGTAACAGGCTGGCTCTGTAGTAAGTCGATTAAAGCCGATATTCATATCGGAAACACGTGTCTGGTGAATTGATGGTTCCATCAATTTAATCGACTTAAGAACAGTCAAGGTCAATCATGGAATCAGCCCTCAAGCCTTGACGCCTGGAACTCGACCCGCAGGATGCAGAGGCTAAAGAAATCTTCTCCCACTGGCTGCGGTGCTTCAAGGCCTACATGGCAGAAGCGAGCACAGCCGAAACGACAGAGGAACAGAAGTTGAGTCTACTGCACGCGAGGGTGAGCCACAGAATCTCTACACAACTAAACACGGCCTGTTCATATACTGTAGCGCTAGCAGTACTCGATAAGATATATGTGAGGCCCATTAACGAAGTTTACGCATGCCATGTGTTCACGACTCGCCGCCAGCGGCCTACAGAGTCACTCACCGAATTTCTAAGGGTACTCAATAATTTGTCCAATTACTGTAATTATCAAGCGGTTACCGCGGCTGAACACTGAGAACGTGCTGTACACAATGTTTTTGTAGTGGGCCTCAGGTCTAATTATGTGCGCCAACGACTGCTGGAAAAGGGGGCCCAAGACTTAGAAATGACTGTGGAAGCTGCGACCACGATAGAGGTCTCCTTCCGCAGCCTTAACTCGTTCCCCGCGGACCCCGCGACCCAATCATGGGCCCCTGACCAGCGACTCCCCCAGGCCTGTGCTACGCGGCCGCCCAGCCACCATGCTACCCCAACCAGCCACTATGCTGCTCCAGCCTGCCATTTCTGCGGCCAGAACCAGCACCCGCGGCAGCACTGCCCGGCCCGCAACGCGACCTGCAGCAGCTGCGGGTGGAAAGGCCCAAACTCTGCGCACCACTATTATTAGGCCTAGCCTTTCAATGTAACCTCAAGAGCCTCACCCTCAGCTTCAGAGGGCCTCTGCCCCACTCACTATCTGCAGCCTCGCTACGCTGCGAATACCCCCCCCCCCCTCCTCTCTTCGCCAATCTCACAAAGGACTGTAAACCCGTAGCCACTTGTAGCAGGTGGTATAGCCTGCAGGATAGGGTATTTATCAGAGCAGAGGTCCAAAGGCTTTGCGCTCAGTGAGGGGATTATAGAGGCCAGCAATAGTCCCTGGAGAGCTCAGGTGGTGGTCGTTAAGACCGGGGAAAGATTCCGCATGGTTGTCGACTATAGTCAGATCATAAATAGATTTATGCTCCTCAACGCATATCCCCTCCCCAGGATTGCAGACATGGTAACCAGATCGCCCAGTATCAGCTCTTTTCCACGGTGGATCTGAAGTCTGCATACCACCAGCTCCCAATCCGCCCGGAGGACCGCCACTACACGGAATTCGAGGCTGATGGCCGCCTCTTCCATTTCCTCCTGGTCCCTTTCGGCGTCACTAATGGGGTCTCGGTGTTCCAACGAGCAATGGACCGAATGGTGCACCAGTACGGGCTGCGGGCCATGTTTCCGTATCTGGACAATGTTACCATCTGCGGCTATGACCAGCAGGACCACAACGCCAACCTCCACCGCTTTCTCCAGATGGCACAGAAACTGAATCTCACATATAACAAGGAGAAATGCGTTTCCCGCACAACCAGACTAGCCATCCTCGGCTATGTCGTGGAAAACGGAGTCCTGGGTCCAGACCGTATGCCTCCCCCTCCCCCATTGCCCCAAGGCCCTCAAACGGTGCTTGGGTTTCTTTTCCTACTACGCCCAGTGGGTCCCTCAATATGCGGACAAAGCCCGCCCACTCTTTAGGGCCACACAATTTCCCTGTCAGCTGAGGCGCGCCAGGCCTTCGACGGCATCAAGGAGGACATCGCCAAAGTGGTCATGCGGGCGGTGGATGAATCCACTCCATTTCAGGTAGAGAACGACGCCTCAGAGGTAGCTCTTGCAGCCACTTTAAATCAGGCAGGGAGACCAGTCGCATTTTTCTCCCGTACCCTCTCCGCTTCAGAACTCCGACACTCCTCAGTCGAGAAAGAAGCACAAGCCATTGTGGAGGCTATCCGTCACTGGAGGCACTACCTCGCAAGTAGGAGGTTCACCCTCATCACCGACCAAAGATCGGTTGACTTCATGTTTGACAACTCGCAAAGGGGCAAAATTAAAAACGACAAAATTCTTCGGTGGAGGATCGAACTCTCCACCTACAATTACGACATTAAGTATCGACCCGCGAAGCTCAACGAGCCTCCGGATGCCCTATCCCGCGGGACATGCGCCAGCGCGCAGATTGACCGATTGAAAGTCATCCACAATGACCTCTGCCACCCGGGGTCACCCGGCTCGCCCACTACATCAGGGCCCGAAACCTGCCTTTCTCCAACGAGGAGGTAAAAGCGGTCACCAGGGACTGCCCGATCTGTGCGGAGTGCAAACCGCACTTCTATAGACCAGACAGGGCCCACCTGGTCAAGGCTTCTAGGCCCTTTGAACGCCTCGCGATTGATTTCAAAGGGCCACTCCCCTCAACCAACAAGAATGTTTACTTTTTAAACATCGTAGACGAGTTCTCCCGTTTCCCATTCGCTATCCCGTGCCCCGACATGACCTCCCACACAGTCATTAGGGCCCTGCATGGCATCTTCACCCTGTTTGGTTTCCCCAGCTACATGCACAGCGACCAGGGTTTGTCCTTCATGAGCGACGAGCTGCGTCAGTACCTGCTCGATAAGGGCATTGCCTCGAGCAGGACTACCAGCTACAACCCCAGGGGGAACGGAAAGGTGGAGAGGGAGAACGCGACGGTCTGGAAGACCGTCCTACTGACCCACTGGTCTAGAAAGCTCCAAGTCTCCCAGTGTCAGGAAGTCCTCCCAGACGCGCTTCACGCTATTAGGTCCCTTTTGTGCACAGCGACCAATCAGACCCCTCACGAGAGGCTCTTCATTTATTCCAGGGGCACTACCACGGGGGTCTCACTTCCAGCATGGCTAAGGGCACCGGGCCCCGTACTTCTGAGGAAACACGTCAGGGCACACAAAACCGACCCCCTTGTTGAAAAGGCGCGCCTGCTCCACTCCAACCCCCAATACGCATTCGTCGAGTTCCCTGACGGCCGTCAGGACACGGTATCCCTCCGGGATCTGGCACCCACCGGATCCAGCGGCCCCTCTACCCCCACAGAAGGACCTCTCACCCTACACCCCATGCTGCCGCCCCCTCGCGCTCCCGAGCCCGCGAGCTCGCTCCACCAGTTCCGCGCACCCGCGCCAGCCAGCCCCCAGCGCCCCCAGTCCCCGGTCGAACCAGGAGAGTATGAAGCTCGGATACAACCCTCCCTGGAGTCCGCCATCGTACCCCAGCACACAACACCCATCCAGTCACCGCAAGAGGCTGCAACCCTGGTGCTCCGCAGATCACAATGGACAATTCGACCACCGGACAGACTGACGTTGTAGACCACCACCCCGCCGGACTTGATTTTTTTGCAGGGGGTGAATGTGGTGAATGTAATATGATAATTCACACATTGTCTTTGTAAGCTCAGTAGCGTTATCCGACCACTAGGGGGAGTAGCTCTGGGAATGCTCAGGAGCTTGTACAGGGCTCGACCCTTGGCTCCGCCCACGACTCCTCCCCCTAGTGCTGCTGTATAAATACCCTTGTCCAGAGTCAGCCTGCAGTTCACTGAGAGTTCATCAACGGGTAACAGGCTGGCTCTGTAGTAAGTCGATTAAAGCCTATATTCATATCGGAAACACGTGTCTGGAAAATTGATAGTTCCATCAAAGGTAAGATCCCATGAGATTAGGGGTAGTTTATTAGCTTGTATAGTAGACTGGCTAACCGATAGAAGATGGAAGACTAGATTCTCTGTCCTGTGACACCCAAAGTGCATTTCCCAATGGGACACAGAATTGGGCGTCAGGGGAAAATTCGGATCAGTGCCCAATGCGATGCTCTGACCTCCTGTTGCCGCTGGGATCAAGGTTGACGACTGCGCACCAGCGGGGTATGTAACTCAATGCAAATGGCTTTTAATGACCCATTTGCACCCATTTAGCATGCCCTGTGCCCTCAATGATTTACCGGTCCCAAAGCCAGGAATCACGTGGGCGCGGCTCACTTCTGTTATTTACCAGCATGGCCGTGATATGGTGGACCTCGCGGTGGGCCAGGGGGGTAAAATCTCAGGGAACTTGTCCCCAAAGTCTATCTGAGGGCCACCCTCCTGCCCCACAATGCACTACCTACCCATCCCTCCCCGGTCAAGCCCTCCCCCCATGCCACTCCCCAGGGACGCCCTTGACAGGGAGACCCCTTCCAGGGACCCCCTTATTTGAGAGATCCCTCCATGAATAGGGAGACCCTGCAGGAACACCTAATTGAAGGAACTCACCACAGGGACACCCTAACTAGTTGGACCCCCACAGAGACTCACAAACTAAAGAGACCCCCCACAGTGACCCTCTAACTAAAGGAATTCCCCACCAGAACCTCCTGTCTAAAGGGAACCCCCACAGGGCCCCCCTGACTAGAGGAAACCCCCCAGAGCCCTCCCCCCAGAAATGTGACCACTCTCTGCAAGCAAGAGAGCAGTGCAGCCAGGGCAGTGTAACAATTACAACTGTGACACTTACCTAGATACTCCACATTCCTCGAAGGAGCACAGTTGTGACATGTGTTTCAACCCCATTCATTCCTTTCTAGTAGTGGGCTGAGACTGACAGTTTCCAAAAACAGTTGCAGCCTTGATTCATTCATCTCCCTTTGTGGATGAGTGACTCTAAGTGGTGAATCCCCAATGTTTACAATCATCAACCATATCAAAGAGTGCTAAGTGCATTCCAATCACTCAAGCGTGCAATTTCAATGCACTTACTGCTCTTTGATGTGGTTAATGCTTGTAAACATTGGGGTTTCACCAGTTAGAGTGTATATAACATGTGAGTGTATAACGTGCCTCTGGATGCAGTTTGTCTCTGGGTCAATTTGGTGTCTCTGGGTCTATTTCCAGACGCTGAATCTCCCGGTTTCTGGTTCGATTCCCGTCTCTGGGTCTATTCCCTGTCTCTGGGTCTATTCCCTGTTTCTGTGTCGATTCCCTGTCTCCGGGACTATTTTGTGTCTCTGGGTCTATTCCCTGTCTCTGGGTCTATTTCCTGTCTCTGGGTCTATTCCCTGTCTGTCTATTCCCTGTCTCTGGGTCAATTCCCTGTCTCTGTCTGTTCCCTGTCTCTGGGACTATTTTGTGTCTCTATGTCCATTCCCTGTCTCTGGGTCTATTCCCTGTCTCTGGGTCTATTCCCTGTTTCTGTGTCGATTCCCTGTCCCTGGGACTATTTCGTGTCTCTGGGTCTATTCCCTGTCTGTGTCTATTCCCTGTCTCTGGGTCTATTCCCTGTCTCTGGGTCTATTCCCTGTCTCTGTCTATTCCCTGTCTCTGGGTCTATTTCCTGTCTCTGGGACTATTTCGTGTCTCTGGGTCTATTCCCTGTCTCTGGGACTATTTTGTGTTTCTGGGTCTATTCTCTGTCTCTGTGTCTATTCCCTGTCTCTGGGTCTATTCCCTGTCTCTGGGTCCATAAGACCATAAGACCATAAGACATAGGAGTGGAAGTAAGGCCATTCGGCCCATCGAGTCCACTCCGCCATTCAATCATGGCTGATGGGCATTTCAACCACACCTACCAGCATTCTCCCCGTAGCCCTTAATTCCTCGCGACATCAAGAATTTATCTATCTCTGCCTTGAAGCCATTTAGCGTCCCGGCCTCCACTGCACTCCGCGGCAATGAATTCCACAGGCCCACCACTCTCTGGCTGAAGAAATGTCTCCGCATTTCTGTTCTGAATCTACCCCCTCTAATTCTAAGGCTGTGCCCACGGGTCCTTGTCTCCTCGCCTAATGGAAACAGTTTCTTTGCGTCCACCCTTTCTAAGCCATGTATTATCTTGTAAGTTTCTATTAGATCTCCCCTTAACCTTCTAAACTCCAATGAATACAATCCCAGGATCCTCAGCCGTTCATCATATGTTAGACCCGCCATTCCAGGGATCATCCGTGTGAATCTCCGTTGGACACGCTCCAGTGCCATGTCCTTCCTGAGATGTGGGGCCCAAAACTGGACACAGTACTCCAAATGGGGCCTAACCAGAGCCTTATAAAGGCTCAGTAGCACATCGCTGCTTTTATATTCCAACCCTCTTGAGATAAATGACAACATTGCATTCGCTTTCTTAATCACAGATTCAACCTGCATGTTTACCTTTAGGGAATCCTCGACTAGCACTCCCAGATCCCTTTGTACTTTGGCATTATGAATTTTCTCACCGTTTAGAAAGTAGTCTATGCTTGGATTCTTTTTTCCAAAGTGCAAGACCTCACATTTTCTCACGTTGAATTGCATCAGCCATTTCCTGCACCACTCTCCCAAACTGTCTAGATCCTTCTGCAGCCTCCCCACTTCCTCAGCACTACCTGCCTGACCACCTAACTTTGTATCATCGGCAAACTTCGCTAGAATGCCCCCAGTCCCTTCATCCAGATCATTAATATATATGGTGAACAGCTGCGGCCCCAACACTGAACCCTGTGGGACACCGCTGGTCACCGGCTGCCATTCCGAAAAAGAACCTTTTATCCCAACTCTCTGCCTTCTGTCAGACAGCCAATCCTCAACCCTTGCCAGTAGCTCACCTCGAACACCATGGGCCCTCACCTTACTCAGCAGCCTCCTGTGTGGCACCTTATCAAAGGCCTTTTGGAAATCCAGATAGACCACATCCACTGGGTTTCCCTGGTCTAACCTACTTGTCACCTCCTCAAAGAATTCTAACAGGTTCGTCAGGCACGACCTCCCCTTACTAAATCCATGTTGTCTTGTTCTAATCCGACCCTGCTCTTTTAAGAATTTAGAAATCTCATCCTTAACGATCGATTCTAGAATGTTACCAACAACCGAGGTTAGGCTCATTGGCCTATAATTTTCCATCTTTTGTCTTGATCCTTTCTTGAACAAGGGGGTTACAACAGCGATCTTCCAATCGTTCGGGACTTTCCCTGACTCCAGTGATTGTTGAAAGATCTCAACCAACGCTTCCGCTATTTCTTCAGCCACCTCCCTCAGAACTCTAGGGTGTAGCCCATCGGGGCCAGGAGATTTGTCAATTTTAAGACCTTTTAGCTTTTTTAGCACCATCTCTTTTGTAATGGCAACCATACTCAACTCAGCCCCCTGACCCTCTATAATTTTTGGGATATTACTCATGTCTTCCACTGTGAAGACAGACGCAAAGTACTTATTAAGTTCTCCAGCCATTTCCTCGTCTCCCATCACTAGCCTTCCGGAATCAGTTTGAATTGGCCCAATGTCTACTTTGGCCTGTCGTTTGTTTCTTATGTATTGAAAGAAACTTTTACTATCATTTCTTATATTACTGGCTAGCCTGCCTTCATATTTGATCCTCTCCTTCCTTATTTGTCTCTTTGTTAACCTCTGTTTGTTTTTGTAGCCTTCCCAATCTTCTGATTTCCCAGTGCTTTTGGCCACTTTATAGGATCTCTCTTTTTCTTTGATACATTTCCTGACCTCCTTTGTCAGCCATGGCGGTCTAATCCCTCCCTGGATAATCTTTCTTTTCTTGGGGATGAACCTCTGTACAGTGTCCTCAATTATGCATACAAACTCCTGCCATTTTTGCTCTGCTGTCTTCCCCACTAGGGTCTGCTTCCAGTCGATTTTCGCCAGTTCCTCTCTCATGCCCTCGTAATTACCTTTATTTAACTGTAACACCATTACATCCGATTTTGCCTTCTCTCTTTCAAACTGCAGACTGAACTCAACCATATTATGATCACTGCTTCCTAAGTGTTCCCTTACTTTAAGATCTTTTATAAAGTCTGGTTCATTACATAGCACTAGGTCCAGAATAGCCTGCTCCCTTGTGGGCTCCATGACAAGCTGTTCCAAAAAGCCATCTTGTAAGCATTCCATGAATTCCTTTTCTTTGGATCCACTGGCTACGTTATTTACCCAATCCACCTGCATATTGAAGTCCCCCATGATCACCGTGACCTTGCCTTTCTGACATGCCTTTTTTATTTCCCGGTACATGTTGCGCCCCTGGTCCTGACCACTGTTAGGAGGTCTGTACATAACTCCCATTATGGTTTTTTTGCCTTTGTGGTTCCTCAATTCTACCCACACAGACTCCACATCATCCGACCCTATGTCGTTTAGTGCCATAGATTTAATTTTGTTCTTAACTAACAAGGCAACCCCACCCCCTCGGCCCACCTCCCTGTCTTTTCGATAGGTTGTATATCCTTGGATGTTTAACTGCCAGTCCTGAACCCCCTGCAGCCATGTCTCTGTGATGCCTACCACATCATAATCATTCACGATGATCTGTGCCATTAGTTCGTCTACTTTGTTACAAATGCTACGAGCATTCAGGTAAAGTGCCTTAATGCTAACTTTCTTATCATTACAGATATTGGAAGTCCTAAGATGTCCAAAGTTATCCTTCCTTTTTGTTGAATTCCTAGTCTGCATCAAGCTTAAATCCACCTGCCTACATGTTATCCTCCTGCGTATCTTGCCATTTAACTCCATGCTCCCTGTCGCTTTCACTTTCCCTTCCCTCCAACTCAGAAGTTTAAAGTCCTACTGACCACCCTATTTATCCTCTTCGCTAGAACACTGGTTCCAGATCGGTTCAGGTGGAGACCGTCCCAACGGTACAGATCCCCCCGGTTCCAAAACTGATGCCAATGTCCCATGAAGTGGAATCCCTCTTTCCCACACCAATCCCGGTCTATTCCCTGTCTATTCCCTGTCTCTGGGTCTATTTCGTGTCTCTGGGTCTATTACCTGTCTCTGGGTCTATTCCCTGTCTCTGGGACTATTTCGTGTCTCTGGGTCTATTCCCTGTCTCTGGGACTATTCCCTGTCTCTGGGACTATTTCGTGTCTCTGTGTCTATTCCCTGTCTCTGGGAGGAATACAGAGTGTGTGTCTAACTTGCCTCTGGATGTAGCCTGTCTCTGGGTGTGTGTCTCTGGGAGGATGACAGATCCTATCAGTTGGGCTGTTGGGGGAGGGTTCAGTCTCTCGCTCCGCCCCGCTCTATAAATTGCCAAGTTCCAGGTGGTTCACATTCAGTTTCCCCTCTCACTGCCACCGGGACCAGGATGGAGTACAAAGCTGAACAAGTGCCGTTGAATCCCGGCGCCTACCCGTACCAGGGACAGCAGCAGGTCCAGTCCACCGTCATTCCCATGGCCCCGAATGTGCCCCCCGTCCGGGACCACCTGCCCTGGTCCATCTTCAACTTCTACATGAATGTCTGCTGCCTGGGATTCGTGGCGCTGGTTTTCTCCGTCAAAGTGAGTGAGGCCCCGGGGGCGGGGGGAGGGGGGGGCGAGACCCCGGGGGATCAGAGGCCCCGGGGGGGGGAGGGGGGCAGAGACCCCGGGGGGAGGGGAGGGGGGAGGGGGGGGGGCAGAGACCCCCGGGTGGGGGGCAGATCGCTGCCACCATGAGGGGTGAAAGTTATTGTTTGGTGGTTGTGCAGAAATGAGAACCTGTCCGAGTATCTCCCAACTTCTGTTGAAGTTCACAGAGCTGTTAGGGCAGCACAGTGGCGCAGTGGTTAGCATCGCTTCCTCACGGCACTGAGGACCTGGGTTCCATCCTGGCTCTGGGTTACTAGAGGGAGAATGTGGCCTCAGACCCTCGATCGGGTCTGACACCGGGACGCGAACCTCCGTCGGCGGGAGAATCGCCGCCGCGTGCCAGCGTGGAGCCGCGGCCGACAGTGCAGGGCTGCGTTTCGGCGCTGGAGCTGTGTGAAGCACTCCAGTGCCATGCTGGCCCCCTGTGGGCTAATGAATCGCTAGGCCAAGAGGCCCGTTGACACCGGCCTGAAACACTCTGGTGTTTACACTGGTGCCAACACTTAGCCGCGTTTTTGGTGAATCCCGGCCGAAGACCATCGTGACGCCCTTGCCCGGCGGGCAAAAACGGCGCTGGGTGACTCCGGCATCAGGGCCCGCTTATCAGCCTGAAATCTCCCGTTCCGAAAGGGCCAGCAGCGGAGTGACGCTGTATGCGTCAGTTTCACCCGCTGCGGAAGTGGCGCGTCAGTTGACGTCGGGCGACATCATCAATGCCGCCCGGCGTTGGGGGGGTGTAGGGGGTAGGGGTGGTAGGGGGGTAGGGTTGGGGTGGGGGTTGGGGGGGTGGGGAGTGGGGGTTGAGGGGGTGGGGGGTAGGGGTGGAAGGGGGTAGGGGGTAGCGGTAGGGGGTAAGGGGTAGGGGGTAGGGATAGGGGTGGGGGGGTGGGGGTAGGGGTGGGGGGAGGGTGGGGGGTAGGGGGAGGGGTAGGGGGTAAGGGGGTAGGGGGGTAGGGGTGGGGGGGTAGGGGTTGGGGTAGGGGGTAAGGGGGTAGGGGGGTAGGGTTAGGGGTAAGGGGAATAGGGGTAGGAGGGGTAGGGGTGGTAGGAGGGGGTAGGGGTGGTAGAGGGGGAAGGGGTGGTAGAGGGGTAAGGGGGGTGGGGGTAGGGGTTGTAGGAGGGGGTAGGGGTGGTAGGAGGGGGTAGAGGGGGAAGCGGTGGTAGAGGGGGTAGGGGTAGTAGAGTCCACAACCAACACGGCTGGAATAGATGTGAATGCCTTGTTTTTTTTTTAAATGGCGAGTATATTGTGCTGCGTGCATTCTGAGAGTGAGAGAGAAAAATTTTTGCTGCACTCTTGGTGATCCTCATTATTTATTACTCCATTATTATTAGGGGCAGCAGGGTAGCATGGTGGTTAGCATAAATGCTTCACAGCTCCAGGGTCCCAGGTTCGATTCCCGGCTGGGTCCCAGGTTCGATTCCCGGCTGGGTCACTATCTGTGTGGAGTCTGCACGTCCTCCCCCTGTGTGCGTGGGTTTCCTCCGGGTGCTCCGGTTTCCTCCCACAGTCCAAAGATGTGCGGGTTAGGTGGATTGGTAAATTGCCCGTAGTGTCCTAATAAAAGTAAGGTTAAGTTACGGGTATAGGGTGGATACATGGGTTTGAGTAGGGTGATCATGGCTCGGCACAACATCGAGGGCCAAAGGGCCTGTTCTGTGCTGTACTGTTCTATGTTCTATGTTCTATGTAAATGTCTGAACTTAATTATGCCATCTTGCAGAACCTTGAGTTCCCCACCCCACCCCCACCCCTATCCCCCACCCCTACCCCCCCACCCCCCACCCCCAACAACCCGCCCCACCCCAAAGCCCCCCCCAAACTCCACCATGCCATCTTGCAGAACCAACTTTGATTTTCGCTGACGTGACCCGTGGCCACGTCGGCGGGACTTCGGCCCATCCGGGCCGGTGAATAAATAAGCCTAAAAATACAATGGCATCCCGCCGGCGCCAGCCGTTCTCCGAGGCCGGCGGCGGGATTTGAAGAACGCCGTTTTATGGCGGGTGGGAGAATTTTTAACATGGCGGGAGCGGTAATATCGGCGCCACCGGCCGATTCTCCGACCCTGCGTGGGGTTGGAGAATTTTGCCCAGGGTCTCAGGAAAAGAGCGTTCTGACGGCACGACGTGTGGCAACTGTGGCTCCGCCCACTTAAAGCGGCAATGTCCTGCAAAATCCCGACGCTGCCTACAATGTGGCAAGCTTGGTCACTATGCTGCTTTATGCAGGTCTGCTCAACCTACTACCTCTCGTCGCTCCAACCAACTACGCAGGGATGTCCGCTCCATCCAGCCCACAGTCACCGAGTCCAATTCTGACCTGATGCCGGACCTTGACACCGAGGACCCTAAAGCACCATTTTGGGTAGGCATCATTACCAAACACAAGATGCCCCTGTAGACAAACGTCAAGCCTCTTCCGATATTCAGCATTGATCCGGACGACGAGTGGTGTGCCACCCTCACGGTCAACCGATCCCGAATCCAATTCCGCCTGGACACCGGCGCTTCAGCCAATCTCATTGCGCAGTCTGACCTCGAAAGCCTCCATGTCAAGCCTACCATCCTGCCATCAGCCTGCCAGCTATTGGACTATAATGGTAATGTCATTGCTGCCAGTGGCTCTTGCCAGCTTGAAGTGGCGCACCTGTCACTAAAGGCTAACCTGCCATTTGAAATAGTGGGATCCTCCAAAGCCTCCCTACTTGGTGCGCAAGCATGAACCCTGAACCTTGTCCAAAGGGTTCACTCCTTGTAACCCGCTGATGCGCCTGCATCTCAGAACACTGACTTTAGGACGCAGCTGGACGCCATCATCAACCGATACCACGGTGTATTCGAGGGCATGGGCACACTCCCATACACTTATAAGATCTTCTTGAAACCAAATGCCACGCCTGTGGTGCATGCACCTCACAGGGTCCCAGCACCCCTCGAGGACCACCTCAAGCAGCAGCTGCAGGACCTCCAGGACCAGGGCGTAATTTCAAAAGTGACGGAACCGACTGACTGGGTCAGCTCCGTGGTATGCATGAAAAAACCTTCCGCCGAATTGCAAATATGTATTAATCCTAAGGACCTCAACCGCAATATTATGAGAGAGCACTATCCCATTCCAAAGCGCGAAGAACTCACCTGTGAGATGGCTCGCGCCAAATTCTTCACCAAGCTAGATGCATCCAAGGGGTTCTGGCAGATCCAACTCGACGCATCCAGTCGGAAGTTCTGCACCTTTAACACCCCATTTGACCGGTATTGTTACAACCGGATGCCGTTTGGCATCATCTCTGCATCGGACGTGTTCCACAGGATTATGGAACAGGTGACGGAAGGTATTGAAGGGGTTCGCGTCTATGTGGACGACATAATCATCTGGTCTACCACCCCGCAGGAGCACATTGATCGCCTCCAACACGTCTTCCGACGGATCCATGAGCATGGCCTCCACCTCAACAGGGCCAAATGCTACTTTGGTCAAACAGAAATTAAGTTCCTCGGAGGCCACATCTCACAGTTGGGCGTGCAGCCGGATGCAGACAATGTATCTGCCATTAAGGCCATGAAGACACCGGAGGACAAGAAAGTGGTCCTCCGTTTCCTGGGCATGGTCGACTTTCCAGGGAAATTCATCCCTAACCTCGCCTCTCACACCACGGCTCTCAAGAACCTGGTCAAGAAGACGATAGAGTTCCAATGGTTCCCCGCCCACGAACACGAATGGCGGGAACTCAGGGCGAAGCTGACCATTTTTTGATTCGGCCAAAGAAACGAAGATTTCCACGGATGCCAGTCAATCCGGCATTGGAGCAGTGCTCCTTCAACGTGATGATGCCTCATCACGGGCTCCTATTGCATACGCGTCACGTGCAATGACGCCCACCGAACAGCGCTATGCGCAAATTGAAAAAGAGTGCCTGGGCCTTCTTACCGGAGTCGTTAAATTCCATGACTATGTTTATGGACTCCCAAAGTTCACAGTCAAAACAAACCACAGACCGCTGGTCAATATCATTCACAAAGACCTTAACGACATGACGCCTCGCCTGCAGCGCATTCTCCTTAAGCTCAGGCATTACGACTTCTAGCTCGTCTATACCCCGGGCAAGGAGCTCATCGTCGCTGACGCCCTCTGTCACCACACCCTGCGACCCAGCGGCATTCGTTTGCCAGGCTGATGCTGATGTGGCATTCGCTGCATCCAATCTGCCCGCCACGGGTTAACGACTCATCCAGATTCGTCGTGAGACGGCCGACAATCTCCTGCTCCAACGTGTCATGCGCCACCTAACGGACGGGTGGCTCAAGGGCCAATGCCCTCAATTCTATAATGTTAAAGATGACCTGGTGGTAGTAGACGGGATTCTACTCAAGCTGGACCGTATTGTCATCCCGCATAGTATACGCAACCTTGTCCTCGAGCAGCTCCATGAGGGGCACCTGGGAGTGGAGAAGTGCCTCCGATGGGCCCGTGTGCAGTGTACTGGCCTGGAATTACCGAGGACATAGCTAATGTCGTGCTCAACTGCCCAACATGTCAGCGATTCCAGCCAGCGCAACCAAGGGAAACCTTGCAACCCCATGAGTTGGTCACGTCTCGCTGGACCAAGGTGGGCATCGACCTGTTCCATGCGCTTGGCCGGGGCTACATCCTCATTGTGGACTATTTCTCGAACTACCCAGAGGTGGTAAGGTTGCATGACCTCACCTCAGCTGCGGTCATTCGTGTATGTAAGGAAACCTTCGCTCGGCATGGCATCCTGCTCACGGTCATGTCCGACAATGGCCGCTGTTTTGCTAGTCAGGAGTGGTCCAACTTTTCCAGATGGTACAACTTCACACATGTCATGTCCAGTCCCCTTTACCCTCAATCCAATGGTAAAGCAGAGAAGGGCGTGCACATCGTAAAAAGGCTCCTGTGCAAGGCAGCCGATACTGCTTCTGATTTTTACCTTGCCTTGCTTGCCTACCGCTCCACTCCTTTGTTCACCGGCTCAACTACTCATGAATCGCACACTGTGGACGACGGTGCCTTCCATTCATGTCCCGGACCTGGACCACGTTCCAGTCCTTCGCCGGATGCAGCTGACTTGGGCCCAGCACAAATCGGCCTACGACTCTCGTGCCACGGACCTCCCTGCTCTGGCTCCCAATGACAACGCCCGTGTCCAGCTTCCAGATGGTGGCTGGTCCGCCACCGCTGTGATGCTCAGACAAGTGGCCCCCCCCGTTCATTCTTGGTTCGTCTACCGGACGACTTTCTTCTGCGCCAAAATAGGCAGGCACTGTGACTCCTTCCGCGTTCGCCACGTGTTCTTTAGGTCCTGCCTCGCCATCACGATGACCCCATCATGGACTTTGCAGATCTCCCTGTCACTCTGCCACCCTCCGAGTCTGACACAGTCCAGCCCGTCCCAGAACCAGCGGCTCTTGACCCACCCTTGAGGCGGTCAACCAGAATTCGTCACCCACCTCAGAGACTAAATTTATGAACTGCCTGAATTCATGGACTCTCTGAATTGTTTCCTTGCTCTGTTTAATCAACTCACTAGTTTGTACATTGTTGTTCTAGTTACTATTTTGTTGCATACTGTCCATCTGCACTCGACATCTTCCAATCTAAATAGCTTAGTGTTTATGTACATAGTCTTGTAAGTATGCTTGCACATGCCACACGTAGTTAGGAACACTCTCATCATACATTATTTATTACCATGAACACACATTGTTTAAAATAAAAGTTAGGATGTCATAATATACACATCAGTATATAATGGTGCAGAGACACACACTGACTGACACACTGCAAGACCAATCAACACACACAACACAGCAGCCAATCACCACTTAGGGCACGCTCACTATAAAGCCAGAGGGCACTAGTTTTCCCGCTCATTCGGGATGCAGCCTCTGAGACGGACAGAGCTCGCAGCTAGTAGCACAAACCTTCACCACGTGCTAACAGTTTAGACTGGTCAGAATAGGCACAGGTCTTCAGTTAATCTAACATGGTGTTGACCCACAGTGCAAGTATGCTCAACAGTTCTTAGCTTAGTAAAATAGTGTTGTACTATTACAAGTGTTGGTAGCCTGTCTATGTTACTGCTAAGGTAAACGCAGTCTCCACAGACCCAGAGTACCCAACACATCATTTACCACACCACCAACTTGTGTCAAATGAAAAATTCCTGATTATACCTCCAACATTCGTCTTTTGATTCTTAATGTACACTACAAACAACAAGGGACCCAGCACCGATTCCTGCAGTACACCACTGGACAGAGGCTTCCTGTCACAACAACAATCTTCCACCATCACCCTCTGCCTCCTGCCACTAAACCAATTTTGGATCCAATTTGCCAAATTGCCCAGTCTCCCATGTGGGACCTTGTCAAAAGCCTTACTGAAGTCCATGTAGACCAGATCAACTGCACTACCCTCACCTACACAGCTGGGTACCTCGTCGAAGAATTTTATTCAATTACAAATTGAACACATGTAATCTACAAATTTACAGCACAGAAAGTGACCATTTGGCCCATCCAGTCTGTGCTGACTCTCTGAAAGAGCAGTCACGCTCAGTCCCTCACTCCTGTTTTATTGTCCGTAACTCTGTATTCTCAATAATGCTGCCTCAAATCATTCATGGAATCATCTTCCAGCAGTGTTTCCGGTAGAATGTTCCAGATCCCAACAACTGAGTGAAAACATTTCTCTCCATCGCCCGTCAATGTTTTTCAAAGATTTAAAATCTCTGACCTCTGGTTATTGATCCAGTCATCAGAGAGAATATTTTTTCTCTATTAAATTTATCAAAATCTTTCATCATCTTGAAAATGAAATGAAATGAAAATCGCTTATTGTCACAAGTAGGCTTCAAATGAAGTTACTGTGAAAAGCCCCTAGTCGCCACATTCCCTTTATTCAGTCACCTCTTAAATTTCTCTCTTCCAAGGCGAACTGTCTTAACTTTTCCAAATTGTCCTCATAACTGAAGTCCCTGACAACATCCTTGACCAACTTTCTCTGTCACTTCATCAAATAATCCAATCATTTTATCTGATTTGTGTTTAACGATTGAATCTGGCTTTCCTTCATTAACCTGTACATCTTGACATCTGTTCACATCTAGAAGCAATAGTGTTACACATTGAGTCCATGTAATCCACTAACTGAGGAAGGAGCAGTGCTCCGAAAGCTCGTGTTTGAAACAAACCTGTTGGACTTTAACCTGGTGTTGTAAGACTTCTTACTGTGCTCACACCAGTCCAACACCGGCATCGCCACATCACAACTTTAAATATGAAAACCTTTTAGTAGATTAGGCATGTGTAGCCATGCTGGCCACGCAAAATGGACACTGAGCCAAACTAAAATGGAAGACTGCTGGGAAACAGACAGTTTAGCCAGAACAGCAGTCTGCAAAGAGCAGTTTGCATTCTGCAGCAGCAGAAACCAGTTTGGGCTCAGGTGAAAAGACCTTAGCTAGGTGCAAATGGCAAAACGCTTTGCATGCTAATGAGGCCATCAGACTTGAACACCCACACAATAGATACATTTGGTTCTGAATGGACACATTCTAATCAAGACCCAGACATCGAGGCACCAGAAACCTCCAAACAAAAGGACATAAGAAACGCCCCCTCCATCACGGAGACCCCCTCGCATTGGGGAATTAATCCAGTATCGATAAGAAATTGATCCAATAGGTAGAGCCCGCCCGAGAAGAGGGAAGGACAACGGAACCCCTATAAAAGATAGGGACCTCGTGTTGTCCGGTCTGTTAAACCCGTGCTCCGGCTCCGACTGACACCTGGCATCCTGACTCCAGCCGTTGAGCACCAGCCGCCGAAACCGTAAGTTCAACGCTCGCTACGCGATCCAAGCCCACTAGACTCCCAAGTACCAGAACGCTTGCTGAAGGCTGCAGACAAACCAGGACGAAGGCCTCGTTCTCTGACCTTGCCTGTTCCTGTTAGATAAGTATTCTGTTTGCTTAAGTTTAGTTATAGCTTAGTCTCTTAGTGTGCATGAGTATTTATTATTAACTGTATAATAAATATTGATCGTTTGAACTTTACTAATCGGTGTATCGTCTTTATTACTTTGAACTTGACCTTGGAATACTTGTGACGTTGCCTATACGGCAACTGGCGACTCCAGAGCTAAATAATTACATAGAACAGAGCCTAGCAGTGTTAAGCACACGTCGAACTCGGAGGCGTGTTAATACACTCCAATAAACGCGTTTTACGCCCATAGTAAAACGTGCAACATTTAGTGGCGACTCTGGTGGGACCCTGTTGTAAGTGGAAACACCACAGTGTCCAGGACCCTGAAATTTGAATTAGAACTCCAAATTGCAGAGAAAGAAAGAGATCACAAGTATTCAAGGTGTTCAAAATAATAAGCGAAATTCGGAAGTGTGTTTAGTGCATGCGTACTAACAGGGCTGTAAGGTAAAACTGAAAGCTTTTTGTTGCGACAAACTTTCGGTAGTTTTGTGATCGGAAAATAGCGTAAGCCGTACCCTTTTTACGAAACACCACCCCAGCAACCCCCTGTTCCAAATTATAAAAAGAGAGTCAGAGGAAATGGCCATGCAGGCAATGGAACGTCTGATGGATCCAGCAAAGTTTGTGGTCGCAGCGACCAGCAGCAGTAGCAGAGTAGGCCAGTGTCCCACGTGGGAGCTGGAACTCCGCAAATATCTGCAGGGAAAGGGATGGCCCCTTTGGAAAGAGTTTTGTGCAAATGAGGAGACAGGTCCCGGGAGTATAGGTCATACTTGGTGGGAGAACCTCTCTCAGATACACAAAAAGAGTTTAGGTAAAGCACGCAAGCCGATGGCGATTGTGTCCTGCTTGGCACAGTTGCGAGGCGCAGAGGAGGTCATCAGGACGCTCCGGGCAGATTTAGAGGAAAGGAACCGAATGAGTAAGGTCGATGTCAGGGACATCGAGAAAGAAAACCTGGAATTAAAAGGGAAGTTGGCAGAGAAGGATAGAGAGGTGGATGATGCCAAGAGGGCTCACCAGTCTTGTCTAGCTCATCTGAACAGTTCCCAGACCCAGTATGAGAAAGCCTATCAGGACGTGCAACGTGCCGTTCTGATAAGACAGGAATCGGAAAAGCAGGTGGAGGCATTGCAGAGGCAATGTTCCGATCTCAAAGCAGCTTTGAGAGCACTCCATGCTGCAACAACCGAACAAAGACAAAGCACAGTTGACCACGCGAAATGCAGAAAACAGATTGCGGAATTGCAATCTCTGCTTTCGGTGCAGAATGGCTTCCAAAGCACCTTTGGAGCTCAGTTAGATGGGGAAAATGCCCCAGATTGGCAGGAATTAAGCGAGACAGCGCAGCGTTATGTTCAGGGAACATGTGCGCCCGCAGCTCAGCAGAAACGACAGGCACCCCAACCCCCCACAGCTCAGATCATAACCGCACCCATGAATCCCGTAACCACACAGAGGAAAGCCGAATCAGAAGGCACCCCAGACATAACTTACACCACCCCTTTAACAGTAACCCAGCTAAGGGACGCTTGTGAAAAGATCACTCCGTTCCTCCCCACCGCAGACCCCCACCAGTTTTTCGCTAAAGTAAAACAGCAGGCTACCATGTACGGCCTGGATGAGAGAGAGCAGGTTAAGCTCACCGTGCTGAGCTTAGACCAGAGTGTAGTGGCAGCCCTCCCCGACCCACAGAACGTGGCAGGAGGCAGCCTAGAGGAGATGCACACTGCCATTTTAGATGCCATCGGGTACAATAGAGGTGACCCCGTAGAAGGATTGAATAAGTGCAGGCAGAAGAGATCCGAACACCCCACAGCATTCGCAGGAAGGCTGTGGATTCATTTCAGCGCAGTTTTCGGACAGCTAGATAGAGCGCATTTAACCCGCGAAAACATGGTTAAGTGGACGCGCACAATTATCTCACACGCAACAGAAGCAGGACAGAGCGCTTGCAATAGTTACGACCCCTCAGAAGAGGCCCATAACGAAAAATGGGTCCTGAAAAGATTGTCCCGCGCTTGGGAGCAATCGCTTCAGGCAAAAGGAAAAGTTAGATCCCCAGAAGAGGCTCAGGCTGCTGCAGATATCCAAGCAGTCAGAGAGCACCAGAAGCCCGCATGGGTAAATGAAGGCAAGAGCAGCCCTCAACAGAAAGGACAGGAATGCTATAACTGTGGACAGTTAGGGCATTGGGCAAAAGAGTGTAATGCACCCCAGCGATCTCAGAGAGGCCAGCAGACAGGCACTCTGAACCGCAACAAGGCAAAACCCATCCACAATGTAACAGTACAGTCAGGACCCACCAATGTGGACGAGACGAACTGACGGTGTTCGGGCTCCCCCACTTGGGTCTGTGACACACTATGGGACTCATCAGGGAGGCCCGTAGTCACAGCAAAAGTCAAAGGGAAGCCCATAGAGTTACTGTGGGACACAGGAGGATCCCGCACCACCATTAACTCCACAACCACGGCACACGCAGACACGTGGCCGACCACCTCCACCATCACACTTAGCGGGTTCACCGGACACTCGCAGCAGGGACATATCACAGCACCCGTAGCGATCCAGCTAGGGAACATTAGCACAAGGCACCCCGTAGTTTTAGTAAATCTTCCCCGGACAGCAGAGCACATCCTGGGGATAGATTTTATGAACGCTCACAGCTTGTCGTTCGACCCAGTGAACCAGTGTGTCTGGCGAATGGCGAGATCAGACAGAGCCCCAGCCACCCTCACAGTAGGAGACTACGCTAATCGAATTAGCGCAGTGGGAGAGTACTCATTCGACCTGACTACACTCCACACCGACCGACAAATCAAGGCCCTACTAAACAAACACAGGACAGCATTTGCAAGTCACCGTCATGACTGTGGCAGAATGACTGGACAAGTTCATGTTACCGGACAGGACCCCCGACCGCAAAAGCAGTATAGATTTCCCCTCGAGGCAGAGGTGGAAATAGAAAAGGTTATAGGCAGCTTGTTGGACCAAGGTGTACTAAGAACGGTAGCCTCCACCAACAATGCCCCTATTTGGCCAGTGAGGAAGCCCGATGGATCATGGCGCCTGACCATCGATTATCGGGAACTCAACAAAGTAACCCCCGCAGTAGCCCCAACGGTAGCTACTAGTCCCGAGACCATGCTCAAGCAGGGTCTCAACGCCAAGTACTTCACGGTATTGGACATCAGTAATGGATTCTGGTCAATACCATTGGCAAAAGCGTGCCAATACAAATTCGCATTCACTTTTAAAACTCAGCAGTACACGTGGACATGCCTCCCACAAGGATTCCACAATTCACCCTCCATTTTCCACCGACAGCTGGCAAGTGGATTAGAAAAATTTTCCCGACCCGAATGTCTGGTACAGTATGTAGACGACCTACTACTGCAGACGGACACAAAGGCAGAGCACATTTCGCTTCTGGCCGAACTCCTGGAACTCTTAACTGAAATTGGCTGTAAAGTTAACCCGAAAAAGGCCCAAATATTGGAAAGTAAAGTGATGTATTTGGGATCAGTCATCACGCACGGCAAACGCGAGATCGAATTCAAAAGAATAGATTCGATTGTCAAATTGCCCCTTCCCCAAAATGTATCAGCCCTCCGGTCGTTTTTAGGACTGGTTGGCTATTGTCGGAACCACATCGACGGATTCGCGACAAAAGCCGCCCCACTTTCAGACCTCCTTAAGAAAGGAGCCCCCTGGGAATGGCTTCCGCAGCATACAGGCGCTGTGGAAGAGTTGAAACGAGCCCTTAGTGCAGCACCCGCGCTGCTAGTCCCCGACCAACTTTCACCGTACGCAATCGAGGTAGCGAGCACCGATCTGACCCTCTCGGCCGTGTTGCTTCAGGAACGGCACGAGCAGCTAAGACCAGTGGCTTATGCCTCCCGACTGTTAGACCCGGTAGAACAAGGATTTTCAGCCTGTGAGAGGCACCTCCTTGCTGTCTTCTGGGCAGTGCAGTATTTCTCATACATCACCGGACTAAACCCCATCACCATTCTAACCGAACATACACCCACACAGCTACTACTAGACGGTCGACTGAAGGACGGTTCAGTTAGCCAGATTAGGGCAGCTAGGTGGACCCTACTTTTACAAGGACGGGACATTACAGTGAAACGGACACGCACACACACATACTTAGCAGACAACCTCCAATACCCCGGACAGCCCCATGACTGTGAAATTGTAGCTCCCCTGCATAACACAGGACCCTTTTTAGCAAAAACACCCCCCAGGAAGATAGGGAACCCGAAACAAAGCCCCCAGCCCACAGACACGTGTGGACCCTTGAGGATTTATGTAGACGGTTCCTCCACAGTTTTAAATGGTGAGCGTATCACAGGATGCGGCATCTATGTAGAGGACGCGCAGGGGCGCGCTCTCGAAGAGATAGCTCTTAAGTTACCAGATCACTTAGGCGCGCAGGCAGCAGAGCTAGCAGCCATAGCGTATATAGTGGACCACCCCGATTCTTTCCCCAGCCCAGCAGACATATATTCAGACAGCTTATATGTCTGCAATAGCCTGACAGATTTTCTGCCCCTGTGGAGGACACGAGGTTTTGTCTCCGCAGACGGAAAACCCCTTCCATCAGCCCCCTTACTCCAGCATATCCTAGAGAAAGCGAAGGACAGGACCTTCGGCATTATAAAAGTTCGAAGCCACCATAGGTCATCACCCCCTGGGAATGTAAAAGCCGACGCGTTGGCTAAGGCAGGTTCCAGGAGAGGACACTTATGGACCCCCCCAGCTAGCGCACCAGCTAGCGCCCCTGTGAGCGCAGTCCAAGTCTCACAGACTGATATTAAAGATCTCGTGGCAGCACAAAAACAGGACGGAGACCTCAGGGAGGTTTTCAAGGGAAATTTTGTGCCTGCTTACGAGCACTTTAAACACGCACTGACCACACATGAGGGTGTGATCATTAAGGACCAACTTTATGTGGTCCCGAAGCAGGACAGGAATCAGATGATTGCCTTGTTCCATGACGGACACGGGCATCAGGGAATTGATGCAACAACGAGGCACCTCAGGCAACTCTGTTGGTGGCCTAATCTCAGGACTGATGTAACGCACTACATTGAGAATTGCCTGATTTGTGCTCAGAATAACCCGGAGCGGTATTCTAAGAAGGCACAGCTTCGGCATACTCGCCCAGTTAACGGCCCTTGGACAAACCTCCAGATCGATTTTATAGGTCCATTGCCCCCTTGTCGGAATGGCTATAAATACGTTCTGGTGGTGATAGATACCTTTACCAAATGGGTAGAGGCATTTCCCTCACGAACAAACACAGCTAAGACAGCTGCAAAGATCCTGACCCACCACATCTTCACGAGATGGGGTTTACCCCGAAGTATCGATTCGGACCAGGGATCTCACTTTACAGGACGGGTCATGAGGAACGTCCTGACAATATTCGGAATCAAACAGAACTTCCACATTGCGTATCATCCACAGTCCAGCGGGATTGTGGAGCGCATGAATCGGACCCTAAAAACTACCCTCAGGAAAATGGTTCAAGAGAATAATTCCACATGGGATTCAGTGCTCCCATTTGCACTTATGTTCATAAGGAACACTGTCTCCACATCGACAGGATACACACCACACACACTCATGACCGGACGCCCTATGAAAGGTACAGAATTCCTTTTAGGACTGGACATGACAAGCCCCGAAGTGACGGCCCTCACACATGAAAAGGCAGTTAAAGAACTAGTTGAGACTGTGAGGTCTGCACAGATCGCAGCCGCAGTCCAGCTAGGGAAACGCCGACAGCAACGGACTGCCTGTTTCAATAAGACCGTACACACCACAGAATTCCAGGTTGGGCAACAGGTAATGTTATCTGTTTATAACCCCAGCAGTTTTTTGGCTCCAAAATATTCCGGTCCCTACTCAATTTCGGACAAAATTAGCCCCTCCGTTTACAGGATAAAGTATCCTAATGGGAAGACCGCGTGGTTCCATATAAACCAGTTAAAGGCATATGGAACACAGGCCAACCATGCTCACCATGTCCTGCTAGATGCAGCAGAACACTTCACCCCGCCCACCAGAGACACTTTTCCACCATCCCCCTCACAGACCAGTTCATCCACGGACTCGCCCACGACTCCGCCCACATACCACTACAGACCACGCCCCGACACGCCCACAAGCTGCCACAGCAGAGACAGCAGGACAGACACTGACTCTGAAGACAGCGACAGCACACAGCCATACAGCCCACACTGCACCAACTACGACCCCGACTCCAGTGACCCCATGGAAGTCACTTACCTCAAATATCCAGAACCACCACCCGACCCCGACTACCCCGACAACACACTCGACACTACACAATGGCACAGGGACAATTCCTACAGACTTGTCCGCAATGACGAGAGTGACCCCCGGTCACACAACTCCAAAATAGCATGCCTGATCCACACAAGGGTGTGGGATCCGGGAGAGCAGGACGACACGGTGTCTGACTCCCGACACGGCAACCCCTTTGTGACCCTGTTCACAGAGGCAGAATCAAAGTGAGGTGTCCAGATGATGTAAGATAGGAATCGTTTTAGGGAAACGATGTCCTTTCTGATGGAACCTGCACGTATGTTTGTCTTCGTTTTATGTTTGTTTGTCTCAGGATTGTACATTGTTCAGCTGGAGGATGGACATCTTCTTTTCAGCTGAAAAGATTGTGACCACCTCACATACACGTTAGTTTGTCTGCCGAAACTTTTGAGAACTTCGGTTTGATTGGAGATCTTTTCCAAAGTTGTAAGGCCACACGCCAAATAGTTTATCTGCAGATATCTCTGAGAACTTCAGTGATGTCCTCAGTTGGAGCATCTTGGCTCCCTTGGTTTTTTAGGTGCCCCTCTATTCGGCGAAATAGAGGCTGCAAGTCATGGTCAACACATTCGTACCCGTTTCTTTCCAGGTTACTCAGGCAGTGGACAAACGGCACTGAGGACCCGCCCTGTCTGAGAACCAACCCTTGGTCAGCCAAGCTCGGGTATGGCACAGCACGCCCTACCCGGGGATTCCATCCAACTCGTACCCGTAGCGGCCCATACGCAACTCATTCGGATGTTTGTTTCCAAGTTTGTTTTCATTTTACGTTAGGTAGCCCTTCGGCCACCATCCCACATGCTATTTACATCCGGGAACATTCGGATGGTAAATCAGCAAAGCCTGCGAGACGGCTCGCAGAAGGAAGGATTGTTAGGTGTATGCTGGTCTTTAAATTCGCTTTTTGAAAAAAAAAAAAATGAGGGGAGTCACAGGGTGTGACTTAGCCAGTCATTTTAAAGGGTCAATTGGGATTTGAAAGACAGATGCACTAACAAGTAAAGGTCTTAAACTGTGTATTGACAGATACTGTGCTTGATCCCAAAGGTTTCAAAGGACGAGACAGAGGTCGAAGCCAGGATTGTCAATACCGGAGGAAGAAGGAAGAGAAAGAAGAAGAACAGCAAAATGATGGAAGCCCACTTATTACTGTTTAATGTCATATGTATATGTGTGGAAACAAGACACGTTTTCCCCACAACCCCCACCGTAAATGTTTCCATTACAGCAAACCCCCAGTGCTCAGCTCTGATCAGCGAGGTTCAGACCTGGTGTACTAAATTCATGACGTGGTACTCCATGTCCTACATAATCGAATCACTGTTGGTGATCGCGATCCTCATCATCCTAGTGCAGACCCTCAGGTTGAGGAAATGGAAGAGGAGAGCCTCTCGTTCCAGCACCTCACCCATCTATAGAGTGCAATCCCCCATCTTCGGATTCCACCAAACCCCTCAACCCCTCACTGATTACAACACTCTGTAAATAAAATTCAGCCATGTATTATATTGTTCCATACTCGACTGCCGAGTTGGGAAGTGTGATGTTGTGGTGTGAATGGTTAAGATTTTAGAGTGATTAAATGTTTAAGTTAAGGTTAAGGTTAATAGTGATAGGTAGAGGTTCCCAATTGTAGTAATGCATGTCCCTTTTGACATAGGGCCAAGTAGAAATGTTAGTTAAAAAATTTTTTCTCTTCTTCCCATAGTTTAGAACAGAGTAGAACAGGAACTGGCAAGAGGTCAGAACACAAGGAAGGCAAAGTACATAGGTGATCCTTCACAATAGTATGATTGTGAGGATCACAAGGAGGGAATGTAGCCATGCTGGCCACGCAAAATGGACACTGAGCCAAACTAAAATGGAAGACTGCTGGGAAACAGACAGTTTAGCCAGAACAGCAGTCTGCAAAGAGCAGTTTGCATTCTGCAGCAGCAGAAACCAGTTTGGGCTCAGGTGAAAAGACCTTAGCTAGGTGCAAATGGCAAAACGCTTTGCATGCTAATGAGGCCATCAGACTTGAACACCCACACAATAGATACATTTGGTTCTGAATGGACACATTCTAATCAAGACCCAGACATCGAGGCACCAGAAACCTCCAAACAAAAGGACATAAGAAACGCCCCCTCCATCACGGAGACCCCCTCGCATTGGGGAATTAATCCAGTATCGATAAGAAATTGATCCAATAGGTAGAGCCCGCCCGAGAAGAGGGAAGGACAACGGAACCCCTATAAAAGATAGGGACCTCGTGTTGTCCGGTCTGTTAAACCCGTGCTCCGGCTCCGACTGACACCTGGCATCCTGACTCCAGCCGTTGAGCACCAGCCGCCGAAACCGTAAGTTCAACGCTCGCTACGCGATCCAAGCCCACTAGACTCCCAAGTACCAGAACGCTTGCTGAAGGCTGCAGACAAACCAGGACGAAGGCCTCGTTCTCTGACCTTGCCTGTTCCTGTTAGATAAGTATTCTGTTTGCTTAAGTTTAGTTATAGCTTAGTCTCTTAGTGTGCATGAGTATTTATTATTAACTGTATAATAAATATTGATCGTTTGAACTTTACTAATCGGTGTATCGTCTTTATTACTTTGAACTTGACCTTGGAATACTTGTGACGTTGCCTATACGGCAACTGGCGACTCCAGAGCTAAATAATTACATAGAACAGAGCCTAGCAGTGTTAAGCACACGTCGAACTCGGAGGCGTGTTAATACACTCCAATAAACGCGTTTTACGCCCATAGTAAAACGTGCAACAGCATGGAAAAGATATTTTCAGTGGAAAGGCCAGAACTGGGGGTCATAAAGATAAAACACTTGCGAAGGAATCCAATGAGAGAAAGTTGTATTTCTATCACATTTCTCATGATCACCAGATGCCTCCATGGCTCTTAATATAATAATAATAATCGCTTATTGTCACAAGTCGGCTTCAATGAAGTTATTATGAAAAGCTCCTAGTCTCCACATTAGTCTCCACACTGGTCTTGTTCTGCATTACAAGCCCACTGTGCTAAACCAGCCCCTTACAGCCAATTAGGACCAGTCATTATTGAAATATTGAACAATGTGATAATAACTAGGTTGGTATTGTGTGATGTCGATTGAGGAAGAAATATATCCGCCTGGAGACCAGGGATAACTCCCGTGTTCTTCAAAATGGCATCCTGGCATGTTTTGCAGAGGTCAGACTGGGCGTTGGCTTCACCGCTCAGGCAGTGCAGCAGTGTGTTAGCAATGATCCTCCGACAATCCATCGGGCGAAACTGTTCCTATTTGCGGAGGCTGGAACACCGGAGGACACTGATTTAAGTCGGTTGGTAGAAGAAGCAACAATGACATGAGAGTAACCTTTTATTCAGTGAGTGGTTGCGTTCTGAACGATTTTGTGTGAAGCCATAGTTGCGTTCTGAAATGCAGTGCCTCGGAGTCCAAAATACATTTGAATAATTAGCTGTAAAGGAACTATTTGGGGGGCTTAACCCCTTTCATTGCTTGCTCCAAAAATCAATTCAAATTGAGGTCTCCACTCTTGCGAAGGTCTCCACACGCCAGACAAACATGACCCAAGCTGACAAGTAAAGGTTTTTTTTTCATCTCATCTTGGGCTAGATCTGACGTTTGATCTCAGAGAAAAGGCCAGGACGCGATGATTGTGAACACATCCTGGAACAGGAGCATTTTCCTTTACCACAAAGCCCCTTGCTTGAGACCACACAAACTCTAACTTTCCCAAAGTTACCGGAATTTCAAGCGCTGAATTGTCGTGTGCAGCTTACCAAAAGCTTTTAAAATAATATTATCTATAACCACACTTATTTTCTTTTAGTCTAGGGACCGGAACGTTGTTGGAGATGTGGAAGGAGCTCGGCAGTATGCATCTGCAGCCCGAGCACTCAACATTGCCATCAAAGTGCTGGCCGTCCTCAGCTTCATCAGCGTTATTGGCAGTGGCGGACTGGGTATAAAATTATTGGTTGCCAGGAGACAAAGGGGGACCACCCACAACTACAATGTTCTCAGTCAATTTTCGTAACGAATAAATAAAATTTTCAAAAAATACATATGGAAAAAAGGGTACAATTAAACTTTTTGTGGAAAAAATGTGTATTTCTTAGTAATTACAGTGTACATGTACTGTACATATTACTGGCAGTAGATACCAAATGTAAATACAGAATGTTATAATTGAATTTTTAATTTAAATTTTTTTTTAAAGTAATTGGTTGATATTTTTAAATAGTTTACTGCACAATTTACACGTTAACAGATAGTTCAAAAGCACAATAGAGCATTGCATGCAGTCCACTATATTAAGAGCAATCGTTTGTGTTCGCTTGATGATTGTGCGAATCTGCCAATAATTGCTTCTGCACCAATTCATCTAACAATTCCTTTTCAATGGATAGCAACATGTATGATTCCAAATTCTCCGCAGACAGCGAATTTCTTAACCTTGTCTTTATTATCTTTAGTTTGAAAATGTCCTCTCACATTGGACTTGAGTAACTGATAGTGTGCAGGTGACTTTATAAAGTTCATAAAGGTTATCATATGCCTTGTCATGAAGTCTGTTGGATGCCAGAATTTTTAGTACACACGATGGGCAAGTGCTGCAAATTTAACAATTGTTGCAACTGGAATCCATATTCTCACCATCATTAAGCAATAGCTTTAATACATCAAAGTTTGATGTAAAAGAAAACAATTCCAATATTACTTGATCTTTGCTGATTTGTGGAAACAGCTTAATAATACCTTCCAATGCTTTATCTTCAAGGCCCTTCTCTGCAATAGTTTTAAACCTTGCTGGGTCCAAGCAGGACAAATCTTTATACAACTGTTTGTGTTGTACAAAGCGTGATTCTAGTGACTGGACAATGCAATCCATTATTAGGTTAAACACATTTACTCGAAAATCAGCTAGAGAATCTGAGGAATTTCTTTCATCATCAATAAGCTCATCTGCCATTCTTTTCTTCTTCCTCTGCCTCTTAACTGGCAATGCTGTTTCCAACGCATCAATTTCCAATGTCACTAAAGCCATGTACAAAGGGTGATGGATTACTCAAAGTGTTGGGAAACTCAAAGGCTAAGCAGTATGAACAATATAAGCATCTATTTTCTTTGTTATATAGAACATAGAACAGTACAGCACAGAACAGGCCCTTCGGCCCTCGATGTTGTGCCGAGCAATGATCACCCTACTCAAACCCATGTATCCACCCTATACCCGTAACCCAAGAACCCCCCCCTTAACCTTACTTTTTTAGGACACTACGGGCAATTTAGCATGGCCAATCCACCTAACCCGCACATCTTTGGACTGTGGGAGGAAACCGGAGCACCCGGAGGAAACCCACGCACACACGGGGAGGACGTGCAGACTCCGCACAGAGAGTGACCCAGCCGGGAATCGAACCTGGGACCCTGGAGCTGTGAAGCATTTATGCTAACCACCATGCTACCGTTTTCTTGGGACTGAGTCATTCATAATTTTTCTCTCATACAAACGAGCATCAAATGGCAGATCATCAAGTGGCTGAAGTGGATGTTCAGCAAAAAACTGTTTTAGCTTTGCTCGTGATGGATATTGGAAGATTCCAGTAATTGATCTTTCATTTTCTCGCGTAGGTTCATTTAAAGGATGTGCTTCAGAAACCAAGTCATTTATGCTTGAAGGAATATCTGATTCCCTGTCACTAGTTGAAGCTATGTGTTCAGATGTTGCAACTACAGGCAGTACAGATACCGGAACAAGGAAGCCATAAGAAATATTGGGCCTGGGTTGATTAGTAATGGATGCACTTGTATTTGTCTCTACATTCAAAGTAGCTCTTCTCTGTTCTTGTAACTCGCATGTCATTGCATCATCACCATGAGCATTGTTTCTTGCTTCTTGATTATTTGTTGCAGAACTGGATATTGATGTGGATTGTGCTTGTGGTATTATAAACTCTGTAATAGGCCTGCATCGCTTGGCTGATTCCTTCCTTTCTACTTCTTTTTGTTCTTTGCGTTTTAGTGACCCAGATTTTTGCTTTTTCTTTTCCATGCTGGTTGGGGTAATATTCCTGAAATAAAAACTTAATTAAAAATAGCTCACATTTGGAAAAATGAATATTGATGATTGCAAGAATAACTTGAAGGAATGCCAGATAAACCCCTACTTTTTTTTTTTTCTTTTTTTTTTATAAATTTAGATTACCCAATTATTTTTTCTATTAAGGGGCAATTTAGAGTGGCCAATCCACCTATTCTGCACATTTTTGGGTTGTGGGGGCGAAACCCACGCAGACACGGGGAGAATGTGCAAACTCCACACGGACAGTGACCCAGAGCCGGGATCGAACCTGGGACCTCAGCGCCGTGAGGCGGTTGTGCTAACCACGAGGCCACCGTGCTGCCCTGATAAACCCCTACTTGATAAAAAATATAAAATAACTTACTTACACTTCAATAGGCTATGTTCATTAGTCAACACTACTGTGGCCTATACAGCTTCAGAAGAGGAGACAATCCACTGTCCAGTGTTCACACCAGCAAGCAACTGAGACAACTGTTGAAACTTAGAAGTTTGGTCCGACTATAGTAAGACATTAAGAATGGTCCCACGACCAAAGTTAACTTGTCCAGTTTGATACCAGTGTAGTGTTACAAGTCGCAACCCTTTCAATTTACCGATCATGGCTTATCATTTCAATGTCTTTGACCTCATGATTCACGGTCAAAGGTACCACTTCTCCTTTTCGGTGACCTCACGACCCTATGTACTGCTTGATATCCTTTCAAGTTGCCGCCCATCTCAAATCACGAACTGTAACTTTATCTTTAAATTCACACACTCTTGCTGAAAACGTGGATTTCCAACTATGTCCGACCCGGGTGAACCAGCCCCCCCCACCCCCGTTAAACATCCGTTTAACACTGCTTCGTTCCTTCATACACTGAGTGATTATTTGTTTGTTTCTTCATTGCATTTTTATTTGGTATTGCTCTTTTTAAAAACAATTATATTTTATTAAGTTAGAATACAAATCACACGAAAGAAGTTGGAGATTTATCTATCTAATTAATTATAATTTTTAAAGAACATAGAACACTACAGCGCAGTACGGGCCCTTCGGCCCTCGATGTTGCGCCGACCTGTGAAACCATCTGAAGCCTATCTGACCTACACTATTCCATTTTCATCCATATGTCTATCCAGTGACCACTTAAAGGCCCTTAAAGTTGGCGAGTCTACTACTGTTGCAGGCAGGGCGTTCCACACCCCTACTACTCTCTGAGTAAAGAAACTGCCTCTGATATCTGTCCTATATCTATCACCCCTCAATTTAAAGCTATGTCCCCTCGTGTTGGTCATCACCATCCGAGGAAAAAGACTCTCACTGTCCACCCTATCTAACCCTCTGACTATCTTATATGTCTCTATTAAGTCACCTCTCAGCCTTCTCCTCTCTAATGAAAACAACCTCAATTCCCTGAGCCTTTCCTCGTAAGACCTTCCCTCCATACCAGGCAACATCCTAGTAAATTTCCTCTGAACCCTTTCCAAAGCTTCCACATCCTTCCTATAATGTGGTGACCAGAACTGCACGCAGTACTCCAGGTGCGGCCGCACCAGAGTTATGTACAGCTGCAGCATGACCTTGTGGTTCCGAAACTCAATCCCACTGCTTATAAAGGCTAGCACACCATATGCCTTCTTAACAGCCCTATTAACCTGGGTGGCAACTTTCAGGGATTTATGTACCTGGATGCCGAGATCTCTCTGTTCATCTACACTACCAAGAATCTTGCCATTATCCCAGTACTCTGCATTCCTGTTACTCCTTCCAAAGTGAACCACCTCACACTTTTCCACATGAAACTCCATCTGCCACCTCTCAGCCCAGTTCTGCAGCTTATCTATGTCCCTCTGTATCCTATAACATCCTTCAGCACTATCCACAACTCCACCGACCTTCGTGTCATCTGCAAATTTACTAACCCATCCTTCTACACCCTCTTCCAGGTCATTTATAAAAATGACAAACAGCAGTGGCCCCAAAACAGATCCTTGCGGTACACCACTAGTAACTGAACTCCAGGATGAACATTTGCCATCAACCACCACCCTCTGTCTTCTTTCAGCTAGCCAATTACTGATCCAAACCGCTAAATCACCTTCAATTCCATACTTCCTTATTTTCTGCAATAGCCTACCATGGGGAACCTTATCAAACGCCTTACTGAAATCCATATACACCACATCAACAGCTTTACCCTGATCCACCTGTTTGGTCACCTTCTCAAAAAACTCAATAAGGTTTGTGAGGCATGACCTACCCTTCACAAAACCGTGTTGACTATCGCTAATCAACTTGTTCTTTTCAAGATGATTATAAACCCTATCTCTTATAACCTTTTCCAACATTTTACCCACAACCGAAGTAAGGCTCACAGGTCTATAATTACCAGGGTTGTCTCTACTCCCCTTCTTGAACAAGGGGACAACATTTGCTATCCTCCAGTCTTCCGGCACTATTCCTGTCGACAAAGACGACATAAAGATCAAGGACAAAGGCTCTGCAATCTCCTCCCTGGCTTCCCAGCGAATCCTAGGATAAATCCCATCTGGCCCAGGGGACTTATCTATTTGGACATTTTCCAAAATTGCTAACACCTCCTCCTTTTGAACCTCAATTCCATCTAGCCTGGTCGACTGAACCTGCATGTTCTCCTCGACAACATCGTCTTTCTCCAGTGTAAACCCTGACGAAAAATATCCATTTAATGCTTCCCCTATCTCCTCTGATTCCACACACAACTTTCCACTACTATCCTTGATTGGCCCTAATCTTACTCTAGTCATTCTTTTGTTCCTGATATACCCATAGAAAGCCTTAGGGTTTTCCTTGATCCTATCCGCCAATGACTTTTCGTGTCCTTTCCTCGCTCTTCTTAACTCTCCCTTTAGGTCCTTCCTGGCTAACTTGTAACTCTCAAGTGCCCTAACTGAGCCTTCATGTCTCATCCTAACATAAGCCTTCTTCTTCCTCTTGACAAGTGCTTCAACTTCCTTAGTAAACCACGGTTCCCTTGCTCGACAACTTCCTCCCTGCCTGACAGGTAAATACTTATCAAGGACACGCAGTAGCTGTTCCTTGAAAAAGCTCCACATTTCAATTGTACCCATCCCCTGCAGTTTCCTTCCCCATCCTATACATCCTAAATCTTGCCGAATAGCATCATAATTGCCTTTCCCCCAGCTATAATTCTTGCCTTGCGGTATATACCTATCCCTGCCCATTGCTAAAGTAAACATAACCGAGTTGTGATCACTATCACCAAAGTGCTCACCTACATCTAAATCTAACACCTGGCCGGGTTCATTACCCAGTACCAAATCCAATGTGGCCTCGCCCCTTGTTGGCCTGTCTACATACTGTGTCAGAAAACCCTCCTGCACACACTGCACAAAAACTGACCCATCTATAGTACTCGAACTATAGTATTTCCAGTCAATATTTGGAAAGTTAAAGTCCCCCATAACAACTACCCTGTTACTCTCGCTCCTGTCGAGAATCATCTTTGCAATCCTTTCCTCTACATCTCTGGAACTATTCGGAGGTCTATAGACAACTCCCAACAGGGTGACCTCTCCTCTACTGTTCCTAACCTCGGCCCATACTACCTCAGTAGACGAGTCCTCAAGCGTCCTTTCTACCGCCGTAATACTTTCCTTGATTAACAATGCCACACCCCCCCCCCCCTCTTTTACCATCTTCTCTGTTCTTACAGAAACATCTAAATCCTGGAACCTGCAACAACCATTCCTGTCCCTGCTCTACCCATGTCTCCGAAATCGCCACAACATCGAGATCCCAGGTACCAACCCATGCTGCAAGCTCACCCACCTTATTCCGGATGCTCCTGGCGTTGAAGTAGACACACTTCAAACCAGCGTCCTGCTTGCCGGTGCCCTCTTTCGAACTTTTAACCCTATCCCTGACCTCACTACTCTCAACATCCTGTACACTGGGACTACAATTTAGGTTCCCATCCCCCTGCTGAATTAGTTTAAACCCCCCCGAAGAGCACTAGCAAATCTCCCCCCCAGGATATTGGTACCCCTCTGGTTCAGGTGAAGACCATCCTGTTTGTAGAGGTCCCACCTACCCCAGAATGAGCCCCAATTTTCCAGGAAACCAAAACCCTCCCTCCTGCACCATCCCTGTAGCCACGTGTTCAACTCCTCTCTCTCCTTATTTATCACTTCACTAGCACGTGGCACGGGTAACAACCCAGAGATAACAACTCTGTTTGTTCTAGCTCTCAGCTTCCACCCTAGCTCCCTGAATTTCTGTCTCAAATCCCCATCTCTCTTCCTACCTATGTCGTTGGTACCTATATGGACCACGACTTGGGGCTGCTCCCCCTCCCCCTTAAGGATCCCAAAAACACGATCAGAGACATCACGAACCGTGGCACCTGGGAGGCAACACACCAACCGTGAGTCTCTTTCGTTCCCACAGAACCTCCTGTCTGTTCCTCTAACTATGGAGTCCCCAATGACAAGTGCTCTGTTCCTCTTCTCCCTTCCCTTCTGAGCAACAGGGACAGACTCTGTGTCAGAGACCTGTGCCCTATTGCTTACCCCTGGTAAGTCGTCCCCCGCAACAGTATCCAAAACGGTATACTTGTTATAGAGGGGAACGACCACAGGGGATCCCTGCACTGCCTGCCGGTTCCCTCTCCTTCCCCTGACGGTAACCCATCTACCTTCTTCTTTTACCTGAGGTGTGACTACCTCCCTATAACTCCTCTCAATAACCTCCTCCGCCTCCCGAATGATCCGAAGTTCATCCAGCTCCAGCTCCAGGTCCCCAACGCGGCTCTCGAGGAGCTGGAGTTGGGTGCACTTCCCGCAGATGTAGTCAGAAGGGACACTAGAGGTGACCCTTTCCTCCCACATTCTGCAGGAGGAACATTCAACTGCCCTAGCCTCCATTCCCACTGAACTAACTTCCCAACTACAGAAAAATAAAAATAAAAAACTTGTTAGTTTAGCAATCCAACGGACAGAACTTTTTTTTTGGTTAGAGGAGGAGGATGGGTGGTAAACACTACATAAGTACTGTTTCGGGTAAAGCTGTCACTCGAGAACAGCCCCTTCACAAACCACCTTCAACTTACGCTGACCGCACTGCACGTATGCAAATCTCCCCGGAACAGCCAATCAGAAGCTCTGCTCTACTGCCCCCTGCTGGATGCTTGACTTCCGTCGAACTCCTCGGGTCACTGATGCAGGTGCACCTTCAACTTACGCTGACCGCACTGCACGTATGCAAAGTAAGGGCCCTTCAGAGATTCACTGGCCCCTTCTTGGCTCTCCGGGCCCCGGACCGATGTACCAGCTGAACCAAGACTACTGCTTGATATCGTTTGAAGTTGCCGACCATCTCAAATCACGAATTGTAACTTTATCTTTAAATTCACACACTCTTGCTGAAAACATGGGGCGCGATTCTCTGCTGCCCACAATGGGTCGGAGAATAGTGGGAGGGCCGTCCTGACAATTTTCACGGCCTCCCGCTATTCTCCCCCCTCCCTCGGGCCGACCCCCGACACGAATCGCTGCTCGCCGTTTTTTCCGGCGAACAGCGATTCTCCGCAGGTTGATGGGCCGAATACCGCGGAGTTTACGGCCGTTTTCACGGCCGCAATCACACCTGCTTTCAGCGTTCGTGAAAACGGCCGCAAAGTGCCCGTCCCGGACAACCATGGCACCGATTGGCATGGGTGGCATGGGCCTGCGATCGGTGGGCACCGATCGCGGGCAGCGGGTCCGATACTCGCGCGCTATTTGTTCTTCCGCCGCCCCGCAGGATCAGTCCGCAGGGTGGCTGAGGGGCATGACGGCCCGCGCATGCGCGGGTTTGACGCATCTGCGTGATGATGTCATCCACGCATGCGCGGGTTGGAGCCGTCCAACACGCGCATGCGCGGCTGATGTCATCGTGCTCGTCAGCTGGCGTGACGCTTGGCGCGCGGACTTAGCAACGGTCGCTAAGCCCACGATGCCGTGCTTCACGGGGCCCCGCTGCTAGCCCCGCCCGGAGGGGAGAATTGGGTCCCGGGAGGGGGCGCGGAGGCTGGCATGAAACACGGCCAGTTTCACGCCAGCCTTTACGACTCGCCGCATTTGCGGAGAATCGCGCCCATGGAATTTTCTTAATTATGCCTGACCCGGGCCTCCCTATTCCACATCCTTCCACTACCTCCCCTGCTTCGTTCCTTTTCATGCACTGCTTATTTGTGTCCGGTTCTCTTTTTTTTCTTATTCCTTTTTATTACTAAAACAGTTGTCTGTGTTTGTTTCTTTATTGCATTTTTATTTGATATAGGGGGCCCACTTTATCAGGGGCCCACTTGCCATCGGGCAAGCTGACACCCTGGCCAGTCCGCCACTGGTTATTGTGTGTATGGCGGTGGCGTTAAACGTGGATTGAATCCAAACAACTCCCGAGATTGGAATTGAACCAAATGGGGAGCAGCATCTCATTTCCTTGTTGGAAGCCTCTTTATGCCTGAACTCTTTTCAGAGCTCCTAAACGCGCTCTCGGTTTCTTATTGCATCTTTCTATCGATAATCTATCTGTAGTGCTGGAATATTAAATGTCATACTAACACAGATTTATTTTCCAGAAAGTGTGGCCAAAGTGCGACCTTCATTGTATGAATAAAGCGATTGATGACAAGTTGCGTCCATAAGCTTCTTGTGTACCACTGTAAAGGTTTTCTCCTGACCGTAACAATAAGCTTTTACCACAATCCAGAAATGGCTCAGTGGTTAACTGCACCCTGAAATGCTGTTGTTCAATTGGAGTGATGCACTTAGTTCTGGGAAAGGCAGCTTTGTGGATTCCCAGTCAGTACCACAGGAGGGTTTTCAACATTCAGATTCAGCTCGTTATATTCTGGAGTTGCTTTGTGTTGATCTGCTCAATAACTCAATGAAATGAAGGAAACCTCTCTCCTTGGAGGTTACAGGGTTCCAGGCGTGGAGGAGGTGTCTGAATCATGTGGGACAATCTGGATGGAAGACTTGGTCACCAGCCGTTGTTGTGCGACAAGTTCAGGAAACATGAGTGTGTGGGAGTGGGTTGTGCGGATGGGAGTGGGGTGGGTTGGGTGGATAGGGTGGGTGGATGGAGTAGTGGGGGGGGGGGGGGGGGGGGGGGTTGGGTGGATGGGAATGGTGAGAGACCAAGTCCTGGGGATGGATTCACAGATACACAACCAGAGATGGAAGGAAAGTTCTCCCAGTAACAAATAGCAACTGAAGTCATACAATAAACTCACGGCAATCATCTCAAATCTGTCACCTGTAATTAGAATAATATTATCACCCACTGACACCCAGAAACGCAGGCACAATTCTGACACTGCACACGGTCTGGCCAGTCCCCAAGTCTCACTCAGCCCTTTACCGGCTGCTGCTCCCACTCTGCAAGTTGTTGTTGCTGGGGTTCTGCAGGAAGTATTAATGGCTGCAATACTCAGTCATTGTATGAGTTGATTGAGCAATTTGCTTCAGCTGTTCAAATTTAACACAGATTTGTGTTAGCTTCCTACATGTATTCCAGAGTTCTTGACAATATACCTCTGGGAGTAACTCGTAGCATTTAGAATGTCAGCCTTTGTCTGCTCATAATTCATGAACCCATCAGAAGGCAGCATGGAGCTTGGGCTTTCCCTGACCTTAAATGAAAAATGTCCACACCTCTGATGACTATTTTAGCTGTCTGGCTGTTTTCTCAAAAATAACAAACAAATGACTCCACATTACTCTCTTCGAATCTGGGGATGAATCAAACACATTTGAAGGACTAGTCCTAGATTAGGGAGATAGGTAATTGAAGTCACCATAGTCCCAGATGCCCTTAGGCTGAGTGGGGAGAGCTGCACTGACTGGTGTTGATTCCGCTTGAGGATCACCACATCTCAGGCCAAGAGTAAGGTTAATACCCCACTGAGATTTCCCTTTTTAGCTTATCATTTATCTTAGACACTGATCAAGTTCAAATTTGGCATTCCTAGATGTGAGCTCCCAATTTCTGTCAGGAACAGAGGGGGTTTCCTTTGCACAGCCCTGATTTCCCCTCTCGTGACTCATCCATAAACAGGAAAGTGTTCTGATTTTGATTTCCCCTCTATAGGTGGTGCCGATTTATTTTCCCAAAGCTCTGTGGTTTTGGTGTGGTCATAAGAGTAGATGGTGGCATATTAGTATTGTCACTGGACTAGTAATCCAAAGACCCAGAGTAATGATCTGGGGACCCAAGTAAAAATCCCACCATGGCAGGTAATGGAATTCAAACTCAATAAAATACCTGGAATTAAAAGTGTAATGATGACCATTAAACCATTGTTGATGTTCATAAAATCCCATCTGGTTTACTAATGCCGAAGGAAATCGGCCATCCTTACCTGGTATGGCTTACATATGATCCCTGACCCACAGCAATGTAGTTGACTCTTAACTGCCTCCTCATGGCAATTAGGTACGGGCAATAAATGCTGGCACAGCCTGTGACACTCACATCCCAAAACTGAATTAAAAATATATATGTTCGATAAATAACGCCACAGCAAACTCAAGTTAGGATAAATTCTGACGGCTCATTTATATTGCACACACTCAAAACACAGGAAGAGTGTACGCAATGTCTCTCCCTTGCCTCCACCCTCCACTTCTTAGGAATCCTTACAGTGAAAGCGGGATACAGAAATGAAAGAAGTACAGAGAGAAATCCACAAAGAAAATTAGCATTAATGAATCATGGTGAGCACATTGGCCTGGCTTATGTAATGTAAATAGCCCTGGTATACTTCCTTTGGAAGTTGTTCTTCTGGAGGTCACCAGGTTGTTGGTGTCCCTTCAAAGATAACAAAGTGGCAGCTTCTCTGAATGACAGAAAATTCTTATTGTTTGAGTCATAGCCAACCATAGCTTCAGTCATTTTAAAGCCACGGTACAATTTTTTAATTTTATAAATTACAAATGATTTTTAAAAAGTATTCACTTATGGGTGTGTGCACGCTGGTTAGGCCAGCATTTATTGCCCATCTCTAGTTGGCCTTCAGAAAGTGGTGGTGAGCTGTCTTCTTGAACCGCTGCAGTTCCTGAGGCGCAGATGACGTATACATAGTTTATAAAAAAGTAGAGTGAGCTCTTAGTCCCTGGCACTCTTCAACATCTTAACCCACTGTCTATTGCTGATTCTTTGTACCTGCAATCGCAACAAAGTGCTGGCAAGTTTAAAGTGGTCACCTCACAGCAATACAGGTTTATTTTCTATAAAACGCCTCCAAAGTTTAAACTTTGATTGTATCAATATAACAGGTTGGATCTGATGGCGTTTAGTGGCAAACTTGCTGTGTTGAAATGTAAAGACTTTTTCTTAACAGTAAAAATAACCTTGTACTTGTAACCACATTGCATTGAATGCACTTGTGGTCAATTGCACCTTGACGTGCTATAGTTCCACAGAGGTAATGTACTTTGTTCTGGGAAAGAGCAAATGTAAAACTTGATTTGCAGAGCGTCAGTCCATGTCACAGAACTGAGGATCTTTAAAATTAATCTTCTACTAATTAAACTTTTAACTTACCATGACCTGTCCTGAGGGCAATGGGTTAGTGTATTGTATTGGTCTGCTCAATAGGTCAACTCATTGATGTAAGAGGAGAGAAATTCTCCCCTTGGAGATTACAGGGCTCAAGAGTGTCTGAATTGTGAGAGGAGGTTATCACTGCCAAGTAGGAAAATCTGGATGGACCAGCTGATCTTTCCTTGTCTGCTATTTTCATTTGTAAACTGGACTGAACAGACTTTATTAGTGTCCCAAGGTGGAGGGAATCTGATTGAAATGCTGGCAATGTAGGGTTTTGTTATCTTCTTTCATTGACTCATATCTACTCATTAATGTGGCTGGTAGCAAGGAGCAGAATCAGCGATGGCCTATTTCTGTGTTTTGTAACTGAGAGACCCTGAGTGGGGAAAGTTTCGAAGACGTACATGAGGAAGTGAGAGGAATTTAAGATCGAACACGGAGACGTAGCAAGCGGGTTCTCCCTCTGTCCCAAATCTGCTCAATATTCCAACACAATGTAATCTAATTAAACACTGTGCTTTTCATAGAAAAAGAATTGTGCAGAGGCCTTTGTCTTTCAAAGTAGATTGATATCTAGAAAATGTTGATTCAATTTCATAACTTTGTAAATTACATTTCAAGTAGAATCTATTGCGAAGTTTCAGAAGATAAGTGCTGCTCTGTGAAATGCTCTTGGTGTTAATTGTGGCACTGGTTCATTGAAATCATTGCCCTTTCGACACAACCTCAATTGTTTACACGCCCATTTTCATCAAGTCGACCTGATTCTGTACCTGCTCCCAGCCCCTACACCTGGACTTAAGGAATTTCTCCCATCAGGACAAACCATCAGAAATGTGCATCACTAGGTTTCTGCTTTCCATTTGTTCCTATGATCTGGGGGTTACTGGCTAGGCCATATTGTTGTAGGAACACCCACAGTCTTGTTAGGAAGGCAGTTCCATGATTTTGACAGAGTGACAGTGAGATCGTGACAGGGTGATCGAATTTCAAGTCAGTACATTGTGGGCGGGATTCTCCCCTACCTGGCAGGGCGGGGGTCCCGGTGCCGAGGAGTGGCGTGAACCACTCCGGCGTCGGGCCGCCCCAAAGGTGCGGAATCCTCTGCACCTTCAGGGGCTAGGCCCGACCTGGAGTGGTTTGCGCCATGCCGGATTGCGGGGAAGGGGCTTGGCGCCACACCAACCGACGCCCCCGAAGAGTTGGCGCATGCGCCGGAGTGCCAGTGTGTGCTGGCGTCATCACAGCGCATGCGCGGGAGGATCCGTCTCCACATCGGCCATGGTGGAGGACCACAGCGGCTGATGCAGTGGGATAGAGTGCCCCCACGGCACAGGCCCGCCCACGGATTGGTGGGCTCTGATCGCGGGTCAGGCCACCGTGGGGGCACCTCCCGGGCTAGATCCTTCCACGCCCCCCCCCCCGAGGACCCCGGAGGCCACCCGCGCTGCCAGTTCCCGCTGGTAAGGACCTACTCTAACGGGTGGACATTTGGCCCATCGCGGGCCAGAGAATCGCCGGGGGGCGGCTGCCAATGGCCGCCGACTGGCGTGGCGAGATTTCCGCCCCCACCAAATCTCTGGTGCAAAATTTGGCAGCCAGCGGGGAGGGGATTCATGCCACCCCCCCCCCCCCCCCCCCCCCCCCTCCCCGCCGATTCTCCGACCTGGCGGGGGGTCGGAGAATCCCGCCCTGTGTGTTTCAACAATTCGGCAGTGATTACAGAAAGTTGATGCTGTAACAGGTCAAACCAAAAGAATCTCTGCGTTTGTAACATCAGACGATCTTTATCAATGTAAGTTTAAACCATTTCAAAAGCAGAATCATAGAATCCCTACAGCGCAGAATGAGGCCATTCGGCCCATCAAGTCTGCACCGACCCTCCGAAAGAGCACTCTACCTGGGTCCACTCCCCCATCCACCCGATCCATCCCTGTAACCCCATAACCTAACCTGCACATTCCTGGACATGATGGACAATTTAGCATGGCCAATCCACCAGATACCTTTCAAAGATGGTTATTTCTGACTTTTGTGTATATTTTGTTTTCTTTTTAAATTTATAATACCCAATTATATTTTTTCTCCAATTAAGGGGCAATTTAGCGTGGCTAATCCACTGAACTGGCACATCTTTGGGTTGTGGGTGTTAACTCCACACAGACACAGGGAGAATGTGCAAAGTTCACATGGACAGTGACCCAGGGCCGGGATTCGAACCCAAGTCCTCAGCGCTGTAGGCTGCAGTGCTAACCACTGTGCCACATGCTGCCCCTTATTGTGCCTATTGATGACCTATTGGTCTACAGTTAAACTGGCTTACACCACCTACATACACACTTTAATAGATAATAAAAAGATAATTTGGTGATAAACTTGGCAATAAGTGAGTTTCCCCAAGGCTAAATAAAGTCTCCTATTTTGGATATGTTGTTGAGTTGGTTTGAGTGTTATCCAGAAAATCTAAAGTTTAAGTCTTTATGTACTGGAATGTGACTCTGAACTGCTGTAGAGTGCTTAAGTTTGAGTGTGGTGACTGAGGGAGTTCAGTGAGGAGGGAGCAAGGTGAACCTTTCATTTTCTACTTCTTCTCAGGAAGCAGAGCAGTAGCCTTGTTAAATTTACCTGGTGAGTATTTATGCTGTCCTTAATATACCATAAACTAGAAGAAGTAAAAGTAAAGGGAGAAATGTAAGCATTGCTCGGCCATGTGGAATGTGTGCAATGTGGGAGGTCAGGGACATGCCCAGTGTTCAAGGTGTGCAGGTAGTGTTCCAGGTGAGATCCACGTTTCAGAGCTGGAGCTGTGAGTGGAGTCACTGTGGAGCATCCGTAAGGACAAGATCTTTGTCCATAGCATGTAGAGTGAGGGGGGTCACACAACAGGTAATGAGTGCACAGGTAGAAAGGGAATGGGTGACCACCAGATGCAGTAAAAGTACTAAGCGGGTAATGTAGGAGACCTCCGGGTCCATTTCCTCTCTAACAGACTTTCTGGTTTGGCTACTGGTTGGGGAGATGGTTTCTCAGGGAGATGCAGCAAGAGTCAGGTCCATGGCTCCACAGGTGATACAGGGAGACATTTAAGTTGGGGGAGAGAGACAATAAATGTAGTCATAACCATGGACAGTATAGTTAGTGGCATAGGCGCTGGATCGTGAGTCCCGAAGGTTGTGTTCAGGTTTGGGATATCTTACCTGGGCTGCAGAGGAACATGGAGTGGGAAGTAAAGATCCAGTTATCCTGGTCCATGGAGGTACCAACAACATAGATAGAACAATGATAGAGGTTCTGCTGAAAGAATATGAGTAGCTCAGTGCTAAATTAACAAGTATAAACAAAAAGGTAATAATCCCCGGATTACTACCTGAGCCACGAGCTAACTGGCACACGGTCAATAAGATTAAAGAGGTAAATGTGTGGCTCAGAGGTAGGTATGGGAGAAATGGCTTTGAATTTCTGGGACAATGGCACCAGTACCGGGGAAGGAAGGATCTGTTCCAATGGGATGGTCTTCATCTGAATCATGCTGGGACCAGAGACCAGGCGAATCGCAGAACTAGCATTGTAAATTAAATCATGGGGGAGTGGGGGAGGGGGGGGGGGGGGGGGGGGGGGGGGGGAAAGAGGAGAGAGTTCAGTTGTCTGAAAAATTAGAAAACCAAATTTAAAGGAGAAGGTAGGAGGGCAGGTTAATGATGAGGACTTTAAACTAGTTAAAGGTGGGGGGAAGGGGTTGCTCCGGAGAGGTTAGTAAAGTTTTCGGAACAAGTAATAGTACAGAGAGTATGGAAAACAGCAGGATTCTAACTTCAGCTACAGAAGATAAGGGGATAACTATGAGAAGGGGGACAGTCAATGCGGGACTGAGGGTGTTGTACCTAAATGCGTGCATGAATACGAAACAAGGTAAATGAGCTTGTAGCGCACATTGAAATTTGCGGGTGCAAGACTGTTGGCATCACAGAGACGTGGCTAAAAGGGGATTAGGGCTGGGATCTAAATATCCAAGGATGTGTGTCCTATTGAAAGGACAGGCAGATGGGCAAAGGGGGTGGGGTTGCATTGATAGAAGGAAATTAAATTAAATCGATGGCAAGACGTGATACAGGGTCAGACAGCATAGAATATGTGTAGGTAGAGTTGAGGAATCGGAAAGGAAAAAAGCCTTTTTGGGAGTCATGTACAGGCTCCTTAGCGGTAGTCAGGATGTGGGGCAGAAAATAAATCAGGAGAGAGAAAAGGCATGCAAGAAAGGAAATATTACAATAATCATGGGGGACCTCAATATGCAGGTGGACTGGGAAAATGGTAGTGGGTACCAAGAAATGGAATTTGTGGAATGTCTGTAAGATGGTTTTTTAGAGCAGCTTGTGGTAGAGCTCACTAGGGAACAGGGAGTTTTGGATTTGGCGATGTGTAATGAGGCAGACTTGATTCGGGAACTTAAGGTAAATGAACCCTTAGGGAGCAGTGACCACAATATGATCGAATTTACACTGAAGTTTGAGAGGAGAAGATAGAATTAAATGTAATGGTATGATGATTGAGTTAAGGTAACTACAAAGACATGAGGGAAGTCCTGCCCAGAGTTGATTGGTAGGGGAGCCTTGCAGGGAAGACACTGAAATAACAATGGCAGGAGTTTTCAGGGTTATTTGGGAGGCATATTCGTCCGAAGGAGGAGGAAACTTGCTAAGGGGAAGATGAGCCAACCATGGCTGACAAGAGAAGTCAGGGACAGCATAAAGCAAAAGAAAAAGCATACAAAGTGGCGAGGGTTAGGGGGAAGCCAGAGGATTTAAAGCAAGTAGAAGACAACTAAAAAAAAGCAATAAGGGCGGAGAAAATGAAATATGAGTGTAAGCTAACTAGTAATATAAAAGTTTTCTTCACTATACAAAAGGTAAGAGAGAGGCAAGAATGGATATTGGAACATGAGGAGGGAGAAGTAGCAATGGGGAACAAAGGAATGGCAGAGGAACTGAATAGTTACTTTCCTTGTGGAAGACACCAGTAGGATACCAGAACTTCAAGAGAGTCAGTGGGCAGAGATGAGTGCAGTGGTCATGACTTTGGAGAAGGTTCTGGGGAAACTGAAAGGTCTGAAGGTGGATAAATCACCTGGACCAGATGGACTACACCCCAGGGTTCTAAAGGAGATAGCTGAGAAGATTCTGGAGATTTTGGTGGTGATCTTTCAGGAATCATTGGAGTCAGGGAGGGTCCCAGAGGACTAGAAAATGGCTAATGTAACACCCCTGTATAAGAAGGGAGGGAGGCAGAAGATCGGAAATTACAGGCTGCTAGCCTGACATTAGTCATTGGTAACATTTTAGAGTCCATTATTAAGAATGAGATTGCGGAGTACTTGAAAGTGCATGATAAAATAGGACTGAGTCAGCACGGCTTCATCAAGGGGAAGCCATGTCTTACAACCCTGTTAGAATTCTTTGAGGAGGTAATGAGGAAGTTAGACAAAGGAGAGCCATTGGATGTCATCTATTTGGATTTCCAAAAGGCCTTTGACAAGTTGCCAAACAGGACGCTGCTAAATAATATAAGAGCCCATGGTGCTGGGGACAAGGTACTGGCATGGCTAAAGGATTGGTTGACTGGCAGAAGTCAGAGAGTGGGGATAAAGGAGTCTTTTTCAAGATGGCAGCCAATGGCTAGTGGTGTTCAACAGGGGTCAATGTTGGGACCACAACTATTTGCAATAAACATTAACAATCTGGAAGGAGGAACTGAAGGCACTTTGCTAATTTTCCAATTTTCTGGGCCCTCTCCTGGTGATTGTGGGAGTGCTGCTCCTGCCCAGACACAGAGAGGGCATCATTAACCACACGCTTGGGTCACAGTGCTGGGGGGAGGGTGAAAGGTGAGTGGGAGAGCAGATGGAGGGTTGGGGAGTGCAAAGATTCCGTAGGGAGGAGCGAGGAGGTGGTGGTGTCAACTTATCCATGTGTCGTTGACCTTCTTGCGGCACTGGAGGCCAAACGCCTGGCCCGAATGTATGACTGCTGCCACTTAATCCCAGGCGGCATTGGCTGCCCTTTGACTCAGCTTCCAGGACCCTTGGGGGAACAGGACATCCCACCTGTCCTCCACCGCATCTAGGAGCCTCCCCAGGTCTACGTCTCCAAATGTTGGGGCTGGTCTTCTCGGCGCCATTGCTGCAGCTGAGTGTGATTGGCTGTGCTGTTTAAGTGCTGCTCGACCTTGTTAGCCGGGGGTGGGAGGCGGGGGGGGGGGGGGGCGGGGGGGGGTGAGCTGGCAAGCACGGTCTTCGAATCAGCAGCGAGCCTTCATGTGCGGTGTGAAGCCCATGGGACCTTCTTCAGTGGGCCAAATAGAGTTGAATAGCGTTCAATGGAAAAAAGAGTGGGAGAGCAAAAGTGATAGGGGTTATATTGTAAGGGAAATGGTCAGACATTTCTGCGGCCACAGATGTAACTCCAGGATGGGTATGTAACATCCCAGGTGCCAGGGTCAAGGATGTTACAGAGCGGCTGCAGGGCATTCTGAGAGAGCAGCCAGATGTTGCGGACCATGTTGATACAAAAGATGCATTTGGACAGATATATGAACGGACGGGGAACAGAGGGAAGTAGATCCTTGGAAATAGGCAACAGGTTTAGATAAAGGATCTGGATCGGCACAGGCTGGGAGGGCCGAAGGGCCTGTTCCTGTGCTGTAATTTTCTTTGTTCTATAATTAAGAAGGAGGGTGACATCCTGAAAGCAGAATACATGGAGTAAGGCAACATGTCAAAGGTAGCAATCTCAGGATTACTCCCAGTGCCACGTGTTAGTGAAAGCAGGAACAGGAGAATAACCAGATGAACGTGTGGCTGGAGAGATGGTGCAGTGGGGAGGGATTTGGATTCCTGAGGCATTGGGACTGATTCTGGTTAGGCGGGACTGGTACAAGCTGGCTGGTTTGTACCCCAGCAGGACTGGAACCAATCATCTCACAGGGATGGTGGTGCTGTTGGGGAGGGTTTAAACTAGAGTACCAGGAGGGATGGGAACCTGAGCAGGTAGACCACAAGAGAGAAGCAAAGATATAAATGAGAGACAGAAAGTTAGAAAGTAAAATTGGAAGACAGGAGGAACAAGGGCTAGTAGTAAATAGGGCCAGAGTACAATGAAAATGAAACAGGCAGAGCCCCAAATGACCATAGGTTGCTTTTCCCTTTGAGAGAGAGAGATGACTGGTGGTGGTTTAACCTAAGGGTGAACACACCTCAGGCAAGGGATAAGGTTGAGAAGGTGGGCCCCACCTTCATGAAGGCCCTTCATGGTAATCCAGTATAAGAAATGAACCCACGCTGTTGGCATCGCTCCGCATCACAAACCAACCATCCATACAACTGAGCTAACCGACTCCTGCATAGTACAATAAAATGTGTAAAAAAAAAAATTTTTTAAGTCTGAAGGTAGTGTATCAAAATGCACAGAGCATTCACGATAGCATAGAAAACACAATCTGATATAAATAGGTATGATATGATTGACATTATGGAGATATGACTGTCCCTCTTACCCCAAAGGAGCTGAATGCCAGAGCTGTGGTGAGAGTGACTGCCCTTGATATAATAATAATCTTTATTGTCACAAGTATGCTTACATTAACACTAATGAAGTTACCGTGAAAAGCTCCTAGTCACTACATTCCAGCACCTGTTCGGGTACTCTGAGGGAGAATTCAGAATGTCCAATTCACCTAACAAGCATGTCTTTCAGGACTTGTGGGAGGAAACCGGAGCACCCGGAGGAAACCCACACAGACACAGGGAGAACATGCAGACTCCACACAGACAGTGACCCAAGCCGGGAATCGAACATGGGACCCTGGTGCTGTGAAGCAACACTGCTAATCACTGTGCTACCATGCCACCCAGAGGCAGCATTTGACCACGTATGGTATCAAAGAGTCCTAGTTAAACTGGAGTCAATGGGAATTGGGGAAAACTCTCCGCTAGTTTGAGTCATACCTGGTACAAAGGAAGATGGTTGTGGTGGTTGGAGGTCAATCATCCCAACTCCAGGACATCACTGCAAGTGTTCCTCAGGGTAATGTCCTCGGCCTGACCATCTTCAGCAGCTTCATCAATGAGCTCCCTTCCATCATAAGGTCAGAAGTGGAGTTGTTTGTGGATGACTGCAGAATGTTCCGCGTCGTTTGCGACTTCTCAGATAATCAAGCAGTCCATGTCCAAATGCAACAAAACCTGGACTTACGCTGACAAGTGGCAAGTTACATTTGTGCCACATAAGTGCCAGGCAATGACCATCTCCTACAAGAGAGGATCTGACCACCGCCCCTTGACATTCAATGGCATTACCATCGCTGAATCCTTCACAATAAATATCCTGGGATTACCATTGATCAGAAACTGAACTGGACTAGCCACATTAATACTGTGGCTATGAGGGAAGTCAAAGGTTAGGAATCCTATGGCGAGTAACTCACCTCCTGATGATCCAAAGCCTGTCCACCATCTACAAGACATCAGTCAGGAGTGTAATAAATACTCTCCAATTGCCTGGATGAGTGCAGCTCCAATAACGCTCAAGAAGCTCAACACCATCCAGGGCAAAGCAGCCCGGTGGATTAATCCCCCTTCCACAAACATTCAAACCATCTGTGGTGAATGTGATTCACACCGGATTATAATGTGTATATACATGTGTCTATATTGTAAGTGCAGTTGCACTATCTGACCACCAGGGGAGTAGCTCTGGGAATGCTCGAGAATTGTACTGGGCTTCTCCCTGGGCTCCGCCCAGGACTCCTCCCCCTGGAGCTGCTGTATAAAGATCAGTGCCACATGGTCAGCCGGCCAGTTCACCGAAAGTTCAATGGCTAACAGGCTGGCTCTGTTGTGAGTATATTAAAACCGCTATTCTAATCCTACAAGCACATATCCGTAGAATTGTTGGTTCCAACAATTTAATATACTCAGGAAACAGTCGAAGAAATCATGGAAGCAGCCCTCAAGCCCAGACACTTAGAACTTGACCCACAGGATGCAGAGGCTAAGGAAATTTTTTCCCACTGGCTGAGATGTTTTAAAGCCTACCTGACAGAAGCCAGCACCGCCGGAACAACGGAGGAACAAAAACTCAGCCTACTGCACGCGAGGGTAAGCCACAGAATTTCCACACAGCTGAATCCGGCCGGTTCTTACACCGCAGCGCTGGCAATACTGGACAAAATGTACGTTAAGCCCATTAACGAGGTTTATGCACAACACGTGTTTATGACTCGCCGTCAGCGGCCTACAGAAACGCTAGCCGAGTTTGTAAGGGAATTGAACAATCTTCCCAATGACTAATTATCAAGCCGTTACCGCGGCTGAACATAGGGAGCTTGCTGTGCGGGACGTTTTCGTGGCGGGCCTTAGGTCTAACTATGTGCACCAAAGACTGCTAGAAAAGGGGGCCCAGGACTTATACACTACTGTGGAGGCTGCTACCACTATGGAAGTTTCCTTCCGCAGCCTCACCTCGTTTCCTGCTGTTTTTGAAAACTCACCACTATTCTTAGAATTCCCCTATACCAAAAAGGGCCAATATTCTAAATGGTGAACAGGGATTCTCACTCCCTGACTCCGATGCAGGCTTCGGTGGGTGCTATTCAGGTCAAACTATATTTTCAAGTTAACCCCCAGTATAACCCATACCTTCACCGAAGATTTTATCTACTTACCACTTAGTAGCATCGATGTCCTGGGTCCTGCATTGCTAAGTAAGTAACATAGACTTTCAGGAATAAACCACTTTTTCAGGTTAAGTTAAGTTATTTTATTATTATATTTTTTCTTTTAAAAGCTGCAAACACTTTCTTTACAGAAAGGTAAAAAGATCTTGCTTCTGGATCCTGCTGGTTGGTTGTAGGGACCTTCAGGCCCACCTTGACACTCAATCTTCTTTAAATTCTGGTCATTTTGGGATGTATTCGCTGGTTAGCTCTGTTGCTGTGTCTTGTTGATCCATGTACTGAGCTATAAGAGCTAACTCTGCTAGCTATCTCTAAGCTGACGCTAACTCCTGTTTGAATTCTAGTCTTCCTTAGATGTATAACAGTTTAAACTCGGCTGCTTGCCTTGTCTTTCCCATGACCAAGCTCTCTCTCTCTGAGTTCTCCTCCCCTTCTCTCCTGTTGCTGTTTTTTTGTTGTTGTTCTTCTGCTTCTGCTCCCTGGGTTCATATTCTCTTTCTAACAATTATTACGTTTTTAGAGCCTTATTGTAAATTAACTTATTTCCCTTTGATTGTTAAAAAGTATCTTCGATGTAAACATTTGAATACAACTAATTATTCATTTTGGGCATAACGTCACCTCTCAGATCTGATTACATTGTCCTTTGTGATGTTCAAAGTTCCTTTGGTTTCAATAGGTGTTACTTTTAATTCTGTGATTTCGAATCGTTTAATTTTCCAATTGTCCCCAGCTCATAACTTTGCCTTTGATTTTGACTTTAAATTATATCTCTCGTAGACAGGTCGTCTCCAATTTTCTTTTAATTGACTTGATGTTCGTAGAATTTTACACTTTAGAATTGACACCAAATTCGACTGAGCATCACCCATCCTTTCCAGCTGTTTACTAAGAGAGTTTATTTCAATTAAGGTGTGAGACTTTGCTTTTAGCTGTATGCTAAAATTTAACTTGGTTATGACTTGAAAGATCTGCCTGTTTTAAACATTCGTCACTTAATTCAATTGAAACTCTCATCCATGCCTTTCCAGATGCTTCCTGAGATAGTTACATTCCATGAAGGTGTGAGCCATTGTTTTAGCTTACCACATGAAACCTGTGTGATTGATAAGCCTGCTTGTGAGAAAGAATCTGCATTTTATAATCCTGCTCTTTGCAGCTGCTATTAACCTTTTGTGGGATCTTTCCCTGTATCCTCTCAGACCAGATATTGCCAGACTTCCATGTTTCAAATGACACATTTTTCTGTATTTTCAATTACGCCGCGGACCCCGCGACCTCATCGTGGACCCCCGACCAACAGTCCCCCCAAGCCTGTGCCGCACGGACCCCCAGCTACCGCGCTGACTCTGCTGCCCCCGCCAGCTACTCGGCTGCTCCAGCCTACCATTTCTGTGGCCAAAGCCAGCACCCTCAGCAGCACTGCCTGGCCCGTAACGCGACCTGCAGCAGCTGCGGGCGAAAAGGACACTATGCCAGAGTGTGTCTGGCGAAGAAAGCCCCAGCCTCTAACTCTCCTACGGTCAAAGCACTTGTTCTGCCCCAGCCTCTAACCCTCCCATGGCTCAAAGCACTCATTCCCTGAATTCACAGGCCTGCAGGCCCCGAAATGCTGCAGCCTGTAAGCCGACTCTGCCCCCACCCAACATGTGCGACTCATGGGGGCGGCCATCTTGGCAATCCTCCTCCATGCGGCCGGCCATGTGTGACTCATGGGGGCAGCCATCTTGGCAATCCTCCTCCATGCGGCCGGCCATGTGTGACTCATGGGGGCGGCCATCTTGGCAATCCTCCTCCATGCGGCCGGCCATGTGCGGCTCATGGGGGCAGCCATCTTGGCAATCCTCCTCCATGCGGCCGGCCATGTGCGGCTCATGGGGGAGGCCATCTTGGGATCCATCGCCTTCAAACTCTGAAACTCACCTCGACGACTACGAACTCAGAGGGCAGTCATCACGGGGCCACTCCAGCACAGCTGATCGAGCCGCCGACTACCCGCAACTCAGCGCAGTCACCCTGGATCAATCCCGCCCCAAGCACCTACGAAGTTCGATGGCGGAGGTCCAGATCAATGGGTACAGCACGCCATGCCTCTTTGACTCCGGGAGCACCGAGAGCTTTATACACCCAGAGCTGGTAAGACGCTGTTCGCTTTCTATTTTTCCGGTGAGCCAAACTATCCCCCTTGCCTCAGGCTCCCACTCAGTCCAAATCCAAGGAAGCACCGTTGCGACGCTCACAATTCGAGGCGCTAGTTATTCGAAATTTAAACTTTATGTCCTGCCCGACCTCTGCGCGCCACTCTTATTAGGCCTAGATTTCCAGTGCAACCTCAAGAGCCTCACCCTCAGCTTCGGCGGGCCCCTGCCCCCACTCACTATCTGCAGCCTAGCCATGCTGCGCATCTCCCCCCCATCCTCTCTTCGCCAATCTCATTCCAGATTGCAAACCAGTAGCTACTCGCAACAGGCGATACAGCCTACAGGATAGGGTCTTTATCCTGTAGATAAAGTGAGGGGATCATAGACCCAGTAATAGTCCCTGGAGAGCTCAGGTGGTGGTCGTCAAGACCGGGGAAAAATTTCACATGTTCATCGACTATAGCCAGCCCATAAATCGCTTTACGCTCCTAGACGCGTATCCCCTCCCCAGAATTGCAGACATGGTTAATCAGATCGCCCAATATCGGCTATTTTCCACGGTGGATCTGAAGTCTGCATACCACCAGCTCCCAATCCGACAGCCACTATACGGCATTCGAGGCCGATGGCCGCCTCTTCCATTTCCTCCAGGACCCTTTCAGCGTCACTAACGGGGTTTCGGTGTTCCAACGAGCAATGGACCGAATGATAGACCAGTACGGGCTGCGGGCCACGTTTCCGTATCTAGACAATGTTACCATCTGCGGCTATAACCAGCAGGACCACGACACCAACCTCCACCGTTTTTTCCAAACAGCACAGAAAGTAAATCTCACTTATAACAAGGAGAAATGCGTTTTCCGCACAGACTGGCCATCCTCGGCTACGTCGTGGAGAACGGAGTCCTGGGCCCAGACCCGGACCGCATGCGCCCCTCTTAGAACTTCCCCTCCCTCATTGCCCCAAGGCCCTCAAACGGTGCTTGGGGTTCTTCTCATACTACGCCCAGTGGGTCCCTCAATATGCGGACAAAGCCCGCCCACTCTTTAAGGCCACACGATTTCCCCTGAGGCGCGCCAGGCCTTCAGCTGCAAAAAGGAGGACATCGCCAATGCAGCCAAGCGGGCGGTGGATGAATCTACTCCCTTGCAGGTTGAGAGCGACGCCTCAGGCAGGGAGGCCCGTTGCATTTTTCTCCCATACCCTATCCGCTTCAGAACTCCGACACTCCTCAGTCGAGAAGGAAGCACAAGCCATCGTGGAGGCTCTTCGTCACTGGAGGCACTACCTCGCAGGTAGGAGGTTCACCCTCATCACCGACCAACGATCGGTTGCCTTTATGTTTGACAACTCGCAAAGGGGCAAAATAAAAAATGATAAAATCCTTCGTTGGAGGATCGAACTCTCCACCTATAGTTACGATATTAAATATCGACCGGGGAAGCTCAACGAGCCCTCGGATGCCCTATCCCGCGGGACATGCGCCAGCGCGCAGATCAGCTGTCTGAAAGCCATCCACGTTGACCTCTGCCATCCAGGGGTCACCCGGTTTGCCCACTACATCAGAGCCCGAAACCTGCCTTTCTCCAACGAGGAGGTAAAAGCGGTCACCAGGGACTGCCCGATCTGTGCAGAGTGCAAACCGCACATCTATAGACCAGACAGGGCCCACCTGGTCAAGGTTTCTAGGCCCTTTGAACGCCTTGCGATCAATTTCAAAGGGCCACTCCCCTCCACTAACAAGAACATTTATTTCCCCAACATCATCGACGAGTTCTCCCGATTCCCTTCTGCTATTCCATGCCCTGATATGACCTCCCACACAGTCATTAGGGCCCTGCATAGTGTCTTCACCCTGTTCGGCTTCCCCAGCTACGTGCACAGCAACTGGGGTTCGTCCTTTATGAGCGATGAGCTGCGTCAGTACCTGCTCGACAAGGGCATCGCCTCGAGCAGGACTACCAGCTACTACCCAAGGGCGAATGGACAGGTGGAGAGGGAGAACGCAACGGTCTGGAAGGCCGTCCTACTGACCCTCCGGTCTAGAAAACTCCAAGTCTCCCAATGGCACGAAGTCCTCCCAGACGCGCTCCGCGCAATCAGATCCCTCCTCTGTACGGCTACAAATCAAACCCCTCACGAGCGACTCTTAATTTTCTCTAGGGGCACTACCACGGGAGTCTCACTTCCGGCATGGCTGAGGACACCAGGCCCGGTCCTCCTGAGGAAGCACGCCAGGGGGCACAAAACTGACCCCCTTGTTGAAAAGGTGCGCCTCCTCCATTCCAACCCCCAGTACGCATTCGTGGAGTTCCCGGACAGTCGCCAGGACACAGTATCCCTTCGGGACCTGGCACCCGCTGGATCCAGACCCCCCCCCCACCCCCACTGAGGTACCCCTTACCCCGTTCCCTATGCTGCCGCCCCCTCGCGCCCCCGATTCCGCAAGCTCACCCCACCAGTTCCACGCACCAGAACCAGCCCGCCCCCAGTGCCCCCAGTCTCTGGTCAAGCCAGAGGTGTATAAAGTTCGGACGAGACCCGCCCCAGAGTCTGCCATCGTACCCCAGCTCTCAACACCCACCCAGCCACCGCAAGAGGCTGCAACCCCGGTGCTCCGCAGATCGAAAAGAACAATTCATCCACCGGACAGACTAACTCTGTGAGCCACCACCCCCGCTGGATTCGATTTTTTTCACAGGGGGTGAATGTGGTGAATGTGATTCACACCGGATTATAATCTGTATATACATGTGTCTATATTGTAAGTGCAGTTGCACTACCTGACCATCAGGGGGAGTAGCTCTGGGAATGCTCTAGAATTGTTCTGGGCTTCTCCCTTGGCTCCGCCCAGGACTCCTCCCCCTGGAGCTGCTGTATAAAGATCAGTGCCACATGGTCAGCCAGCCAGTTCACCGAAAGTTCAATGGCTAACAGGCTGTCTCTGTTGTGAGTATATTAAAACCGCTATTCTAATCCTACAAGCACGTGTCCATAGAATTGTTGGTTCCAATACCGTCGACCATCGAATAATAGCGGAAGCCATGCGTACCACCTACAAGATGCACTACAGCAACTCACCAAGGTTCCAAAAACAGCACCTTCCAAACCTCCAACCCCTACCATCTAGAAGGACAAGAGCAGCAGATATCTTGGAACCCCACCACCTGGAGGTTCCCCTCCAAGTCATTCACCACCCTGACTAGGAAATATATTGCCGTTCCTTCGCTCTCGCTGGCGCAAAATCATGAAATTCCCTCCCTAAGAGCACTGTGGTGTACCTACACCTCAGGTACTGCAGTGGTTCAAGAAGGCAACTCAGCATCACTTTCTCAAAGGCAACCAGGGATAGGCAATAAATGCTGGCCTAGCCAGCAACGCACACATCCTGTAAATGAATTTCAAAAAATGACTGAAGGCTGGGAACTGAATATCTAAGTGCATTCAAAATTTTGGAAGGCTAGACAAAAAGGGAAAGGAGTTGGGGTGATGTTGTTAGTTAAGGAGGAAATAAGTGCAATAGTGGGATGAGATATTGGGCACAATTCTCCGGATAATTTCTAAGTGTGGTAGCGAGCGGGAATTGCCGCGAGCTTCCCAGAGCTTGGCCCAACGAAACCGGCAATGCAATTCAATGTTAATTGGTCGACTGAACAAGGCCTCACAGACTTCACGCTGCAAATAACGCCTTGCCAGCTGATTCACCGGGACCGCGCTCGCCAGCCCCCCCCCCGCCCCGCTAACAAGGTCGAGCAGCACTTAGGCTGCACTTGCTCAGCCAACCCCAGCCAGCTCGCAACAATGGCGCCCAGGAGGCCGGCCCCAAGTTTCAGGGATGCTGACCTGGGGATGCTGGAAGCGGTGGAGACCTGGAGGGATGTCCTGTTCCCCCATGGGTCCTGGAGGGTGAGGTATAAAGCAGCCAGTGCTGCCTAGGATGAGGTGGTGGCAGCAGTCAGTTCCAACAGTCTGACCAAGAGGGCTGCCCAGCAATGCAGGAAGAAGATCAACGACTTACACCGGGCAGCATGAATGAGCAGACACCAATGCCCCCCACACCAGCCCCCCCCCCCCCCCCCCCCCCCCAAGGGAGCATCCAACCCTCCAAGTGACCCGCAGCCCTTTCACCTCCCCTCCCCCCAACCCTGTCTTCAAACCCCCTCTCCCACCACTGAACCACACGTGCAGCTAACTATACCGTGTCTCTGTCTCCGGAGGAAAAGCTCTGCCACAATCGGCGGGGGAGGACCAAGACCGGCGGCGGTGGCTGGGGGAGTTGGGGCACTCGGGGGCTGGCACCACCGAGAGTGGGGTATTGTACAGCACATTAAAGAACTTTTTGCACAACCATTATGATGCCTCTGTCACTTTCTTCCACAATGCGGGTTGACCCCCGGACCCTTTGCCCATCTCTCCAGTCATCCCCTCCTTCCCGTGGTGCTCACTCACCCTCTGGCCGTGGACATGTCCCCGGAGCTGTGTCCCATCCCTGGATGTTTGGATGTTGCGTGTGTGGTGTTGCCTCCCATATTGTTCAAGCACAATGTCCAGGCATCAGGGTGTGATTGCGTGCTAGGCAATGACTCCCACATGTTGCAAGACCCGTCCACCCATGGGTATCCACTTGGCACGTGTCAAGTGCTCACTGAACCATGATTCCCAATTCTCTATTAGCGATAGCCTTCAGCCAGAGGCCTCAGCAGTCGGTGGGAGTTATGGGTGATCGGTGGAGCAGACAGGCAGGGACAAGGGTTGCCTCCGGAACAGACGCACACGATCCAGGGGCTGGCATGGTGGTGCTGCGAGTAATTACCTCCCAGTTGCCACCCGAGCCCCCCCCCCGCCCCCCCCCCCCCCCCCCCCACCGCCCCCCCCCCCCCCCCCCCCCCCCCCCCCCCCCGCGCCGCCGCCGCCACACTGGGCTTAAGTGGTGATGATTGGTATCGCCACCCTACGGCGAGATCCCAATTTTCCCTATGGGTGCGGGCCGGTTGCATCGCAGACTGTTTGGCACACGGCATGGATCTCTTTTTTGGCCACTCCCGCCTATTCACTGGCCTCGGTGTGCTTGAGCGAGAGCGCAACGAGGCCGGAGAATCGCTTCCATTGATGCATAAGGTGCAAAATCAGTCGAGGTGGAACAAAGAAGCAATAAGGGATGGAGAACATTAGTGGGAATTTTCAATAGGCCTCCAAACAGAAGTGGTAAGGTAGAGTATGGTATTAAAGAAGAAATTAGTGATGCATGTAAGGGTGCTGCAGTAATCATGGATGACTGTAATCTACATATAGATTGGGGGAACCAAATTAGCAATAATACTGTGGTGGGTGAATTCCTGCAATGTGTACAAGGTGTTTTTTCACACCAGTATGTTTTGGAACCAATGAGGGAACATACTAACCATTTGTATTATGCAATGAGAAGGGGTTAATTAATAATTTTGTTGTGCAGAGTCCTTTAGGGTTCAATGAATAGAACATGATAGAATTCTTCAGTAGGATGAAACGTCAAGAGTTCCAATCTGAAACTAAGGTCCTAAATATAAACCAAGGAAGCTACGATTGTCTGAGGCATGGCTAAGTTAGATTGGGGAACCTCACTAAAAGGCATGACGGTGGATAGGCGATGGTTAACACTTAAGGGTTGAATGTATGGATTGCAACAGTTATAGATTCCATTCTGGCACAAAAACACAAAAGTGGCCCAACCATGGGTAACAGAACGAATTAAGGGTAGTATTAGATCCAAAGTGTAGTCATGTAAATTTGCTGGAAAAAGTAGCAAACTTGAGTATTTGCAACAGTTCAGAATTCAGCCAAGGAGGACCACTGGCGGATTAAGAGCAGAAAAATGGAGTAAGCAAGTTTCATGAAAGCAAACTGTAAAAGGTTCTATTTGTATATAAAAAGAAAAAGATGAATGAAGACAAATGTCCTTTCCAGTCTAAAATGGGAGAATTATCGATAGAGAACAAGGAAAGGGCAGAGCTTTTATAAATCTCTGTTCAAACTTATTTCATCAGAACTATTTTGCCTGTTAAGAGTTGAATATCAATGTCCTCCGAAGGGTAACACTTTACATACAGTATTAATTTCCAATTGAAGGGAAGGAACATTAGCAGATAAATGCTTAAAACAAGAATCAAAAGATTTGTTTTAAACTTCTAGAAAGAAAAATATAAAAGAAATGAATTAAGAATTAATTCCCCAATACAGATACTTTTTCTCAAAAACAGCAATCTCAGGACTGAGTCTAAATCATATTTTTAATAATAATAATAATATTTATTGTCACAAGTAGGCTTACATTAACACTGCAATGAAGTTACTGTGAAAAGCCCCTAGTCGCCACATCCGGCACCTGTTCGGGTACACAGAGGGAGAATTCAGAATGTCCAAATTACCTAATGGCATATCTTTCGGAAGAAACTGGAGCACCCGGAGGAAACCCATGCAGACACGGGAGAACGTGCAGACTCTGCACTGACAGTCACCCAAGCTGGGAATCGAACCTGGGACCCTGGCGCTGTGAAGCAACAGCGTTAACCACTGTACTACTGTGCCGCCCAGATCTTATCTGTTTCAGATCTTGCCTGTTTCGAAGAAAAAATATGAACATTAATTGAATTAATTCAGAACATCAAGTGAATATGTTTATGTAAATTAAATTTGTAAAAGAAACTGTAATAGTGAAGAAATAACACTTAAAAAAATTAAACACTAAACTAAGTAAGATCTGGAAAATGGAGTTAGAATAGATAGGTGCTTGATGGCTGGTGCAGACACGATGGGCCAAAGGGCCTCTTTGTGTGCTGTAAAATTCTAATTAAATAACTATTTTGTTCTGTCCTCATGGAGGAAGATACAAATAACTTCCGAGAAATACAAGCATACCAAGTGCCCAGTGAAAAGGAGGAAGTGAAGGAAATTAGCATTACTCAAAATAAGTGCTGGAGAAACTAATGGAGTTGAAAGCTGATAAATCCTCAGGGCCTGATAATCTGCATTCTAGGCTAGTAAAGCAGGCGATAATGGAAATTGTGGTCAAATTGTTTACCATTTTCCAAAATGCTGTGGATTCTGGAACATTCCTGGCAGATTGGAGTGTGGCAAATGTACTACTTAAGAAGGGGTTTGCGGGGGTGGGTGGGGGGGGGGGGGGGGCAGGAAACAGGGAAATTCAGAACGGTTAGCCTAACATCAGTAGTGGGGGAAATGTCAAACGTCTATTAATCTAATCTAATCTTTATCAGTGTCACAAGTAGGCTTACATTAACACTGCAATTAGGTTACTGTGAAAATTCCCTAGTCACCACACTATGGTACCTGTTCGGGTACACTGAGGAAAAATTCAGAATGTCCAACCACCTAACAGGCATGACTTTCGCGACTTGTGGGAAGAAACTGGAGCACCCGGAGGAAACCTACGCAGACACAGGATGAAAATGCAGTTTCCTCCCACAGTCCAAAGGTGTGCAGGTTAGGTGGATTGGCCTTGCTAAATTGCCCATAGTGTCCAAAAACGATTAGGAGGGGTTATTGGGTTAGGGGGATACGGTGGAAATGAGGGCTTAAATGGGTCGGTGCAGACTCGATGGGCTGAATGGCCTCCTTCTGCACTGCATGTTCTATGTTTGGAACCTTGTTACTACACAATCCAGACAAATCCTAGGATATTCGTCCTTCAACACTTCAGTTGTCTGATTTTCCATTGGCTTATCAACCACAGTAGGCATCACTCCTACCTGTGATCCAGCTATATCATTACCCAAGATAAACTGTATTCCTGGACAAGATAGTTTCTCTATTACTCCGACTACCACTTCACCACTCTTCACTGGACTTTCCAACCTTACCATATATGATGGAACACTACTCCTCTCAACCTGAATTCCACATATTACCACCTTTTCTGGCAATACTCTTCCCAAACTACATAACTCCTCATCTCTAACCATTAAAGATTGACTAGCTCCCATATCTCTTAAAATTGTGACTTATTTACCTGCTCCTCCTGATACACATGAGTAAACTTTACCCACACAAGTAAATTCTTTGAAGAGATCTGGCACCTTCTTATCAATCACATCTTGACCAGGCTGTACAATCTTTTGCACCTCCTTCGCTCCCTTGGGCTTTCCTTCACTACTTTAACAGACCCCACTGTCTTATCCTGTTTTACCACATCAGCCTTCCTAGTGCTTTTCTTCAACCACCAACGCTGTGACTTTACATGGCCTAGTTTATTACAGTGAAAGCATTTGAAATTTTTCATTTATTTTCCACCCTCATGGATTTATTTTTTAATCTGTGGTACACTCTCCTTATTATCTCCCATCAGCTCACCTTTACCTTTACCACTTGAGTATTTCTCATGTCCCCAGTTTCTATCCCTCACAGGCTGAAACTGATGTCAGAAACCAACCTTTGATTTATGAACTAATTCATAATCATCTGCCATTTCTGCTGCTAATCTCGCATTTTAACCCTCTGCACTTCCACATGAGTTCTCACTGCATCAGGAATTGAATTTTTAAACTCCTCCAAAAGCATAATTTCTCTGAGAGCTTCATACGTTTGGTCTATTTTCAAAGCCCTTATCCACTTACCAAAATTATTCTGTTTGAGCCTTTCAAACTCCATGTATGTTTGACCAAACTATTTCCTTAATTTTCTAAACCTTTGTCTGTAGGCTTCAGGCACCAGTTCATATGCACTTAAGATGGGTTTTTTCACCTCCTCAGATACCTGCTCTGGTAGTGATGCAAACACTTCACTAGTCCTGCCTACCAGCTTTGTTTGAATCAATAATACCCACGTGTTTAGGGGCTGTTTACCACAGGGCTAAATCACTGGCTTTGAAAGCAGAACAAGGTAGGCCAGCAGCACAGTTCAATTCCGGTAACAGCCTTCCCAAACAGGCGCCAGAATGCGGCGACTAGGGGCTTTTCATAGTAACTTCATTTGAAGCCTACTTGTGACAATAAGTGATTTTCATTTCATTTTCTTTTCTTTTCATTTCATTTGATTTCATGTCCTGTGGCCATTTCATTTATTTAGCCACCTTCTCAAATTAAATAAAAAAGGCTTCTACCTCCTTCTCGTCAAACCTTGGCAATGCTTGGATATTTTTAAATAGATTTCCACCAAGCCTTCAACTTTGACGCTCTTTCTCACTATCCTCATCACTATCAATCAACTGTACATTTCCCTTTACGCCTGCCAATTTTAACTGACTGTCATGTTTCATGGCCATTTTCTGAAGTTCAAACTCTCTCTCGTTATCTTTTCCCCTGATCTGTATCTCGCTTTCTCTTTCTTTTTGTTCTGCTAGGGCTATTTTTTCTGCTTTCCTTTCTTCTCTCTCTATTTCCTCTCTCTCTCTTTCTCTTTCGCTCTTTCATATTCAAGCTGCTTTAATGCTTTCTCATGTTCCATTTGTTTTACCTCATCTTTTCGCATTTTGCAATGGTTTTGCCAAATCTAACAGTCTGCTTTTAGTCTCTGTCCATAAGGTACTGTGTGTGACTGTCTCCACCTCCATAAACTTCAGAGCCTCTGCAAGAGCCATTGTCCACAACACACGCCCTACTTAAACTGAAATACCACACCTGTAAAACAACCACAATGTGCTCACCCCTCACTGTCTTTAAGTTCACTAACCAATCCAATAGATAGACTTGTATCCCCCTCGAGCCCCCAATTTGTTATGACCCAGGGTTTAGAGAACCCCAAAGTGTATCATGGAGTTCACCTGACCCACAACATTTACTGGATTGTGGTATGGGGAGCACACGGCCCACTCTACAGGTGTGGTACAGCAGAAATGGTAAAGTATTTTTTAAGCAAAACAATGTTTATTCTATGAATTCAAGTTAACCTTTTTCAAACAAACAGTGAACAACTTAGCAACCATTAATTCAAATAAAACCCCCAAAGAATACTACACTAAGTAATCTGTAAGATGTCCATTTAACATCCAGAAGACTTAAAAAAAAAACCTTTAAACAGAAGCACATCAGGTTAAAGTCATTACTGCAAGCAGTTATTAGTTTTAAATCACCAAAGGATCGATTTGCATTATTTAGATTAAAGAGGGAGACTCTAATATATCTTCTGGCTGTGACTGCAACTATCCAGCTCTGAAAACGAAAAAACACGCCCTGCAGCAAACAGCCTAAAAGGAAAATAAAAAGCTGACAGACAGTCCAGCTCCACCCACTCTCTGACATGACTGCAGTAATAAACACCCATTTCTTAAAGGTACTCTCACTACAGATACTGAAATACACACCCATTTATAAACACCCATTTCTTGAAGGTACTCTCACATGACAGATTAGACAAAGTCAGTGGTAGAAGTGTTTCAGTGGGGGAGCATTTTGGTGACAGTGACCATAATTCAGTAGGATTTCATATAGTTATCGATAGGTACAAAAAAGGATTGGAAATAAAAGTTTCCCCCCTGAATTGGGGAAAGGCGAATATTAATAGGATAAGTCACGATCTGGCAAACATCAACTGGGAGCAGCTACTTGTGGGAAAATCTGCGTCAGAACAGTGGGATTCATGCAAAAAAGAAATAGAGAGAACACCGGGCCAACGTGTTCCCATAAAAATAAAAGGTGAGAGCAATAACTCCAGAGAACTCTGGATGTTAAGGGATATCCAGGGTTGGATAAGGAAAAGACAGGATGCTTTTGGTAGATACAGAGGGCTCAAAACAAGGGAAATCATAGAGAAGTATAGTGTGTGCAGGGGGTTACTTAAAAACAAAGTAGGAGAATGAAGAGGGGGCATACAAAAACATTGATGGCTAAAATAAAGGAAAATCCAAAGTTGTTTTACAAGAAGATTAAGAGCAAGAGGATGACCAGGGAAAGAGTGGGACCCATCAGGGAGCTATGTGGCAACCTGTGTGAGGAACCAGGGCAGCACGATGGCGCTGTGCTTAGCATTGCTGCCTCATGGTGCCGAGGTCCCAGGTTCAATCCTGGCTCTGGGTCACTGTCCGTGTAGAGTTTGCACATTCTCCCCATGTTTGCCTGGGTTTCACCCCCACAACAAAAGATGGGCAGGATAGGTGGATTTGCCACGTTAAATTTCCCCTTCATTTAAAAAAAAGTCTGTGTGTGGAGCCTGAAGATGTAGAGGAGGTTTTAAATGAGTACTTTGCATCTGTGTGCACTAGGGAGAAGGACAATGTAGGTATAGAAATCAGGGTTTGGGACTGTGATGTACTTAAACAAATTAATATTGAGAGGGAGAGAGCATTAACGGTTTTAATGGGCTTCAAAGTGGATAAACCCCCAGGCCCAGATGAGATGTATTCAAGGGCTTTGTGGGAGGCAAGGGTGGAGGCTTGACAATTTTCAAATCTTCTCTGGCCACTGGAGAGAAGCCAGAGGACTGGAGGACAGCTAATGTGGTACCATTATTCAAGAAGGATGGTAGCGATAAACCAGGAAGTTACAGGCCAGTGAGTCTAACTTCACTTGTAGGGAAACTATTGGGAAAGATTCTGAGGGACAGAATTAATCTCCATTTAGGGAGGCAAGGATTAGTCAAAGATAGTCAGCATGGATTTGTCAAAGGGCAATCATATCTCACAAATGCAATTGGATTTTCTGAGGTGACTAGATGTATAGATGAGGGTAGTGGAGTTGATGCAGTCTACATGGCATTCAGTCAGGCTTTTAACAAGTCCTCATATGGGGGACTGGTCAAGAAACTAAGAGCCCATGGTACCCAGGGCAATTTGGCAAATTGGATTCAAATTTGGTTCAGTGGCAGGAGGCCGAGAGTGATGGTTGAAGGTTGTTTTTGTGACTAGAAGCCTGTGTCCAGTGGTGTTTTTGCAGGGATCGGTACTGCATTGTTTGCTGTTTGTACATTAGTAATCTGCACCTGAATGTAAGAGGTATGATCAGTAAGTTTGCAGCTCACACAAAAACTGGTGGTGCGGTAAATAGTGAGCGGGAAAACCTTTTGATGACAGGACGATATAGACAAGCTGGTTAGATGGGCAGAAGAGTGGAAAATGGAATTTAACCATGAAAAATATGAGGTAATGCATTTTGGGAGGACAAACAAAACAAGGGAATATATGATAAATGGTAGGACCTTAGAAAGTACAGAGGATCAGAGGGACCTTGATGTGCATGTCAATAGAAGACAGCAGGATAAGTAGATAAGATGCTTCAGAAAGTATATGGGATGCATGCCTTTATTAACTGAGGCATATAATGTAAGAGCGTGGAGGTTATGATAGAGTATAAACTGCTGATTAGGCCACAGCAAGAGTACTGTGTATGGTTCTGGCCATCACACTATGGGAAAGAAGTGATTGCACTGGAGAGGGGCAGAGAAGATTCATCACGATGTTTCCTGGGCTGGAGTATTTTGTTTATCAAGAGCGACTGGACAGACTGGGTTGTATTCCTTGGAACAGAGAAGGCTGAGGGGTGACCTGAGTGAGATGTATACAATTATGAGGGGCATAGAAAGGGCAGAAAGGAAGGAACATTTCCACTTAGCGGAGGGGTCAATAATCAGGGGGCATAGATTTAAGGCAATGGGCAGGAGGTTTATAGGAGATGTGAGGAAAAACATTTTCACCCAGAGTGAGGTGGAAATCTGAAACTCACTGCCTGAAAGGATGGTAAAGGTGGGGACCCTCACACCATTTAAGAAATATTTAGATGAGCACTTGAAATGTCATAGCATGCAAGGCTAAGGGACAAGTGCTGGAATATAGGATTAGAGCAATTAGATGCTCGATAGCCAGCGTGGACACGTTGGACAAAAGGGACTCTTTCCATGCTGTAAAAGCTCTATTGCTCTATGACTTTAACATGGATTTATGGAAGGGAAATCATGTTTGACAGAGCTCCTAGAGCTTTTTGAAGATGTACCTAGTAGAATAGATAAGGGTGAACCAGTGGATGTGGTATTTTTGGATTTTCAGAAAGCTTCCCACATGAGACATTAGTGTGCAAAATTAACACACATGGAATTGGGGGTAATATATTGGTATGGGTTGAAAATTTGTTCGCAGGCAGGAAGCAGAGTAGTCTACTTTGAAGTGGCTGGCAGTAACTAGCGAGGTATTGCAGGGATCAATGCTTGGGCCCCAGCTATTCACAATGTACATTAATGATTTAGATGAGGGAACCAATTATATATTTCCAAGCTTGCATGATGACGCAAAACTTGGTGATAATGTGAATGGCAATAAGGATGTTAAGAGGCTATTATAATGAATACAGGAAACAGTTTTCAGTGCTCCCAATTTCAATAAACCATTGAAAATAGCGATAATGCTAGTTGCAGGGACATTATTCGAACAAGGTGAAGCTGCTTCAGTCAGTTGTTTCTCAAGAAAGTTTAATACATATCAATGAAGATACTTCACAATTGTGAATGAAACATTAGTCTTGTCCTGGTTCTTCAACAATTTTAAGTATATGTTAATCATGAATGGACATTCATTCACACTGCCTCATGAACCAGCTGTCTAGCCATCTGAGCTAAACCAGCCCTTAGCTCAGCCAACTGGACAGCCGGTTTGTGATGGAGACTGTGAATGTATAACCTGGCTCAGGATCTCCCTGTCTCTGTGTCGATTCACTGTCTCTGGGACTATTCCCTGTTTCTTTGTTGATTCCCTGTCTCTGGGACTATTCCCTGTCTCTGGGACTATTCCCTGTCTCTGGGTCTATTCCCTGTCTCTGGGTCTATTCCCTGTTTCTGTGTCGATCCCCTGTCTCTGGGACTATTCCCTGTCTCTGGGACTATTCTCTGTCTCTGGGACTATTCTCTGTCTCTGGGATTATTCCCTGTCTCTGTGTCTATTCCCTGTCTCTGGGTCTATTCCCTGCCTCTGTGTCTATTCCCTGCCTCTGTGTCTATTCCCTGTCTCTGGGTCTATTCCCTGTCTCTGGGTCTATTCCCTGTCTCTGGGACTATTCCCTGTCTCTGGGTCTATTCCCTGTCTCTGTGTCTATACCCTGTCTCTGGGTCTATTCCCTGTCTCTGTGTCTATTCCCTGTCTCTGGGTTTATTCCCTGTCTCTGTGTCTATTCCCTGTCTCTGTCTATTCCCTGTCTCTGGGTCTATTCCCTGTCTCTGGGTCTATTCCCTGTCTCTGTGTCTATTCCCTGTCTCTGGATCTATTCCCTGTCTCTGGGTCTATTCCCTGTCTCTGGGTCTATTCCCTGTGTTTGGGAGGATTACAGAGTGTGTGTCTAACTTGCCTCTGGATGTAGCCTGTCTCTGGGTGTGTGTCTCTGGGAGGATGACAGACTCTATCAGTTGGGCTGTTGGGGGAGGGTTCAGTCTCTCGCTCCGCCCCGCTCTATAAATTGCCAAGTTCCAGGTGGTCCACATTCAGTTTCCCCTCTCACTGCCACCGGGACCAGGATGGAGTACAAAGCTGAACAAGTGCCGATGAATCCCGGCGTCTATCCGTACCAGGGACAGCAGCAGGTCCAGTCCACCGTCATTACCATGGCCCCGAATGTGCCCCCCGTCCGGGACCATCTGCCCTGGTCCATCTTCAACTTCGTCTATTTGAATTTCTGCTGCCTGGGATTCGTGGCGCTGGTTTTCTCCGTCAAAGTGAGTGAGGCCCCGGGGGGAGGGGGGGGGGGGCAGAGACCCCGGGGAGGGGGGGGGGGGGGGGGGCAGAGACCCCGGGGAGGGGGGGGGGTGCAGAGACCCCGGGGAGGGGGGGGAGGCAGAGACCCCAGGGGGAGGGGGGACAGAGACCCCGGGGAGGGGGGACAGAGACCCCGGGGAGGGAGAGGGGGACAGAGACCCCGGGGAGGGGGGGGGGGCGGGGGGCAGAGACTCCGGGGAGGGGGTATTGGTCTATGAGGGGAGAAAAATACTGTTTGGTTGTTGTACAAAAATGAGAACCTGTCGGAGCATGGCCCAACTTCTGTGAAAAGTTCACAGAGCTGCGATATCCCGGGTCTGCTGGACTGTGTTTAACAGTGAGAAAGTCTCACTGGGCAATCTCTGCCGTGTTGTTAATCATTTGTGTCTATTTCTTACTCGGCAAACTGTTACAAATTAAACACATGTAATCTACAAAGTGTCACAGACTGACTGTCACAGAAACTGACAGCACAGAAAGTGACCATTTGGCCCATCCAGTCTGTGCTGCCTCTCTGAAAGAGCAGTCACGCTCAGTCCCTCACTCCTGTTTTATTGACCATAACTCTGGAAATTCCTCATTCTCAATTTCCGGCGCCAAATTATTAATGGAATCGGCTTCCAGCAGCTTTTCCAGTAGAATGTCCCAAATCCCAACAACTGAGTGAAAACATTTCTCTCCATCGCCCCTCAATGTTTTTCATTGATTTTAAATCTCTGACCTCTGATTATTGATCCAGTCATATGTTTTCTCTATCAAATTTATCAAAGTCTTTGATCTTAAACCTTTATTCAGTCACCTCTTAAATTTCTCTCTTCCAGGGCGAACTGTCTTAACTTTTCTAAATTCTCCTCATAACTGAAGTCCCTGACAACATCCTTGACCAACTTTCTCTGTTACTTCATCAAATAATCCAATCATTTTACATCTGATTTGTCTTTAACGATTGAATCTGGCTTTCCTTCATTAACCTGTACATCTTGACATCTGTTCACATCTAGAAGCAATAGTGTTACAGATTGAGTCCATGTAATCTACTAACTGATGGCAACTTTAAATATGAAATCTTTTTAATAGATTAGACATTAAAAAGATGTTTTCACTAGTGAAAGAGAACAGAACCGGGTGATAAAGATAAAATATTAACAAATAAAAACTGTGAGAGCGAAAGTTGCATTTCTATCACATTTTTCATGATAACCAGATGCCTCCATGGCCCTTACAGCCAATTAGGGCCAGTCATTATTGAAATATTGAACAATGTGATAATAACTAGGTTGGTATTGTGTGATGTCGATTGAGGAAGAAATATATCCGCCTGGAGACCAGGGATAACTCCCGTGTTCTTCAAAATGGCATCCTGGCATGTTTTGCAGAGGTCAGACTGGGCGTTGGCTTCACCGCTCAGGCAGTGCAGCAGTGTGTTAGCAATGATCCTCCGACAATCCATCGGGCGAAACTGTTCCTATTTGCGGAGGCTGGAACACCGGAGGACACTGATTTAAGTCGGTTGGTAGAAGAAGCAACAATGACGTGAGAGTAACCTTTTATTCAGTGAGTGGTTGCGTTCTGAGCGATTTTGTGTGAAATCATAGTTGCGTTCTGAAATGCAGTGCCTCGGAGTCCAAAATACATTTGGATAATTAGCTGTAAAGGAACTATTTGCGGGGCTTTGCGGGGATGGCATGGGCACCGAAACCTGGATGATCTCAATTGGATTATATTAGAGTTCTCCCTGAGTACTGCGCCAAGTTCAGCATCCCCTCCGATGAAGTGCAATTGATGTCATGTATGCAAGCACGGTAGCATTGTGGATAGCACGGTAGCATTGTGGATGGCCATGATAAATTGCCCTTAGTGTCCAAAATTGCCCTTGGTGTTGGGTGGGGTTATGGGGATGGGGTGGAGGTGTTAACCTTGGGTAGGGTCCTCTTTCCAGGAGCCGGTGCAGACTCGATGGGCCGAGGGGCCTCCTTCTGCACTGTAAATTCTATCTATAACTGACTTGAACAAAGCAAGATGCCGGAAAGAATGATGAACTACACCAATTTGTTTCAGCGCTGTTGCAGAGGGATAATTGTTAGGAGAAAACAATGAGAAATCTCTGCTGTACTTTCAATGGTGTCATGGGACCTTTCATTTCCATCAGGGAGATCACACTCCTGGCAATACAGCACTCCCTCAGTACGTACCAGATCAGGGCATGTCCTAGAGTGGATCCTGAACCTATCTCCTTAAAAAGGCTGTGTGAGCTACAAGTGGGCTAAGCTGATTCTTAACAGTCTACCTGAGTTTTATCTACATAGCAAAAAACAACCCAATCTTTCACTTTAATGTCACCGTAACAAGTGTTATTTTAATGAACCAGCTATTTTGTTCTGCTTTGTCCTCGCAGCTGCATCCTGGGCAATTTGTTTCTTTATTATTTTGCTGGATTGAGGAATACTTTTGAGTCGAGTCTGTCAAAGTGCACTGGTGTTTTTTTGCTGGAAATGAATGTGTTGAATATTCAAGAGTTTCCCTGTCTCTGAACACAAATGGAACCTACAAAGCTTTTTAAGTAGTATTATCTATAACCACACTTATTTTCTTTTAGTCTAGGGACCGGAAAGTTATGGGAGATGTGGAAGGAGCTCGGCAGTATGCATCTACAGCCCGAGCACTCAACATTGCAATGACAGTGCTGGCCATCCTCAGCTTCATCATCATTATTGTGTGTATCGCGGTCATAGCGCATTGAATCCGAAGAACAACTCCCGAGGTTGAGAATTGAACCAAATGGGAAGCAGCATCTAATTTCCTTGTTGGGAGCCTTTTTTATGGCTGAACACTTTTAAGTTGCTTGACGCACTCTTGTATCTTATTTATCTATCTATAATGTATATGTAGTGCTGGAATATGCAAGGCGTGGTCAAAGTGTGGGCTTGTTCGTGCCAATAAAGCAATCTCGACATCAAAGGTTTCCTCATGACAGTAAAAATAAGCTTTTACTTGCAACCACAGTTTGATTGGTGGTTAATTACAATTTTTCAATAGGAGTGATGCACTTTGTTCTGGGAAAGGCAGCTTGGTGGATTGTCAGTCAGTACCACAAGAGGATTTTCAACATTTAGATTCTGCTCGTTATATTCTGGAGTTGCTTTGACAGATCTTGGGGTATTGCGTTGGTCTGCTCAATAACTCAATGAGATGAGTGTAGAGATGAAGGAAACCTCTCTCCTTGGAGGTTACAGGGATCCAGGTGTGTGCAAGGTGTCTGAATTGTGTGGGACAATCTGGATGGAACTCTTGGTTATTTTCTTTTTTTTAAAATAATTTTTATTAAGATTTTAACAAAATATAAACAACAAAACAATATTAACAAGACAACCATAGTAAAAACCAAAGAACAACAATCCCCCCCCCCCCCCCCCCCCCCCCCCAGCAACTACAAAAACAAAAAAGCAAACAACAAAAAGGAAAGAGATAACACCCGCCACCTCCAACCAACCCATGTACACAATTCTCCCTCCCACCGAACCAAACACCCCCCCCCCCCCCCCCCCCCGGTTGCTGCTGCTGCCGGCCTATTTTCCTACCGTTCCGCCAGGAAGTCCAGGAAAGGCTGCCACCGCCGAGCACCTAGCACACCAGTCTTCGCCCCCGAAGAACCTGCTCATCTTCATCCCGGTCATATGAGCCCTATGTAGCACCTTGAACTGTATGAGGCTAAGCCTCGCACAAGAAGAGGAGGAATTCACCCTTTCCAAGGCATCCGCCCATGTCCCCTCCTCAATCTCCTCACCCAGCTCCTTTTCCCATTTACCCTTCAGCTCCTCCACCGAGGCCTCATCTACCTCCTGCATTATAAGACCATAAGACCATAAGACATAGGAGTGGAAGTGAGGCCATTCGGCCCATCGATTCCACTCCGCCATTCAATCATGGCTGATGGGCATTTCAACTCCACCTCCCAGCATTCTCCCCATAGCCCTTAATTCCTCGCGACATCAAGAATTTATCTATCTCTGCCTTGAAGCCATTTAGCGTCCCGGCCTCCACTGCACTCTGCGGCAATGAATTCCACAGGCCCACCACTCTCTGGCTGAAGAAATGTCTCCGCATTTCTGTTTTGAATTTACCCCCTCTAATTCTAAGGCTGTGCCCACGGGTCCTCGACTCCTCGCCTAACGGAAACAGTTTCTTTGCGTCCATCCTTTCTAAGCCATGTATTATCTTGTAAGTTTCTATTAGATCTCCCCTTAACCTTCTGAACTCCAATGAATACAATCCCAGGAACGCCAGCCGTTCCTCATATGCTAGACCCGCCATTCCAGGGATCATCCGTGTGAATCTCCGCTGGACACGCTCCAGTGCCAGTATGTCCTTCCTGAGATGTGGGGCCCAAAACTGGACACAGTACTCCAAATGGGGCCTAACCAGAGCCTTATAAAGGCTCAGTAGCACATCGCTGCTTTTATATTCCAACCCTCTTGAGATAAATGACAACATAGCATTCGCTTTCTTAATCACGGATTCAACCTGCATGTTTACCTTTAGGGAATCCTCGACTAGCACTCCCAGATCCCTTTGTACTTTGGCATTATGAATTTTCTCACCGTTTAGAAAGTAGTCTATGCTTGGATTCTTTTTTCCAAAGTGCAAGACCTCACATTTTCTCACGTTGAAATGCATCAGCCATTTCCTGCACCACTCTCCCAAACTGTCTAGATCCTTCTGCAGCCTCCCCACTTCCTCAGCACTACCTGCCTGACCACCTAACTTCGTATCATCAGCAAACTTCGCTAGAATGCCCCAGTCCCTTCATCCAGATCATTAATATATATGGTGAACAGCTGCGGCCCCAACACTGAACCCTGTGGGACACCGCTGGTCACCGGCTGCCATTCCGAAAAAGAACCTTTTATCCCAACTCTCTGCCTTCTGTCAGACAGCCAATCCTCAACCCATGCCAGTAGCTCACCTCGAACACCATGGGCCCTCACCTTACTCAGCAGCCTCCTGTGTGGCACCTTATCAAAGGCCTTTTGGAAATCCAGATAGACCACATCCACTGGGTTTCCCTGGTCTAACCTACTTGTCACCTCCTCAAAGAATTCTAACAGGTTCGTCAGGCACGACCTCCCCTTACTAAATCCATGTTGACTTGTTCTAATCCGACCCTGCTCTTCCAAGAATTAGAAATCTCATCCTTAACGATCGATTCTAGAATTTTACCAACAACCGAGGTTAGGCTAATTGGCCTATAATTTCCATCTTTTGTCTTGATCCTTTCTTGAACAAGGGGGTTACAACAGCGATCTTCCAATCGTCCGGGACTTTCCCTGACTCCAGTGATTTTTGAAAGATCTCAACCAACGCTTCCGCTATTTCTTCAGCCACCTCCCTCAGAACTCTAGGATGTAGCCCATCGGGGCCAGGAGATTTGTCAATTTTAAGACCTTTTAGCTTTTTTAGCACCATCTCTTTTGTAATGGCAACCATACTCAACTCAGCCCCCTGACCCTTTATAATTTTTGGGATATTACTAACGTCTTCCACTGTGAAGACAGACGCAAAGTACTTATTAAGTTCTCCAGCCATTTCCTCATCTCCCATCACTAGCCTTCCAGAATCAGTTTGAATTGGCCCAATGTCTACTTTGGCCTGACGTTTGTTTCTTATGTATTGAAAGAAACTTTTACTATCATTTCTTATATTACTGGCTAGCCTGCCTTCATATTTGATCCTCTCCTTCCTTATTTGTCTCTTTGTTAACCTCTGTTTGTTTTTGTAGCCTTCCCAATCTTCTGATTTCCCGGTGCTTTTGGCCACTTTATAGGATCTCTCTTTTTCTTTGATACATTTCCTGACCTCCTTTGTCAGCCATGGCTGTCTAATCCCTCCCTGGATAATCTTTCTTTTCTTGGGGATGAACCTCTGTACAGTGTCCTCAATTATGCATACAAACTCCTGCCATTTTTGCTCTACTGTCTTCCCTGCTAGGGTCTGCTTCCAGTTGATTTTCACCAGTTCCTCTCTCATGCCCTCGTAATTACCTTTATTTAACTGTAACACCATGTGGTACACGTCCGAAATCCTCCCTCCTCCAACCCACACCCCCGAGAGCACCATGTCCCGTACCCCACGTGGGGGCAACAGAGGGAATCCCTCCACCTGCCGCCTGGCAAACGCCCTAACCTGCATGTACCTAAACATGTTCCCCGGGGGGAGCCCAAACTTCCCCTCTAACTCACCCAGGCTCGCGAACCTCCCATTCACAAACAGGTCCCTCAACCTCCTAATACCTACCCTGTGCCAGCCCAGAAACCCGCCATCGATGCTCCCTGGAACAAACCGGTGGCTCCCCCATATCGGGGACTCCATCGAGCCCCCCACCTCCCCCCTATGCCATCTCCATTGCCCCCAAATTTTGAGGGTAGCCGTCACCACCAGGCTCGTGGTATACCTCGTTGGAGGGAGTGGCAACAGCGCCGTTATTAGCACCTCCAGGCTCGTGTCCACACAGAACGCCATCTCCATCCTCTTCCATGCTGCCCCTTCCCTGTCCATTACCCACTTACGCACCATCGCTGCGTTGGCAGCCCAATAGTACCCACAGAGGTTGGGCAATGCCAACCCCCCCCCATCCCTGCCCCGCTCCAAAACCCCTTCTCACCCTCGGAGTCCCATGCGCCCATACAAATCCCGTAATACTCTTGTTAACTCTCCTAAAAAAGGCCTTTGGGATAAGGATGGGGAGGCACTGGAACAGGAACAAAAACCTCGGGAGCACCGTCATCTTGACGGACTGCACCCTACCTGCCAGCGACACCGGTAACCTATCCCACCTTTTAAACTCCTCCTCCATTTGCTCCACCAGCCTTGTGAGGTTAAGCTTGTGCAGGGCCCCCCAGCTCCTAGCCACCTGGACTCCCAGGTACCTAAAGCTCCTCCCCGCCTGCTTCAGTGGGAGCCTACCAATCCCCTCCTCTTGATCCCCTGGGTGCTCAACGAACAGCTCGCTCTTACCCAGGTTGAGCTTATACCCAGAAAAGCCCCCAAATTCGCTGAGAATCCTCATCACCTCCGGCATTCCCCCCGCCGGGTCCGCCACATACAGCAACAGGTCGTCCGCATAAAGCGACACTCGATGCTCCTCCCCACCCCGCACCAGGCCCCTCCAGTTCCCCGACTCCTTCAACGCCATGGCCAGGGGCTCAATTGCCAACGCAAAGAGCAAGGGGGACACCCCTGTCTCGTCCCCCGGTGCAGCCGAAAGTACTCCGATCTCCTCCTATTCATGGCTACACTTGCCATCGGGGCCTCATAGAGAAATTTCACCCAACGGACAAACCCCTCCCCAAACCCAAACCTTTCCAAAACCTCCCACAGATACCCCCACTCAACCCTATCAAAGGCCTTCTCCGTGTCTAATGCCACCACTATCTCCGCCTCCCCTTCCAGAGCCGCCATCATAATTACATTCAGAAGCCTTCGTATGTTGGTATTCAACTGCCTTCCCTTTACAAACCCTGTCTGGTCCTCATGAATGACCCCCGGCACACAATCCTCTATCCTGGTAGCTAAGATCTTCACCAACAGCTTGTCGTCTGCATTTAGCAGCGAGATCGGCCTATATGACCCACACTGCAGGGGGGCCTTGTCCCGCTCCAGGATCAAGGAAATCAGCGCCTGTGACATAGTTGGGGGCAAAGCCCCCCCCTCCCTTGCCTCGTTAAAGGTCCGAACCAACAGGGGGCCCAACAGGTCTGAATACATTTTATAAAATTCGGCCGGAAACCCATCCGGCCCCGGCGCCTTCCCCGACTGCATGCTGCCAATCCCAGTGACCAGCTCAATCGGCGCCCCCAGTCCCTCCACCTGCCCTGCCTCCACCTTTGGAAATCGCAGCTTGTCCAAGAAGAGCCCCATTCCCCCCCCCCTCCTCCACCAGGGGTTCAGATGGTACAATTCCCCATAAAAGTCCCTAAAGACCCCATTAACGTCTACCCCCCTCCGCACCATCTTCCCATCTCTATCCTTCACTCCCCCAATCTCCCTGGCCGCGTCTTGCTTTCGGAGCTTGTGTGCCAGCATCCTGCTCAGCTTCTCCCCATATTCATACACCGCTCCCTGTGCTTTCCTCCACTGAGCTTCCGCCTTTCTGGTAGTCAATAGGTCGAACCTGGCCTGAAGGCAACGCCGCTCCCCCAGCAAACCCTCCTCCGGAGCCTCCGCATATCTCCTGTCCACCCTCACCATCTCCCCCACCAATCTCTCCCTATCTCTCTGCTCTCCCCTCTCCCTATGGGTTCGGATGGAAATCAACTCCTCTCTAATCACTGCCTATAATGCCTCCCAGACCGTCCCCACTGGGACCTCCCCGTTATCGTTGGCCTCAAGGTACCTCTTGATACACCCCCGAACCCTCCCGCCCACCTCCTCATCTGCCAGCAGCCCCAACTCCAAGCGCCACTGGTCCCTCTCCTCCCCCAGCCCGAGGTCCACCCAGCATGATCCGAAATGGCTATGGCAGAGTATTCGGCATCCTCCACCCTCGGAACCAGCCCCCTGCTCAGGACAAAAAAATCGATTCTGGAATAGGCCTTTTGCACGTGGGAGAAAAATGAGTACTCCCTGGCCCTCGGCCTCGCAAACCTCCAGGGATCCACCCCTCCCATCTGAACCATAAATCCCCTCAACACCTTAGCCGCCACCGGCCTCCTACCCGTCCAGGACCTGGATCGATCCAATGGGGGATCCAGCACCGTGTTGAAGTCCCCCCCCCCCCCCCCCCCCCCATGATCAGGCCCCCCCGCCTCCAGATCCAGAATGCGGCCCAACATGCGCCGCATAAATCCCGCATCATCCCAGTGGGGGTGGGTTGGGCGGATGGAAGTGGCGGTGGGTTGGATGGATGGGAGTGGGGGGGTGGGTTGGGTGGATGGGAGTGGGGTGGTGGGTTGGGTGGATGGGAGTGGGGTGGTGGGTTGGGTGGATGGGAGTGGGGGGTGCATTGGGTGGGTGGGGGGTGGGTTGGGTGGGGATGGGAGTGGGGGTGGGTTGGTTGGGGACGGGAGTGGGGGTGGGTGGGTTGGGTGAATGAGAGTGGGGGTGGGCGAATGAGAGTGGGGGTGGGCGAATGAGAGTGGGGGTGGGTTGGGTGGATGAGAGTGGGGTAGGACTGGGTGGATGGGAGTGGGGGGGTGGGTTGTGTGGATGGGGGTGGGTTGGGTGGATGGGGGTGGGCTGGGTGGATGGAAGAGGGTTGAATAGATGGGAATGTGGGTGGGCTGGGTGGATTGGAGTGGGGGAGGGTGGGTTGCGTGGATGGAGGTGGGTTGGGTGGATGGGAGTGGGTTGAATGGATGGGTGGGGGTGGGTTGGGTGGATGGGAGTTGGGGTGGGCTGGGTGGATGGGAGTCGGGGTGGGCTGGGTGGATGGGAGTGGGGGTGGGCTGGGTGGATGGGAGTGGATAGGAGTGGGCTGGATGGATGGGATTGGGGTGGGCTGGGTGGATGGGATTGGGGGTGGGCTGGGTGGATGGGATTGGGGGTGGGCTGGGTGGATGGGATTGGGGGTGGGGGTGGGCTGGGGGTGGGGTTGGGAGTGGGGGTGGGAGGGGATGGGAGTGGGGGTGGGAGTGGATGGGGGTGGGGTGGGAGGGGATGGGATTGGGAGGGGATGGGAGTGGGGGTGGGAGTGGGAGGGGATGGGGTGGGGTGGGAGGGGATGGGGGTGGGACGGGATGGGGGTGGGGGTGGGAGGGGATGGGAGTGGGGGTGGGAGGGGATGGGAGTGGGGGTGGGGATGGGAGTGGGGTGGGAGGGGATGGGAGTGGGGGTGGGAGGGGATGGGAGTGGGGAGGGAAGGGATGGGGTGGGGGTGGGAGGGGATGGGGGTGGGAGGGGATGGGAGTGGGGAGGGAAGGGATGGGGTGGGGGTGGGAGGGGATGGGGATGGGAGGGGATGGGGGTTGGAGGGGATCGGGGTGGGGGTTGGAGGGGATGGGGTGGGAGTGGGGGTAGGTGGTTGGGTGAATGAGAGTGGGGGTGGGCGAATAAGAGTGGGGGTGGGCGAATGAGAGTGGGGGTGGGTGAATGAGAGTGGGGGTGGGCTGGGTGGATGGGAGTGGGTGTGGGTTGAGTGGATAGGAGTGGGCTGGATGGATGGGATTGGGGGTGGGGGTGCGAGGAGTTTGGGGGTGGGGTTTGAAGTGGGGGTGGGAGGGTATGGGAGTGGGGAGGGAGGGGATGGGTTGGGAGGGGGTGGGGGTGGGAGGGGATGGGGGTGGGGGTTGGAGGGGATGGGGTGGGGGTTGGAGGGGATGGGGTGGGAGGATATTGGTAGGTGGTTGGGTGAATGAGAGTGGGGGTGGGCGAATGAGAGTGGGGGTGGGCGAATGAGAGTGTGGGTGGGTGAATGAGAGTGGGGGTGGGGGGGGGGGGGTTGGGTGGAGGGGGTGGGTTGGGTGGATGGGAATGGGTTGAATGGATGGGGGTGGGGGGTGGGCTGGATGGATGGGAGTGGGGGTGGAAGTGGGGGTGGGTTGAGTGGATAGGAGTGGGCTGGATGGATGGGATTGGGGGTCGGGGTGCGAGGAGATTGGGGGTGGGGGTGGAAGGGGATAGGGGGTGGGGGTGGAAGGAGATTGGTGGTGGGGGTGGGAGGGGATGGGAGTGGGGGTGGGAGTGGGGTGGGAGGGGATGGGAGTGGGGAGGGAGGGAATGGGGTGGGAGGGGATGGGGTGGAGGTTGGAGGGGTGGGGTGGGGGTTGGAGGGGATGGGGGTGGGAGGAGATTGGAGTGGGGGTGGGAGGAGATGGGAGTGGGGGTGGGAGGAGATGGGAGTGGGGATACGAGTGGGAGGGGATGGGAGGGGGGATGGGAGGGGATGGTAGTGGGGGTGGGCTGCGTGGATGGGAGTGGGGGTGGGCTGGGTGGATGGGATTGGGTTGGGGGTGGGCTGGGGGGTGGGGTTGGGAGTGGGGGTGGGAGGGGATGGAAGTGGGGGTGGGAGGGGATGGGAGAGTGAGGGGATAGGGTGGGGGTGGGAGGGGATGGGGTGGGAGGGGATTGGAGTGGGGGTGGGAGGGGATGGGAGTGGGGGTGGGAGGGGATGGGAGTGGGGGTGGGAGGGGATGGGAGTGGGGGTGGGAGGGGATGGGAGTGGGGGTGGGAGGGGATGGTAGTGGGGTGGGAGGGGGTGGGAGTGGGGGTGGGAGGGGATGGGAATTGGGGTGGGAGGGGATGGGAGGGGATGGGAGTGGGGGTGGGAGTGGATGGGAGTGGGGGTGGGAGGGGATGGGAGTGGGGGTGGGAGGGGATGGGGTGGAGGTTGGAGGGGATGGGGTGGGAGTGGGGGTAGGTGGTTGGGTGAATGAGAGTGGGGGTGGGCGAATGAGAGTGGGGGTGGGCGAATGAGAGTGGGGGTGGGTGAATGAGAGTGGGGGGGGGGGGTGGGGCGGTTGGGTGGGCTGGGTGGATGGGAGTGGGGGTGGGTTGAGTGGATAGGAGTGGGCTGGATGGATGGGATTGGGGGTGGGGGTGCGAGGAGTTTGGGGGTGGGGGTGGAAGGGGATTGGGGTGGGGGTGGAAGGAGATTGGTGGTGGGGGTGGGAGGGGCTGGGAGTGGGGAGGGAGGGGATGGGGTGGGAGGGGGTGGGGGAGGGAGGGGATGGGGGTGGGGGTTGGACGGAATGGGGTGGGGGTTGGAGGGGATTGGGTGGGAGGAGATTGGTAGGTGGTTGGGTGAATGAGAGTGGGGGTGGGCGAATGAGAATGGGGGTGGGCGAATGAGAGTGGGGGTGGGTGAATGAGAGTGGGGGTGGGGGTGGGGGGGGTTGGGTGGAGTGGGGTGGGTTGGGTGGATGGGAATGGGTTGAATGGATGGGAGTGGGGGTGGGCTGGGTGGATGGGAGTGGGGGTGGAAGTGGGGGTGGGTTGAGTGGATAGGAGTGGGCTGGATGGATGGGATTGGGGGTCGGGGTGCATGGAGATTGGGGATGGGGATGGAAGGGGATTGGGGGTGGAAGGAGAGTGGTGGTGGGGGTGGGAGGGATGGGAGTGGGGGTGGGAGTGGGGTGGGAAGGGATGGGAGTGGGGAGGGAGGGAAAGGGGTGGGAGGGGATGGGGTGGGGGTTGGAGGGGTGGGGTGGGGGTTGGAGGGGATGGGGGTGGGAGGAGATTGGAGTGGGGGTGGGAGGAGATGGGAGTGGGGGTGGGAGGAGATGGGAGTGGGGATACGAGTGGGAGGGGATGGGAGTGGGGGTGGGAGGGGATGGTAGTGGGGGTGGGCTGGGTGGATGGGAGTGGGGGTGGGCTGGGTGGATGGGAGTGGATAGGAGTGGGCTGGATGGATGGGATTGGGGGTGGGCTGGGTGGATGGGATTGGGTTGGGGGTGGGCTGGGGGGTGGGGTTGGGAGTGGGGGTGGGAGGGGATGGGAGTGGGGGTGGGAGGGGATGGGAGTGGGGGTGGGAGGGGATGGCTGTGGGGGTGGGAGTGGAGGTGGGAGGGGGTGGGAGTGGGGGTGGGAGGGGTGGGAGTGGGGGTGGGAGGGGGTGGGCGTGGGGGTGGGAGGGGGGAGGGGAGGGTGTGGGGGTGGCAGGGGGAGGGGGTGTAGGGGGAGGGGGTGGGGTGGGAGGGGGAGGGGTGGGGTGGGGGGAGGGGGAGGGGGTGGGGGTGGGAGGGAGGGGAGGGTGTGGGGGTGGGAGGGGGAGGGGGGGGGGAGGGGGTGGGGTTGGGAGGGGGAGGGGTGGGGTGGGGGAGGGGGAGGGTGTGGGGGTGGGGGTGGGAGGCGGTGGGGGTGGGAGGGGGTGGGAGGGGGTGGGGGGGGAGGGGGGGGGGTGGGGTGGGGGAGGGGGAGGGTGTGGGGGTGGGGGTGGGAGGCGGTGGGGGTGGGAGGGGGTGGGAGGGGGTGGGGGTGGGAGAGGGGGGGGTGGGGTGGGGGGAGGGGGAGGGTGTGGGGGTGGGGGTGGGAGGCGGTGGGGGTGGGAGGGAGGGGAGGGTGTGGGGTGGGAGGGGGAGGGGAGGGTGTGGGGGTGGCAGGGAGAGGGGGTGGGAGGGGGAGGGGGTGGGGTGGGAGGGGGTAGGGTGGGGGGAGGTGGAGGGGGTGGGGGTGGGAGGGAGGGGAGGGTGTGGGGGTGGCAGGGGGAGGGGGTTGGAGGGGGTGGGGGTGGGAGGGGGAGGGGTGGGGTGGGGGGAGGGGGAGGGTGTGGGGGTGGGGGTGGGAGGCGGTGGGGGTGGGAGGGGGTGAGAGGGGGTGGGGGTGGGAGGGGGAGGGGTGGGGTGGGGGGAGGGGGAGGGTGTGGGGGTGGGGGTGGGAGGCGGTGGGGGTGGGAGGGAGGGGAGGGTGTGGGGGTGGGAGGGGGAGGGGGTGGGGTGGGAGGGGCAGGGGTGGGCGTGGGAGGGGGAGGGGGTGGGGGTTGGTGGGGGTGTGGGTGGGGTGCGGGTGGGAGTGGAGGTGGGCCGGGTGTATGGGAGTGGGTGGGGATGGGAGTGGGGGTGGGGTTGTGTGGAGAAGGGAGTGGGGGTTGGGTGTGGTGGGTGGGGGTGGGTGGGGATGGTGGGTGGGGGTGGGTGGGGATGGTAGTGGGGATGGGGTGGGCTGGGTGTGTGGGGGTGGGGGTGGGGGTGGGTGGGCTGGGTGGGGATGGGAGTGGGCTGGGTGGATGGGAGTGGGGGTTGGGGTGGGCTGGGTGGATGGGAGTAGGGGTTGGGGTGGGCTGGGTGTATGGGAGTAGGGGTGGGGGTGAGCTGGGTGTATGGGAGTAGGGGTGAGGGTGAGCTGGGTGCATGGGAGTAGGGATGGGGTGGGCTGGGTGGATGGGATTGGCGGTGGGGGTGGGCTGGGTGTATGGGAGTAGGGGTGGGGTTGGGCTGGGTGGATGGGAGTAGGGGTGGGGTTGGGCTGGGTGTATGGGAGTAGGGGTGGGGTTGGGCTGGGTGGGTGGGAGTAGGGGTGGGGGTGGGCTGGGTGGATAGGATTGGTGGTGGGGGTGGGCTGGGTGGATGGGAGTAGGGGTGGGGTTGGGCTGGGTGTATGGGAGTAGGGGTGGGGGTGGGCTGGGTGGATGGGAGTAGGGGTGGGGGTGTGCTGGGTGGATGGGATTGGCGGTGGGGGTGGGCTGGGTGGATGGGAGTAGGAGTGGGTGGATGGGATTGGGAGTGGGGGTGGGCTGGGTGGGTGGGAGTAGGGGTGGGGGTGGGCTGGGTGTATGGGCATGGTGTGGGTCAAGGGACATGGTGATGGATTCACGGATATTCAACCGGAAATGGAAGGAAAGTTCTCGCAATAACAAATAGCAACTGAAGTCACACAATTAACTCACAGCAATAATCTCAAATCTGTCGTCTATAAACCCACTGATATCCAGAAACTCAACCAAAATCCCCAAAACTGCACATGATCTTGTCAATCCCCAGGATTTACCGGCTGCTGCTCCTACTCTACATGTTGCTGTTACTGGGGCTCTGCTTAAATTATTGGCCCGACAACCACCTCATCCCTGCATCTCTCTTGCTAACTGCAGCAATGGTTCTTGGCCTCTCCACACCAAATACCCCAAATCTGGACACACGTCACCATATTCAACGCTGTGCTTTCATGAACAAAAAACATGATGCAATGCCCTTCACCTTTCAGAGTAGTTTAACATTCAAAAATGTCGGTTTAATTACAAACCTTAGCAAGTGAAATCCAATGTAGAATCTGTTATAGCACTTCATCAGGTCAAGTTTACCCGTGTGAAATGCTTTCAGTGTTGAGCACGGGAATGATTCAGTTCAATCGTTTCTATTCAAACACAACCTGAATTGCTCACACCCCTCCCCGGTCTGACCTATCCGCGATTCGCCAGCTATTCGGTGGCTGTGGCACAGAATGTCTCTGACCAACTTTTATGAAATGAAGAAATAGATATTTTGACTGTCGGTCTGTGGAGGTAAGGAGGGTTTGCTCACCGGGAGGGGGGAGGGAGCGGGTGAGGGGAGGGGGAAGGAGCGGGGGAGGGAGGGAGGGGAGGGGGTGGCACGTATAGCTGTTCGCTACAAGAGCAGTTGTGCGGTGGAGCGGCTGTGTGGGTGCTAGGGTATGTTACTGGCAGAAACTGGAGATGAGACCGAGATGTGATTCGCCATGATCAGATTGAATGGCGAAGCAGGTAGCCTGACCTGAATTGCCTACTTCTCCGCGTTCTCATGTTCATTACCTTTTTGTCCAACCACCTAATATATTTATAAAGCTTCAGGTTTGCTGCATTTGTAACAGAAAATAAAAGAGCAGTGCATTCTACAATACTGACATCCACCTAGCAATGTGGAAAACTGCCCAGCTGTGTCTTGTACACAAGAAACAGGACAACTCCAACCAGGCCAATTTCTGCCCTGTCTATTCTCGATCATCAGTGAAGTGATGGAAGGGGTCAACAGTGCTATCAAGCGGCACTTACTCAGCAATAACCTGCTGCCGGATGCTCAGTTTGGGTTCCAATAGGGTCATTCAGCTCCTGACTTCATTACAACCTTGGTTCAAACATGGGCAAAAGAGCTGAATGCCAGAGTTGAGGTGAGAGTGACTGTATTTAACAAGAAGGCAACATTCGATAGATTATGATATCAAGGAGGCCTAGCAAATTTGGAGTCAATGGGAATCAGGTAGAAAACTGTCCACTGGTTGGAGTCATACCTGGCACAAAGGAAGATATTTGTGATTGTTGGAGATCAGTCATCTCATTGCCGGAGTTCCTCAGGGTATTGTCCTAGACCCAACCATCTTCAGCTGCATCATCAATTATCTTCCTTCCAACATAAGATCAGATGTGGGGATGTTTCCTGATGACTGCACAATGTTCAGCACCATTCACGATTCCTCAGATACTGAAACAGTCCACATGCAAATACAGCAAGACCTGGACAATATCCAGGCTTGGGCTGACAAGTGGCAAGTAACATTTGCGCCATACAGGTGTCAGGCAATGACCACCTCCAATAAGAGAGAATCAAACCATGGCATTACCATGGGGGTTATCATTGACCAGTAACTGAACTGGACTAGCTAAAAAAAATACAATGGACACAAGATCAGGTCAGAGGCTAGGAATCCTGTGGCATGTGGCATTAAAGGGGCAGCAGGGTAGCATGGTGGTTAGCATAAATGCTTCACAGCTCCAGGGTCCCAGGTTCGATTCCCGGCTGGGTCACTGTCTGTGTGGAGTCTGCACGTCCTCCCCCTGTGTGCGTGGGTTTCCTCCGGGTGCTCCGGTTTCCTCCCACAGTCCAAAGATGTGCGGGTTAGGTGGATTGGCCATGCTAAATTGCCCGTAGTGTCCTAATAAAAGTAAGGTTAAGGGGGGGGTTGTTGGGTTACGGGTATAGGGTGGATACGTAGGTTTGAGTAGGGTGATCATGGCTCGGCACAACATTGAGGGCCGAAGGGCCTGTTCTGTGCTGTACTGTTCTATGTTCTATGTTCTATTTTGGGGCCTCACGGTAGCATGGTGGTTAGCATCAATGCTTCACAGCTCCAGGGTCCCAGGTTCGATTCCCGGCTGGGTCACTGTCTGTGTGGAGTCTGCACGTCCTCCCCGTGTGTGCGTGGGTTTCCTCCGGGTGCTCCGGTTTCCTCCCACAGTCCAAAGATGTGCGGGTTAGGTGGATTGGCCATGCTAAATTGCCCGTAGTGTAAGGTTAATGGGGGGATTGTTGGGTTACGGGTATACGGGTTACGTGGGTTTAAGTAGGGTGGTCATTGCTCGGCACAACATCGAGGGCCGAGGGGCCTGTTCTGTGCTGTACTGTTCTATGTAATTCATCTCATGACTGCTCAACGCCTGTCCATCACCTACAAGGCACAAATCAGGAGTGTGATTTGCATACTTCCCACGTGCCTGGATGAATGCAGCTCCAACAACACTCAAGAAGCTTGACAAAGCAGGACAAAGCAGCCTGCTTGTTTGGCACCCCTTCCACAAACATTCACTCCCTCCACCACTGATGTACAGTAGCAGCAGTGTGTACCATCTACAAGATGCATGGCAGAAACTCACCAAGGTTCCTTTGGCAGTATCTTCCAAACCTACAACCACTACCATCTAGATGGACAAGGGCAGCAGATATATGTGAACACCACCACCTGGAAATTCCTCTCCAAGTCATTCACCATTCTAACTTGGAAATATATCGCCATTCTTTCACAGTCACTGGCTCAAAATCTTGGAGCTCCCTTCCTAGCAGCACTGTGGCTGTACCTACATCACATGGACTACAGCAGTTCAAGAAGGCACCTCACCACTACCTTCTCAGGGGCAATTAGGAATGGACAACAAATGCCTCACCAGCGAAGCCCAGATCCTGTAAAAAATTAATTGAAAAAAAATCCACTGCCTTGCTCAATGCTAAGAAATCTACCTTGCTCTCTCTCCTTATTTTCTTACAATTAATCGTGGTTCAATGTTCTCTTCTCCTACACCCATGACTCATCATCAGTTAGAATGAGCCAGGGAACACTCTGCTGTAATCTAATATTGTACAATAATTAGTAATCTTGTTAAAGAACCATTAGTGAAGAAAGACTATTATATGATGCAATTTTCCATTACATTTGAAAACTATGGGGAGGGATTCTCCATTTCTGAGGCTAAGTGTTGATACCCATGCACAATTCTTGGACATTCACGATAGAAAACAGGCGACACGCCTGGACCGATTCCGCTACTATTAAGGGGCTCGCACCGGTGCCGCGTGGAACACACTCGATTCCAATGTAAAACGGTACAGGATTCACCAGGTCTGTGATTGACACCCGGGAGGCTGACAAGCTGCAGCCACATGCACATGTTACAATCCTCACACACACTTATCCCAGCCAACAAGATGGAACTGATTATGCTGGAGCACGCCCATACAACATGGGTCAGCTGGGGCCAGAGGACACCTGGGGTTGTGCCCTGGGGGGACACCTATATGACCCATGGCACTAAGTTGAAAATGGGCTGTTAGCGGTGTGCGTAGCTGCATGGCTGCCGGCAATGGTGCTCCATGCTGGACCACCCCGACCCCACAGCCCACCTCCTGGCTACCACTCACTACTCCATCTGAGCCTTGGCAAAAGCCCCCCGGCCAGCGGCAGAACTATCAGCAAACTATGGTGATGTTGGTCACTTTCCGTACCCCCTCTCTCTTAGCAGCTGCCATGCCGGTTTCATGATTTTTAAAAGCACAAGTGAACCACGCTGTCGGGAACTCGGCCCATCGGAGGCGGAGAATTGCAGAGGCCCCAGAGAGTACCGGGTCGGGCCCGCTAATAACATGCAAATGGTGTTTATTATACATGCGTTCCAGAACACATTGATGTCTCTGTTGAGGTGATGGAGAATTGTGATTTGGTGTGAAATCGGCGGCCGCTGCGATTTTGGCGTCGGAACCTATTTTCCACCCAATTGCCTTTCTTGATTTTGGCATCGGCCAACGGAGAATCCCACCCATGGTATTTAATCTCAAGGGCAACTAGAGATGGGCAATAAATTTGGGCCTCGCCAGAGATGCTCACAACACATAAATGAATATTTTAAAAATATGAAACTTGGATTGTAAATCTAAACAAAAAGAATTATGAAGGTGTGAGGGAAGTTTGATTGCGGTGGGTGTGAAGAGATATTAAAAGGTATGATGGTAGACAGTCAATGGCTAGTATTTAAATAATGAATGCATAGATTACAACAAATATCCATTCTTTGTGGCAAGAAAATGCCACATGGTACAACAAGTTAACCATGGCTAACAAAGGAAGTTTAATATTGTATTATATCAGTGGAAGTACTTAGAAAGTGGCGAAAAAAGCAGTAATTCGAGGAGTGAGAATGTTGTAGTGACGTTTGCACAAAATGATCTCAGAAGACTCAGTAATGCATAATCGTTAATTCTTCCAACATATACTCTGAGAGCACTACATCAGAGGGAACTCCAAAAGCAGTACTCTGCCAATCTATAGTTCTGCAAGCACCTTAGGCAGCACGGTAGCATGGTGGTTAGCAGCAATGCTTCACAGCTCCAGGGTCCCAGGTTCGATTCCCGGCTGGGTCACTGTCTGTGCGGAGTCTGCACGTCCTCCCCGTGTGTGCGTGGGTTTTCTCCGGGTGCTCCGGTTTCCTCCCACAGTCCAAAGGTGTGCGGGTTAGGTGGATTGGCCAGGCTAAATTGCCCTTAGTGTCCTAAAAAATAAGGTTAATGGGGTTGTTGGGTTACTGGTATAGGGTGGATACGTGGGCTTGATTAGGGTGATCATTGCTCGGCACAACATCGAGGGCCGAAAGGCCTGTTCTATGCTGTACTGTTCTAATTCTAATTCACCTTTATACACAGAAAGTCATGAACCCAGAACATTGTTTAGATTCCAATGCTGTTTGCTTATAGATTTACATTAAACAGATATATTTGGTTCCAGGTGGTACATGAGGCAGGGTGTTTCCCAGCTTAGGCATTATCTGTCCACCCTTATCTTACCAGAGGCTGCACATAATCACTGCCTGATGTCTGTTCCTTATACAGAAACAGATATAGCTTTACATGGGGTGTTTTGCTCATTCAGATCGTTGAGGAGGAGTATAAGGCTCACCTGGGAAGCTCCTCTTCACTGATATGAGCAACCGGGAAGTCAAGTTCAGTGGTGTAAGGTTGACTGCCTATGTACACATGTAGCTATTGGTGACTTTTATTCCAAGTGCATGAATATTGATTATAATCCCATTAATATCGGTTGTGATCCCTTTTAATAAATTCACATTAGTTTCATTAGTTTATAATCCCTCTTTTTTGCCTTTCGCACAGCCCAAGGTAGCCAACTTTCAAAGTACTGTCCTGAACATTTACTTTCAGCTGCCTATCGATATTGGACAGTTATCCATCTTTGGGTTGTAAAGGTATTCAGTCAGACTATTTGTATTAATCGGTCCTTTGATCCAGGATCATTCTCTTGTCCCAATTGATAAATCTAACTCCCCAACACAGTCTCTTGTGTGATCCTTTGGTGCAATAAATTAGGCATGTTCGATATAGAC